>NC_133134.1:76356246-76656246 GCF_048418815.1 Hemitrygon akajei
ACTTTTTATTCAGGGTGAGAGTCTCATTGTAACTGTACAGAGTCACTGTTTATTCAGGGTGAGGGTCACTCTGTAACTGTACAGAGTCACTTTTTATTCAGGGTGAGGGTCAGTGTGTAACTGTACAGACTCACTGTTTATTCAGGATGAAGGTCACTGTGTAACTGTACAGAGTCACTGTTTATTCAGGGTGAGGGTCACTCACAGTGTAACTGTACTGTGTCACTGTTTATTCAGGGTGAGGGTCAGTGTGTAACTGTACAGAGTCACTGTTTATTCAGGGTGAGGGTCACTCACTGTGTAACTGTACTGTGTCACTGTTTATTCAGGGTGAGGGTCAGTGTGTAACTGTACAGAGTCACTGTTTATTCAGGGTGAGGGTCAGTGTGTAACTGTACTGTGACACTGTTTATTCAAACTGAGGGTCACTGTGTAACTGTACTGTGTCAGTTTTTATTCAGGGTGAGGGTTACTCACTGTGTAACTGTACTGAGTCACTGTTTATTCAGCGAGAGGGTCACTGTGTAACTGTAGAGTCACTGTTTATTCAGGGTGAGGGTCAGTGTGTAACTGTACTGTGACACTGTTTATTCAAACTGAGGGTCAGTGTGTAACTGTACAGAGTCACTGTTTATTCAGGGTGAGGGTTACTCACTGTATAACTGTACAGAGTCACTGTTTATTCAGGGTCAGGGTTACTCACTGTGTAAGTGTAGATGGTCACTGTTTATTCAGCGTGAACTCACTGTGTAACTGTACAGAGTCATTGTTTATTCAGGGTGAGGGTTACTCGCAGTGTATCTGTACAGTGTCACTCTTTATTCAGGGTTAAGGTCACTCACTCTGTAACTGTACAGTGTCACTGTTTATTCAGGGTGAAGGTCAGTGTGTAACTGTACAGAGTCACTGTTTATTCAGGGTGAGGGTCACTGAGTAACTGTACAGTCACTGTTTATTCAGGGTGAGGGTCAGTGTGTAACTGTACAGTCACTGTTTATTCAGGGTGAGGGTCACTGAGTAACTGTACAGTCACTGTTTATTCAGGGTGAGGGTCAGTGTGTAACTGTACAGTCACTGTCTATTCAGGGTGAGGGTTACAGTTTAACTGTACAGAGTCACTGTCTATTCAGGGTGAGGGTCTCTGTGTAACTGTACAGAGTCACTTTTATTCAGGGTGAGGGTCAGTGTATAACTGTACAGAGTCACTGTTTATTCAGGGTGAGGGTCACTGAGTAACTGTACAGTCACTGTTTATTCAGGGTGAGGGTCAGTGGGTAACTGTACAGTCACTGTTTATTCAGGGTGAGGGTTACAGTTTAACTGTACAGAGTCACTGTTTATTCAGGGTGAGGGTCACTCACTGTGTAACTGCACAGAGTCATTGTTTATTCAGGGTGAGGGTTACTCTCAGTGTATCTGTACAGTGTCACTGTTTACTCAGGGTTAAGGTCACTCACTGTGTAACTGTACAGAGTCACTGATTATTCAGGGTGAACTCACTGTGTAACTGTACAGAGTCACTGATTATTGAGGGTGAGGGTCACTCACTGTGTAACTGTACAGAGTCACTGTTTATTCAGGGTGAGGGTCACTGTGTAACTGCACGGAGTCACTGTTTATTCAGGGTGAGTGTCGCTGTGTAACTGTACAGGGTCACTTTTATTCAGGGTGAGGGTCAGTGTGTAACTGCACAGAGTCACTGTTTATTCAGGGTGTGCGTCACTCTGTGTGCAACTGTACAGAGTCACTTTTTATTCAGGGTGAGAGTCTCATTGTAACTGTACAGAGTCACTGTTTATTCAGGGTGAGGGTCACTGTGTAACTGTACAGAGTCACTGTTTATTCAGGGTGAGGGTCAGTGTGTAACTGTACAGACTCACTGTTTATTCAGGATGAAGGTCACTGTGTAACTGTAAAGAGTCACTGTTTATTCAGGGTGAGGTTCACTCACAGTGTAACTGTACTGTGTCACTGTTTATTCAGGGTAAGGGTCAGTGTGTAACTGTACAGAGTCACTGTTTATTCAGGGTGAGAGTCACTGAGTAACTGTACAGTCACTGTTTATTCAGGGTGAGGGTCAGTGTGTAACTGTACAGTCACTGTTTATTCAGGGTGAGGGTTACAGTTTAACTGTACAGAGTCACTGTTTATTCAGGGTGAGGGTCACTCACTGTGTAACTGCACAGAGTCATTGTTTATTCAGGGTGAGGGTTACTCTCAGTGTATCTGTACAGTGTCACTGTTTACTCAGGGTTAAGGTCACTCACTGTGTAACTGTACAGAGTCACTGATTATTCAGGGTGAACTCACTGTGTAACTGTACAGAGTCACTGATTATTGAGGGTGAGGGTCACTCACTGTGTAACTGTACAGAGTCACAGTTTATTCAGGGTGAGGGTCACTCACTATAACTGTACAGAGTCACTGTTTATTCAGGGTGAGGGTCACTGTGTAACTGTACAGGGTCACTTTTATTCAGGGTGAGGGTCAGTGTGCAACTGTACAGAGTCACTTTTTATTCAGGGTGAGAGTCTCATTGTAACTGTACAGAGTCACTGTTTATTCAGGGTGAGGGTCACTGTGTAACTGTACAGAGTCACTGTTTATTCAGGGTGAGGGTCAGTGTGTAACTGTACAGAGTCACTGTTTATTCAGGGTGAGGGTCTCTGTGTAACTGTACTGTGACACTGTTTATTCAAGCTGAGGGTCAGTGTGTAACTGTACAGAGTCACTGTTTATTCAGGGTGAGGTTCAGTGTGTAACTGTACTGTGTCACTGTTTATTCAGGGTGAGGGTCAGTGTGTAACTGTACAGAGTCACTGTTTATTCAGGGTGAGGGTCACTGAGTAACTGTACAGTCACTGTTTATTCAGGGTGAGGGTCAGTGTGTAACTGTACAGTCACTGTTTATTCAGGGTGAGGGTTACAGTTTAACTGTACAGAGTCACTGTTTATTCAGGGTGAGGGTCACTCACTGTGTAACTGCACAGAGTCATTGTTTATTCAGGGTGAGGGTTACTCTCAGTGTATCTGTACAGTGTCACTGTTTACTCAGGGTTAAGGTCACTCACTGTGTAACTGTACAGAGTCACTGATTATTCAGGGTGAACTCACTGTGTAACTGTACAGAGTCACTTTTATTCAGGGTGAGGGTCAGTGTGTAACTGTACAGAGTCATTGTTTATTCAGGGTGAGGGTCACTGTGTAACTGCACGGAGTCACTGTTTATTCAGGTTGAGTGTCACTGTGTAACTGTACAGGGTCACTTTTATTCAGGGTGAGGGTCAGTGTGTAACTGCACAGAGTCACTGTTTATTCAGGGTGTGCGTCACTCTGTGTGCAACTGTACAGAGTCACTTTTTATTCAGGGTGAGAGTCTCATTGTAACTGTACAGAGTCACTGTTTATTCAGGGTGAGGGTCACTGTGTAACTGTACAGAGTCACTTTTTATTCAGGGTGAGGGTCAGTGTGTAACTGTACAGACTCACTGTTTATTCAGGATGAAGGTCACTGTGTAACTGTACAGAGTCACTGTTTATTCAGGGTGAGGGTCACTCACAGTGTAACTGTAGTGTGTCACTGTTTATTCAGGGTGAGGGTCAGTGTGTAACTGTACAGAGTCACTGTTTATTCAGGGTGAGGGTAACTCACTGTGTAACTGTACTGTGTCACTGTTTATTCAGGCTGAGGGTCAGTGTGTAACTGTACAGAGTCACTGTTTATTCAGGGTGAGGGTCAGTGTGTAACTGTACTGTGACACTGTTTATTCAAACTGAGGGTCACTGTGTAACTGTACTGTGTCAGTTTTTATTCAGGGTGAGGGTTACTCACTGTGTAACTGTACTGAGTCACTGTTTATTCAGCGAGAGGGTCACTGTGTAACTGTAGAGTCACTGTTTATTCAGGGTGAGGGTCAGTGTGTAACTGTACTGTGACACTGTTTATTCAAACTGAGGGTCAGTGTGTAACTGTACAGAGTTACTGTTTATTCAGGGTGAGGGTTACTCACTGTGTAACTGTACAGAGTCACTGTTTATTCAGGTAGAAGGTCACTCACTGTATAACTGTACAGAGTCACTGTTTATTCAGGGTCAGGGTTACTCACTATGTAAGTGTAGATGGTCACTGTTTATTCAGCGTGAACTCACTGTGTAACTGTACAGAGTCATTGTTTATTCAGGGTGAGGGTTACTCGCAATGTATCTGTACAGTGTCACTCTTTATTCAGGGTTAAGGTCACTCACTGTGTAACTGTACAGTGTCACTGTTTATTCAGGGTGAAGGTCAGTGTGTAACTGTACAGAGTCACTGTTCAGTCAGGGTGATGGTTACAGTTTAACTGTACAGAGTCACTTTTATTCAGGGTGAGGGTCAGTGTGTAACTGTACAGAGTCATTGTTTATTCAGGGTGAGGGTCAGTGTGTAACTGTACAGAGTCACTGTTTATTCAGGGTGAACTCACTGTGTAACTGTACAGAGTCACTGATTATTGAGGGTGAGTGTCACTCACTGTGTAACTGCACAGAGTCATTGTTTATTCAGGGTGAGGGTTACTCTCAGTGTATCTGTACAGTGTCACTGTTTACTCAGGGTTAAGGTCACTCACTGTGTAACTGTACAGAGTCTCTGATTATTCAGGGTGAACTCACTGTGTAACTGTACAGAGTCACTGATTATTGAGGGTGAGGGTCACTCACTGTGTAACTGTACAGAGTCACAGTTTATTCAGGTTGAGGGTCACTCACTATAACTGTACAGAGTCACTGTTTATTCAGGGTGAGGGTCACTGTGTAACTGTACGGAGTCACTGTTTATTCAGGGTGAGTGTCGCTGTATAACTGTACAGGGTCACTTTTATTCAGGGTGAGGGTCAGTGTGTAACTGCACAGAGTCACTGTTTATTCAGGGTGTGCGTCACTCTGTGTGCAACTGTACAGAGTCACTTTTTATTCAGGGTGAGAGTCTCATTGTAACTGTACAGAGTCACTGTTTATTCAGTGTGAGGGTCACTGTGTAACTGTACAGAGTCACTGTTTATTCAGGGTGAGGGTCAGTGTGTAACTGTACAGACTCACTGTTTATTCAGGATGAAGGTCACTGTGTAACTGTACAGAGTCACTATTTATTCAGGGTGAGGGTCACTCACAGTGTAACTGTACTGTGTCACTGTTTATTCATGGTGAGGGTCAGTGTGTAACTGTACAGAGTCACTGTTTATTCATGGTGATGGTCACTGTCTGTGTAACTGTACTGTGTCACTGTTTATTCAGGGTGAGGGTCACTGTGTAACTGCACGGAGTCACTGTTTATTCAGGGTGAGTGTCGCTGTGTAACTGTACAGGGTCACTTTTATTCAGGGTGTGCGTCACTCTGTGTGCAACTGTACAGAGTCACTTTTTATTCAGGGTGAGAGTCTCATTGTAACTGTACAGAGTCACTGTTTATTCAGGGTGAGGGTCACTGTGTAACTGTACAGAGTCACTGTTTATTCAGGGTGAAGGTCACTCACAGTGTAACTGTACTGTGTCACTGTTTATTCAGGGTGAGGGTCAGTGTGTAACTGTACAGAGTCACTGTTTATTCAGGGTGAGGGTCACTCACTGTGTAACTGTACTGTGTCACTGTTTATTCAGGGTGAGGGTCAGTGTGTAACTGTACTGTGTCACTGTTTATTCAGGGTGAGGGTCAGTGTGTAACAGTACAGAGTCACTGTTTGTTCAGGGTGAGGGTCAGTGTGTAACTGTACTGTGTCACTGTTTATTCAGGGTGAGGGTTACTCACTGTGTAACTGTACAGAGTCATTGTTTATTCAGGGTGAGGGTTACTCACTGTGTAACTGTACTGAGTCACTGTTTATTCAGGGTGAGGGTCAGTGTGTAACTGTACTGTGTCACTGTTTATTCAGGGTGAGGGTTACTCACTGTGTAACTGTACAGAATCATTGTTTATTCAGGGTGAGGGTTACTCACTGTGTAACTGTACAGAGTCACTGTTTATTCAGGGTGAGGGTCAGTGTGTAACTGTACTGTGACAATGTTTATTCAAACTGAGGGTCAGTGTGTAAATGTACAGAGTCACTGTCTATTCAGGGTGAGGGTTACCCACTGTGTAACTGTACAGAGTCACTGTCTATTCAGGGTGAGGGTTACTCACTGTGTAACTGTACAGAGTCACTGTTTATACAGGTAGAAGGTCACTCACTGTATAACTGTACAGAGTCACTGTTTATTCAGGGTCAGGGTTACTCACTGTGTAACTGTACAGAGTCACTGTTTATTCAGGTAGAAAGTCACTCACTCTATAACTGTACAGAGTCACTGTTTATTCAGGGTGAGGGTTACTCACTGTGTAAGTGTAGATAGTCACTGTTTATTCAGCGTGAACTCACTGTGTAACTGTACAGAGTCATTGTTTATTCAGGGTGAGGGTTACTCGCAGTGTATCTGTACAGTGTCATTCTTTATTCAGGGTTAAGGTCACTCACTGTGTAACTGTACAGTGTCACTGTTTATTCAGGGTGAGGGTCACTGTGTAACTGTAGAGTCACTGTTTATTCAGGGTGAAGGTCAGTGTGTAACTGTACAGAGTCACTTTTATTCAGGGTGAGGGTCAGTGTGTAACTGTACAGAGTCATTGTTTATTCAGGGTGAGGGTCAGTGTGTAACTGTACAGAGTCACTGTTTATTCAGGGCGAACTCACTGTGTAACTGTACAGAGTCACTGATTATTGAGGGTGAGGGTCACTCACTGTTTAACTGCACAGAGTCACTGTTTATTCAGGGTGAGGGTCAGTGTGTAACTGTACTGTGACAATGTTTATTCAAACTGAGGGTCTGTGTGTAACTGTACAGAGTCACTGTTTATTCAGGGTCAGGGTTACTCACTGTGTAACTGTACAGAGTCACTGTTTATTCAGGGTCAGGGTTACTCACTGTGTAACTGTACAGAGTCACTGTTTATTCAGGTAGAAAGTCACTCACTCTATAACTGTACAGAGTCACTGTTTATTCAGCGTGAGGGTCACTGTGTAACTGCACGGAGTCACTGTTTATTCAGGGTGAGTGTCGCTGTGTAACTGTACAGAGTCACTGTTTATTCAGGGTGAACTCACTGTGTAACTGTACAGAGTCACTGATTATTGAGGGTGAGGGTCACTCACTGTGTAACTGCACAGAGTCATTGTTTATTCGGGGTGAGGGTTACTCTCAGTGTATCTGTACAGTGTCACTGTTTACTCAGGGTTAAGGTCACTCACTGTGTAACTGTACAGAGTCTCTGATTATTCAGGGTGAACTCACTGTGTAACTGTACAGAGTCACTGATTATTGAGGGTGAGGGTCACTCACTGTGTAACTGTACAGAGTCACAGTTTATTCAGGTTGAGTGTCACTCACTATAACTGTACAGAGTCACTGTTTATTCAGGGTGAGGGTCACTGTGTAACTGCACGGTGTCACTGTTTATTCAGGGTGAGTGTCGCTGTGTAACTGTACAGGGTCACTTTTATTCAGGGTGAGTGTCAGTGTGTAACTGCACAGAGTCACTGTTTATTCAGGGTGTGCGTCACTCTGTGTGCAACTGTACAGAGTCACTTTTTATTCAGGGTGAGCGTCTCATTGTAACTGCACAGAGTCACTGTTTATTCAGGGTGAGGGTCACAGTGTAACTGTACAGAGTCACTGTTTAATCAGGGTGAGGGTCAGTGTTTAACTGTACAGACTCACTGTTTATTCAGGATGAAGGTCACTGTGTAACTGTACAGAGTCACTGTTTATTCAGGGTGAGGGTCACTCACAGTGTAACTGTACTGTGTCACTGTTTATTCAGGGTGAGGGTCAGTGTGTAACTGTACAGAGTCACTATTTATTCAGGGTGAGGGTCACTCACTGTGTAACTGTACTGTGTCACTGTTTATTCAGGGTGAGGGTCACTGTGTAACTGCACGGAGTCACTGTTTATTCAGGGTGAGTGTCGCTGTGTAACTGTACAGGGTCACTTTTATTCAGGGTGAGGGTCAGTGTGTAACTGCACAGAGTCTCTGTTTATTCAGGGTGTGCGTCACTCTGTGTGCAACTGTACAGAGTCACTTTTTATTCAGGGTGAGAGTCTTATTGTAACTGTACAGAGTCACTGTTTATTCAGGGTGAGGGTCACTGTGTAACTGTACAGAGTCACTGTTTATTCAGGGTGAGGGTCACTCACAGTGTAACTGTACTGTGTCACTGTTTATTCAGGGTGAGGGTCAGTGTGTAACTGTACAGAGTCACTGTTTATTCAGGGTGAGGGTCACTCACTGTGTAACTGTACTGTGTCACTGTTTATTCAGGGTGAGGGTCAGTGTGTAACTGTACTGTGTCACTGTTTATTCAGGGTGAGGGTTAGTGTGTAACAGTACAGAGTCACTGTTTGTTGAGGGTGAGGGTCAGTGTGTAACTGTACTGTGTCACTGTTTATTCAGGGTGAGGGTTACTCACTGTGTAACTGTACAGAGTCATTGTTTATTCAGGGTGAGGGTTACTCACTGTGTAACTGTACTGAGTCACTGTTTATTCAGGGTGAGGGTCAGTGTGTAACTGTACAGAGTTACTGTTTATTCAGGGTGAGGGTCAGTGTGTAACTGTACTGTGACAATGTTTATTCAAACTGAGGGTCAGTGTGTAACTGTACAGAGTCACTGTCTATTCAGGGTGAGGGTTACTCACTGTGTAACTGTACAGAGTCACTGTTTATACAGGTAGAAGGTCACTCACTGTATAACTGTACAGAGTCACTGTTTATTCAGGGTCTGGGTTACTCACTGTGTAACTGTACAGAGTCACTGTTTATTCAGGTAGAAAGTCACTCACTCTATAACTGTACAGAGTCACTGTTTATTCAGGGTGAGGGTCACTGTGTAACTGTCGAGTCACTGTTTATTCAGGGTGAGGGTCACTGTGTAACTGTAGAGAGTCACTGTTTATTCAGGGTGAAGGTCAGTGTGTAACTGTACAGAGTCACTGTTCATTCAGGGTGATGGTTACAGTTTAACTGTACAGAGTCACTTTTATTCAGGGTGAGGGTCAGTGTGTAACTGTACAGAGTCATTGTTTATTCAGGGTGAGGGTCAGTGTGTAACTGTACTGAGTCACTGTTTATTCAGGGCGAACTCACTGTGTAACTGTACAGAGTCATTGTTTATTCAGGGTGAGGGTCAGTGTGTAACTGTACTGAGTCACTGTTTATTCAGGGCGAACTCACTGTGTAACTGTACAGAGTCACTGATTATTGAGGGTGAGGGTCACTCACTGTGTAACTGTACAGAGTCTCTGATTATTCAGGGTGAACTCACTGTGAAACTGTACAGAGTTACTGATTATTGAGGGTGAGGGTCACTCACTGTGTAACTGTACAGAGTCACTGTTTATTCAGGGTGAGGTTCACTGTGTAACTGCACGGAGTCACTGTTTATTCAGGGTGAGGGTTACTCACTGTGTAACTGTACAGAGTCATTGTTTATTCAGGGTGAGGGTTACTCACTGTGTAACTGTACTGAGTCACTGCTTATTCAGGGAGAGGGTCACTGTGTAACTGTAGAGTCACTGTTTATTCAGGGTGAGGGTCAGTGTGTAACTGTACTGTGACAATGTTTATTCAAACTGAGGGTCAGTGTGTAACTGTACAGAGTCACTGTCTATTCAGGGTGAGGGTTACTCACTGTGTAACTGTACAGAGTCACTGTTTATTCAGGGTCAGGGTTACTCACTGTGTAACTGTACAGAGTCACTGTTTATTCAGGTAGAAAGTCACTCACTGTATAACTGTACAGAGTCACTGTTTATTCAGGGTGAGGGTTACTCACTGTGTAAGTGTAGATAGTCACTGTTTATTCAGCGTGAACTCACTGTGTAACTGTACAGAGTCATTGTTTATTCAGGGTGAGGGTTACTCGCAGTGTATCTGTACAGTGTCATTCTTTATTCAGGGTTAAGGTCACTCACTGTGTAACTGTACAGTGTCACTGTTTATTCAGGGTGAGGGTCAGTGTGTAACTGTACAGAGTCACTGTTTATTCAGGGTGAGGGTCACTCACTGTGTAACTGTACAGAGTCACTGTTTATTCATGGTGAGGGTCAGTGTGTAACTGTAGAGTCACTGTTTATTCATGGTGAGGGTCAGTGTGTAACTGTAGAGTCACTGTTTATTCAGGGTGAAGTTCAGTGTGTAACTGTACAGAGTCACTGTTCATTCAGGGTGATGGTTACAGTTTAACTGTACAGAGTCACTTTTATTCAGGGTGAGGGTCAGTGTGTAACTGTACAGAGTCATTGTTTATTCAGGGTGAGGGTCAGTGTGTAACTGTACAGAGTCACTGTTTATTCAGGGCGAAC
Organism: Hemitrygon akajei; assembly: GCF_048418815.1. NCBI lineage: Eukaryota > Metazoa > Chordata > Chondrichthyes > Myliobatiformes > Dasyatidae > Hemitrygon > Hemitrygon akajei. The sequence continues at coordinate 76,366,615 of NC_133134.1, forward strand.
TCACTGTGTAACTGTACAGAGTCACTGATTATTGAGGGTGAGGGTCACTGTGTAACTGTACAGAGTCACTGTTTATTCAGGGTGAAGGTCACTCACAGTGTAACTGTACTGTGTCACTGTTTATTCAGGGTGAGGGTCAGTGTGTAACTGTACAGAGTCACTGTTTATTCAGGGTGAGGGTCACTCACTGTGTAACTGTACTGTGTCACTGTTTATTCAGGGTGAGGGTCAGTGTGTAACTGTGCTGTGTCACTGATTATTCAGGGTGAGGGTTACTCACTGTGTAACTGTACAGAGTCTCTGATTATTCAGGGTGAACTCACTGTGAAACTGTACAGAGTTACTGATTATTGAGGGTGAGGGTCACTCACTGTGTAACTGTACAGAGTCACTGTTTATTCAGGGTGAGGGTCACTGTGTAACTGCAGGGAGTCACTGTTTATTCAGGGTGAGGGTTACTCACTGTGTAACTGTACAGAGTCATTGTTTATTCAGGGTGAGGGTTACTCACTGTGTAACTGTACTGAGTCACTGTTTATTCAGGGAGAGGGTCACTGTGTAACTGTAGAGTCACTGTTTATTCAGGTAGAAAGTCACTCACTGTATAACTGTACAGAGTCACTGTTTATTCAGGCTGAGGGTCTCTGTGTAACTGTAGAGTCACTGTTTATTCAGGGTGAAGTTCAGTGTGTAACTGTAAAGAGTCACTGTTCATTCAGGGTGATGGTTACAGTTTAACTGTACAGAGTCACCTTTATTCAGGGTGATGGTCAGTGTGTAACTGTACAGAGTCATTGTTTATTCAGGGTGAGGGTCAGTGTGTAACTGTACAGAGTCACTGTTTATTCAGGGCGAACTCACTGTGTAACTGTACAGAGTCACTGATTATTGAGGGTGAGGGTCACTGTGTAACTGTACAGAGTCACTGTTTATTCAGGGTGAAGGTCACTCACAGTGTAACTGTACTGTGTCACTGTTTATTCAGGGTGAGGGTCAGTGTGTAACTGTACAGAGTCACTGTTTATTCAGGGTGAGGGTCACTCACTGTGTAACTGTACTGTGTCACTGTTTATTCAGGGTGAGGGTCAGTGTGTAACTGTACTGTGTCACTGTTTATTCAGGGTGAGGGTTACTCACTGTGTAACTGTACAGAGTCATTGTTTATTCAGGGTGAGGGTTATTCACTGTGTAACTGTACTGAGTCACTGTTTATTCAGGGAGAGGGTCACTGTGTAACTGTAGAGTCACTGTTTATTCAGGGTGAGGGTCAGTGTGTAACTGTACTGTGACAATGTTTATTCAAACTGAGGGTCTGTGTGTAACTGTACAGAGTCACTGTTTATTCAGGGTGAGGGTTACTCACTGTGTAACTGTACAGAGTCACTGTTTATACAGGTAGAAGGTCACTCACTGTATAACTGTACAGAGTCACTGTTTATTCAGGGTCAGGGTTACTCACTGTGTAACTGTACAGAGTCACTGTTTATTCAGGTAGAAAGTCACTCACTCTATAACTGTACAGAGTCACTGTTTATTCAGGGTGGGGGTCACTGTGTAACTGCATGGAGTCACTGTTTATTCAGGGTGAGTGTGGCTGTGTAACTGTACAGGGTCACTTTTATTCAGGGTGAGGGTCAGTGTGTAACTGCACAGAGTCACTGTTTATTCAGGGTGTGCGTCACTCTGTGTGCAACTGTACAGAGTCACTTTTTATTCAGGGTGAGAGTCTCATTGTAACTGTACAGAGTCACTGTTTATTCAGGGTGAGGGTTACTCACTGTGTAACTGTACAGAGTCACTGTTTATACAGGTAGAAGGTCACTCACTGTATAACTGTACAGAGTCACTGTTTATTCAGGGTGAAGGTCACTCACAGTGTAACTGTACTGTGTCACTGTTTATTCAGGGTGAGGGTCAGTGTGTAACTGTACAGAGTCACTGTTTATTCAGGGTGAGGGTCACTCACTGTGTAACTGTACTGTGTCACTGTTTGTTCAGGGTGAGGGTCAGTGTGTAACTGTACTGTGTCACTGTTTATTCAGGGTGAGGGTTACTCACTGTGTAACTGTACAGAGTCTCTGATTATTCAGGGTGAACTCACTGTGAAACTGTACAGAGTTACTGATTATTGAGGGTGAGGGTCACTCACTGTGTAACTGTACAGAGTCACTGTTTATTCAGGGTGAGGGTCACTGTGTAACTGCACGGAGTCACTGTTTATTCAGGGTGAGGGTTACTCACTGTGTAACTGTACAGAGTCATTGTTTATTCAGGGTGAGGGTTACTCACTGTGTAACTGTACTGAGTCACTGTTTATTCAGGGAGAGGGTCACTGTGTAACTGTAGAGTCACTGTTTATTCAGGTAGAAAGTCACTCACTGTATAACTGTACAGAGTCACTGTTTATTCAGGCTGAGGGTCTCTGTGTAACTGTAGAGTCACTGTTTATTCAGGGTGAAGTTCAGTGTGTAACTGTACAGAGTCACTGTTCATTCAGGGTGATGGTTACAGTTTAACTGTACAGAGTCACCTTTATTCAGGGTGATGGTCAGTGTGTAACTGTACAGAGTCATTGTTTATTCAGGGTGAGGGTCAGTGTGTAACTGTACAGAGTCACTGTTTATTCAGGGCGAACTCACTGTGTAACTGTACAGAGTCACTGATTATTGAGGGTGAGGGTCACTGTGTAACTGTACAGAGTCACTGTTTATTCAGGGTGAAGGTCACTCACAGTGTAACTGTACTGTGTCACTGTTTATTCAGGGTGAGGGTCAGTGTGTAACTGTACAGAGTCACTGTTTATTCAGGGTGAGGGTCACTCACTGTGTAACTGTACTGTGTCACTGTTTATTCAGGGTGTGGGTCAGTGTGTAACTGTACTGTGTCACTGTTTATTCAGGGTGAGGGTTACTCACTGTGTAACTGTACAGAGTCATTGTTTATTCAGGGTGAGGGTTACTCACTGTGTAACTGTACTGAGTCACTGTTTATTCAGGGAGAGGGTCACTGTGTAACTGTAGAGTCACTGTTTATTCAGGGTGAGGGTCAGTGTGTAACTGTACTGTGACAATGTTTATTCAAACTGAGGGTCTGTGTGTAACTGTACAGAGTCACTGTTTATTCAGGGTCAGGGTTACTCACTGTGTAACTGTACAGAGTCACTGTTTATTCAGGGTCAGGGTTACTCACTGTGTAACTGTACAGAGTCACTGTTTATTCAGGTAGAAAGTCACTCACTCTATAACTGTACAGAGTCACTGTTTATTCAGGGTGGGGGTCACTGTGTAACTGCATGGAGTCACTGTTTATTCAGGGTGAGTGTGGCTGTGTAACTGTACAGGGTCACTTTTATTCAGGGTGAGGGTCAGTGTGTAACTGCACAGAGTCACTGTTTATTCAGGGTGTGCGTCACTCTGTGTGCAACTGTACAGAGTCACTTTTTATTCAGGGTGAGAGTCTCATTGTAACTGTACAGAGTCACTGTTTATTCAGGGTGAGGGTTACTCACTGTGTAACTGTACAGAGTCACTGTTTATACAGGTAGAAGGTCACTCACTGTATAACTGTACAGAGTCACTGTTTATTCAGGGTCAGGGTTACTCTCTGTGTAACTGTACAGAGTCACTGTTTATTCAGGTAGAAAGTCACTCACTGTATAACTGTACAGAGTCACTGTTTATTCAGGGTGAGGGTTACTCACTGTGTAACTGTAGATAGTCACTGTTTATTCAGCGTGAACTCACTGTGTAACTGTACAGAGTCATTGTTTATTCAGGGTGAGGGTTACTCGCAGTGTATCTGTACAGTGTCATTCTTTATTCAGGGTTAAGGTCACTCACTGTGTAACTGTACAGTGTCACTGTTTATTCAGGGTGAGGGTCAGTGTGTAACTGTACAGAGTCACTGTTTATTCAGGGTGAGGGTCACTCACTGTGTAACTGTACAGAGTCACTGTTTATTCATGGTGAGGGTCAGTGTGTAACTGTAGAGTCACTGTTTATTCAGGGTGAGGGTCAGTGTGTAACTGTACTGTGACAATGTTTATTCAAACTGAGGGTCAGTGTGTAACTGTACAGAGTCACTGTCTATTCAGGGTGAGGGTTACTCACTGTGTAACTGTACAGAGTCACTGTTTATTCAGGGTCAGGGTTACTCACTGTGTAACTGTACAGAGTCACTGTTTATTCAGGTAGAAAGTCACTCACTGTATAACTGTACAGAGTCACTGTTTATTCAGGGTGAGGGTTACTCACTGTGTAAGTGTAGATAGTCACTGTTTATTCAGCGTGAACTCACTGTGTAACTGTACAGAGTCATTGTTTATTCAGGGTGAGGGTTACTCGCAGTGTATCTGTACAGTGTCATTCTTTATTCAGGGTTAAGGTCACTCACTGTGTAACTGTACCGTGTCACTGTTTATTCAGTGTGAGGGTCAGTGTGTAACTGTACAGAGTCACTGTTTATTCAGGGTGAGGGTCACTCACTGTGTAACTGTACAGAGTCACTGTTTATTCATGGTGAGGGTCAGTGTGTAACTGTAGAGTCACTGTTTATTCATGGTGAGGGTCAGTGTGTAACTGTAGAGTCACTGTTTATTCAGGGTGAAGTTCAGTGTGTAACTGTACAGAGTCACTGTTCATTCAGGGTGATGGTTACAGTTTAACTGTACAGAGTCACTTTTATTCAGGGTGAGGGTCAGTGTGTAACTGTACAGAGTCATTGTTTATTCAGGGTGAGGGTCAGTGTGTAACTGTACAGAGTCACTGTTTATTCAGGGCGAACTCACTGTGTAACTGTACAGAGTCACTGATTATTGAGGGTGAGGGTCACTGTGTAACTGTACAGAGTCACTGTTTATTCAGGGTGAAGGTCACTCACAGTGTAACTGTACTGTGTCACTGTTTATTCAGGGTGAGGGTCAGTGTGTAACTGTACAGAGTCACTGTTTATTCAGGGTGAGGGTCACTCACTGTGTAACTGTACTGTGTCACTGTTTATTCAGGGTGAGGGTCAGTGTGTAACTGTACTGTGTCACTGTTTATTCAGGGTGAGGGTTACTCACTGTGTAACTGTACAGAGTCTCTGATTATTCAGGGTGAACTCACTGTGAAACTGTACAGAGTTACTGATTATTGAGGGTGAGGGTCACTCACTGTGTAACTGTACAGAGTCACTGTTTATTCAGGGTGAGGGTCACTGTGTAACTGCACGGAGTCACTGTTTATTCAGGGTGAGGGTTACTCACTGTGTAACTGTACAGAGTCATTGTTTATTCAGGGTGAGGGTTACTCACTGTGTAACGGTACTGAGTCACTGTTTATTCAGGGAGAGGGTCACTGTGTAACTGTAGAGTCACTGTTTATTCAGGTAGAAAGTCACTCACTGTATAACTGTACAGAGTCACTGTTTATTCAGGGTGAGGGTTACTCACTGTGTAAGTGTAGATAGTCACTGTTCATTCAGCGTGAACTCACTGTGTAACTGTACAGAGTCATTGTTTATTCAGGGTGAGGGTTACTCGCAGTGTATCTGTACAGTGTCATTCTTTATTCAGGGTTAAGGTCACTCACTGTGTAACTGTACAGAGTCACTGTTTATTCAGGGTTAAGGTCACTCACTGTGTAACTGTACAGAGTCACTGTTTATTCAGGCTGAGGGTCTCTGTGTAACTGTAGAGTCACTGTTTATTCAGGGTGAAGTTCAGTGTGTAACTGTACAGAGTCACTGTTCATTCAGGGTGATGGTTACAGTTTAACTGTACAGAGTCACCTTTATTCAGGGTGAGGGTCAGTGTGTAACTGTACAGAGTCATTGTTTATTCAGGGTGAGGGTCAGTGTGTAACTGTACAGAGTCACTTTTTATTCAGGGCGAACTCACTGTGTAACTGTACAGAGTCACTGATTATTGAGGGTGAGGGTCACTGTGTAACTGTACAGAGTCACTGTTTATTCAGGGTGAAGGTCACTCACAGTGTAACTGTACTGTGTCACTGTTTATTCAGGGTGAGGGTCAGTGTGTAACTGTACAGAGTCACTGTTTATTCAGGGTGAGGGTCACTCACTGTGTAACTGTACTGTGTCACTGTTTATTCAGGGTGAGGGTCAGTGTGTAACTGTACTGTGTCACTGTTTATTCAGGGTGAGGGTTACTCACTGTGTAAATGTACAGAGTCATTGTTTATTCAGGGTGAGGGTTACTCACTGTGTAACTGTACTGAGTCACTGTTTATTCAGGGAGAGGGTCACTGTGTAACTGTAGAGTCACTGTTTATTCAGGGTGATGGTTACAGTTTAACTGTACAGAGTCACCTTTATTCAGGGTGAGGGTCAGTGTGTAACTGTACAGAGTCATTGTTTATTCAGGGTGAGGGTCAGTGTGTAACTGTACAGAGTCACTTTTTATTCAGGGCGAACTCACTGTGTAACTGTACAGAGTCACTGATTATTGAGGGTGAGGGTCACTGTGTAACTGTACAGAGTCACTGTTTATTCAGGGTGAAGGTCACTCACAGTGTAACTGTACTGTGTCACTGTTTATTGAGGGTGAGGGTCACTGTGTAACTGTACAGAGTCACTGTTTATTCAGGGTGAAGGTCACTCACAGTGTAACTGTACTGTGTCACTGTTTATTCAGGGTGAGGGTCAGTGTGTAACTGTACAGAGTCACTGTTTATTCAGGGTGAGGGTCACTCACTGTGTAACTGTACTGTGTCACTGTTTATTCAGGGTGAGGGTCAGTGTGTAACTGTACTGTGTCACTGTTTATTCAGGGTGAGGGTTACTCACTGTGTAAATGTACAGAGTCATTGTTTATTCAGGGTGAGGGTCAGTGTGTAACTGTACTGAGTCACTGTTTATTCAGGGCGAACTCACTGTGTAACTGTACAGAGTCATTGTTTATTCAGGGTGAGGGTCAGTGTGTAACTGTACTGAGTCACTGTTTATTCAGGGCGAACTCACTGTGTAACTGTACAGAGTCACTGATTATTGAGGGTGAGGGTCACTCACTGTGTAACTGTACAGAGTCTCTGATTATTCAGGGTGAACTCACTGTGAAACTGTACAGAGTTACTGATTATTGAGGGTGAGGGTCACTCACTGTGTAACTGTACAGAGTCACTGTTTATTCAGGGTGAGGTTCACTGTGTAACTGCACGGAGTCACTGTTTATTCAGGGTGAGGGTTACTCACTGTGTAACTGTACAGAGTCATTGTTTATTCAGGGTGAGGGTTACTCACTGTGTAACTGTACTGAGTCACTGCTTATTCAGGGAGAGGGTCACTGTGTAACTGTAGAGTCACTGTTTATTCAGGGTGAGGGTCAGTGTGTAACTGTACTGTGACAATGTTTATTCAAACTGAGGGTCAGTGTGTAACTGTACAGAGTCACTGTCTATTCAGGGTGAGGGTTACTCACTGTGTAACTGTACAGAGTCACTGTTTATTCAGGGTCAGGGTTACTCACTGTGTAACTGTACAGAGTCACTGTTTATTCAGGTAGAAAGTCACTCACTGTATAACTGTACAGAGTCACTGTTTATTCAGGGTGAGGGTTACTCACTGTGTAAGTGTAGATAGTCACTGTTTATTCAGCGTGAACTCACTGTGTAACTGTACAGAGTCATTGTTTATTCAGGGTGAGGGTTACTCGCAGTGTATCTGTACAGTGTCATTCTTTATTCAGGGTTAAGGTCACTCACTGTGTAACTGTACAGAGTCACTTTTTATTCAGGGCGAACTCACTGTGTAACTGTACAGAGTCACTGATTATTGAGGGTGAGGGTCACTGTGTAACTGTACAGAGTCACTGTTTATTCAGGGTGAAGGTCACTCACAGTGTAACTGTACTGTGTCACTGTTTATTCAGGGTGAGGGTCAGTGTGTAACTGTACAGAGTCACTGTTTATTCAGGGTGAGGGTCACTCACTGTGTAACTGTACTGTGTCACTGTTTATTCAGGGTGAGGGTCAGTGTGTAACTGTACTGTGTCACTGTTTATTCAGGGTGAGGGTTACTCACTGTGTAAATGTACAGAGTCATTGTTTATTCAGGGTGAGGGTTACTCACTGTGTAACTGTACTGAGTCACTGTTTATTCAGGGAGAGGGTCACTGTGTAACTGTAGAGTCACTGTTTATTCAGGGTGAGGGTCAGTGTGTAACTGTACAGAGTTACTGTTTATTCAGGGTGAGGGTCAGTGTGTAACTGTACAGAGTCACTGTTTATTCAGGGTGAGGGTTACGCACTGTGTAACTGTACAGAGTCACTGTTTATACAGGTAGAAGGTCACTCACTGTATAACTGTACAGAGTCACTGTTTATTCAGGGTCAGGGTTACTCACTGTGTAACTGTACAGAGTCACTGTTTATTCAGGTAGAAAGTCACTCACTCTATAACTGTACAGAGTCACTGTTTATTCAGGGTGGGGGTCACTGTGTAACTGCATGGAGTCACTGTTTATTCAGGGTGAGTGTGGCTGTGTAACTGTACAGGGTCACTTTTATTCAGGGTGAGGGTCAGTGTGTAACTGCACAGAGTCACTGTTTATTCAGGGTGTGCGTCACTCTGTGTGCAACTGTACAGAGTCACTTTTTATTCAGGGTGAGAGTCTCATTGTAACTGTACAGAGTCACTGTTTATTCAGGGTGAGGGTTACTCACTGTGTAACTGTACAGAGTCACTGTTTATACAGGTAGAAGGTCACTCACTGTATAACTGTACAGAGTCACTGTTTATTCAGGGTGAGGGTTACTCACTGTGTAAGTGTAGATAGTCACTGTTTATTCAGCGTGAACTCACTGTGTAACTGTACAGAGTCATTGTTTATTCAGGGTGATGGTTACTCGCAGTGTATCTGTACAGTGTCATTCTTTATTCAGGGTTAAGGTCACTCACTGTGTAACTGTACAGTGTCACTGTTTATTCAGGGTGAGGGTCACTCACTATAACTGTACAGCGTCACTGTTTATTCATGGTGAGTGTCGCTGTGTAACTGTATAGGGTCACTTTTATTCAGGGTGAGGGTCAGTGTGTAACTGCACAGAGTCACTGTTTATTCAGGGTGTGCGTCACTCTGTGTGCAACTGTACAGAGTCACTTTTTATTCAGGGTGAGAGTCTCATTGCAACTGTACAGAGTCACTGTTTATTCAGGGTGAGGGTCACTGTGTAACTGTACAGAGTCACTGGTTATTCAGGGTTAAGGTCACTCACTGTGTAACTGTACAGAGTCACTGTTTATTCAGGGTGAGGGTCACTCACTGTGTAACTGTACTGTGTCACTGTTTATTCAGGGTGAGGGTCAGTGTGTAACTGTACTGTGTCACTGTTTATTCAGGGTGAGGGTTAGTGTGTAACAGTACAGAGTCACTGTTTGTTGAGGGTGAGGGTCAGTGTGTAACTGTACTGTGTCACTGTTTATTCAGGGTGAGGGTTACTCACTGTGTAACTGTACAGAGTCATTGTTTATTCAGGGTGAGGGTTACTCACTGTGTAACTGTACTGAGTCACTGTTTATTCAGGGAGAGGGTCACTGTGTAACTGTAGAGTCACTGTTTATTCAGGGTGAGGGTCAGTGTGTAACTGTACAGAGTTACTGTTTATTCAGGGTGAGGGTCAGTGTGTAACTGTACTGTGACAATGTTTATTCAAACTGAGGGTCAGTGTGTAACTGTACAGAGTCACTGTCTATTCAGGGTGAGGGTTACTCACTGTGTAACTGTACAGAGTCACTGTTTATACAGGTAGAAGGTCACTCACTGTATAACTGTACAGAGTCACTGTTTATTCAGGGTCAGGGTTACTCACTGTGTAACTGTACAGAGTCACTGTTTATTCAGGTAGAAAGTCACTCACTCTATAACTGTACAGAGTCACTGTTTATTCAGGGTGGGGGTCACTGTGTAACTGCATGGAGTCACTGTTTATTCAGGGTGAGTGTGGCTGTGTAACTGTACAGGGTCACTTTTATTCAGGGTGAGGGTCAGTGTGTAACTGCACAGAGTCACTGTTTATTCAGGGTGTGCGTCACTCTGTGTGCAACTGTACAGAGTCACTTTTTATTCAGGGTGAGAGTCTCATTGTAACTGTACAGAGTCACTGTTTATTCAGGGTGAGGGTTACTCACTGTGTAACTGTACAGAGTCACTGTTTATACAGGTAGAAGGTCACTCACTGTATAACTGTACAGAGTCACTGTTTATTCAGGGTGAGGGTTACTCACTGTGTAAGTGTAGATAGTCACTGTTTATTCAGCGTGAACTCACTGTGTAACTGTACAGAGTCATTGTTTATTCAGGGTGATGGTTACTCGCAGTGTATCTGTACAGTGTCATTCTTTATTCAGGGTTAAGGTCACTCACTGTGTAACTGTACAGTGTCACTGTTTATTCAGGGTGAGGGTCACTCACTATAACTGTACAGCGTCACTGTTTATTCATGGTGAGTGTCGCTGTGTAACTGTATAGGGTCACTTTTATTCAGGGTGAGGGTCAGTGTGTAACTGCACAGAGTCACTGTTTATTCAGGGTGTGCGTCACTCTGTGTGCAACTGTACAGAGTCACTTTTTATTCAGGGTGAGAGTCTCATTGCAACTGTACAGAGTCACTGTTTATTCAGGGTGAGGGTCACTGTGTAACTGTACAGAGTCACTGGTTATTCAGGGTTAAGGTCACTCACTGTGTAACTGTACAGAGTCACTGTTTATTCAGGGTGAGGGTCACTCACTGTGTAACTGTACTGTGTCACTGTTTATTCAGGGTGAGGGTCAGTGTGTAACTGTACTGTGTCACTGTTTATTCAGGGTGAGGGTTAGTGTGTAACAGTACAGAGTCACTGTTTGTTGAGGGTGAGGGTCAGTGTGTAACTGTACTGTGTCACTGTTTATTCAGGGTGAGGGTTACTCACTGTGTAACTGTACAGAGTCATTGTTTATTCAGGGTGAGGGTTACTCACTGTGTAACTGTACTGAGTCACTGTTTATTCAGGGAGAGGGTCACTGTGTAACTGTAGAGTCACTGTTTATTCAGGGTGAGGGTCAGTGTGTAACTGTACAGAGTTACTGTTTATTCAGGGTGAGGGTCAGTGTGTAACTGTACTGTGACAATGTTTATTCAAACTGAGGGTCAGTGTGTAACTGTACAGAGTCACTGTCTATTCAGGGTGAGGGTTACTCACTGTGTAACTGTACAGAGTCACTGTTTATACAGGTAGAAGGTCACTCACTGTATAACTGTACAGAGTCACTGTTTATTCAGGGTCTGGGTTACTCACTGTGTAACTGTACAGAGTCACTGTTTATTCAGGTAGAAAGTCACTCACTCTATAACTGTACAGAGTCACTGTTTATTCAGGGTGAGGGTCACTGTGTAACTGTCGAGTCACTGTTTATTCAGGGTGAGGGTCACTGTGTAACTGTAGAGAGTCACTGTTTATTCAGGGTGAAGGTCAGTGTGTAACTGTACAGAGTCACTGTTCATTCAGGGTGATGGTTACAGTTTAACTGTACAGAGTCACTTTTATTCAGGGTGAGGGTCAGTGTGTAACTGTACAGAGTCATTGTTTATTCAGGGTGAGGGTCAGTGTGTAACTGTACTGAGTCACTGTTTATTCAGGGCGAACTCACTGTGTAACTGTACAGAGTCATTGTTTATTCAGGGTGAGGGTCAGTGTGTAACTGTACTGAGTCACTGTTTATTCAGGGCGAACTCACTGTGTAACTGTACAGAGTCACTGATTATTGAGGGTGAGGGTCACTCACTGTGTAACTGTACAGAGTCTCTGATTATTCAGGGTGAACTCACTGTGAAACTGTACAGAGTTACTGATTATTGAGGGTGAGGGTCACTCACTGTGTAACTGTACAGAGTCACTGTTTATTCAGGGTGAGGTTCACTGTGTAACTGCACGGAGTCACTGTTTATTCAGGGTGAGGGTTACTCACTGTGTAACTGTACAGAGTCATTGTTTATTCAGGGTGAGGGTTACTCACTGTGTAACTGTACTGAGTCACTGCTTATTCAGGGAGAGGGTCACTGTGTAACTGTAGAGTCACTGTTTATTCAGGGTGAGGGTCAGTGTGTAACTGTACTGTGACAATGTTTATTCAAACTGAGGGTCAGTGTGTAACTGTACAGAGTCACTGTCTATTCAGGGTGAGGGTTACTCACTGTGTAACTGTACAGAGTCACTGTTTATTCAGGGTCAGGGTTACTCACTGTGTAACTGTACAGAGTCACTGTTTATTCAGGTAGAAAGTCACTCACTGTATAACTGTACAGAGTCACTGTTTATTCAGGGTGAGGGTTACTCACTGTGTAAGTGTAGATAGTCACTGTTTATTCAGCGTGAACTCACTGTGTAACTGTACAGAGTCATTGTTTATTCAGGGTGAGGGTTACTCGCAGTGTATCTGTACAGTGTCATTCTTTATTCAGGGTTAAGGTCACTCACTGTGTAACTGTACAGTGTCACTGTTTATTCAGGGTGAGGGTCAGTGTGTAACTGTACAGAGTCACTGTTTATTCAGGGTGAGGGTCACTCACTGTGTAACTGTACAGAGTCACTGTTTATTCATGGTGAGGGTCAGTGTGTAACTGTAGAGTCACTGTTTATTCATGGTGAGGGTCAGTGTGTAACTGTAGAGTCACTGTTTATTCAGGGTGAAGTTCAGTGTGTAACTGTACAGAGTCACTGTTCATTCAGGGTGATGGTTACAGTTTAACTGTACAGAGTCACTTTTATTCAGGGTGAGGGTCAGTGTGTAACTGTACAGAGTCATTGTTTATTCAGGGTGAGGGTCAGTGTGTAACTGTACAGAGTCACTGTTTATTCAGGGCGAACTCACTGTGTAACTGTACAGAGTCACTGATTATTGAGGGTGAGGGTCACTGTGTAACTGTACAGAGTCACTGTTTATTCAGGGTGAAGGTCACTCACAGTGTAACTGTACTGTGTCACTGTTTATTCAGGGTGAGGGTCAGTGTGTAACTGTACAGAGTCACTGTTTATTCAGGGTGAGGGTCACTCACTGTGTAACTGTACTGTGTCACTGTTTATTCAGGGTGAGGGTCAGTGTGTAACTGTACTGTGTCACTGATTATTCAGGGTGAGGGTTACTCACTGTGTAACTGTACAGAGTCTCTGATTATTCAGGGTGAACTCACTGTGAAACTGTACAGAGTTACTGATTATTGAGGGTGAGGGTCACTCACTGTGTAACTGTACAGAGTCACTGTTTATTCAGGGTGAGGGTCACTGTGTAACTGCAGGGAGTCACTGTTTATTCAGGGTGAGGGTTACTCACTGTGTAACTGTACAGAGTCATTGTTTATTCAGGGTGAGGGTTACTCACTGTGTAACTGTACTGAGTCACTGTTTATTCAGGGAGAGGGTCACTGTGTAACTGTAGAGTCACTGTTTATTCAGGTAGAAAGTCACTCACTGTATAACTGTACAGAGTCACTGTTTATTCAGGCTGAGGGTCTCTGTGTAACTGTAGAGTCACTGTTTATTCAGGGTGAAGTTCAGTGTGTAACTGTAAAGAGTCACTGTTCATTCAGGGTGATGGTTACAGTTTAACTGTACAGAGTCACCTTTATTCAGGGTGATGGTCAGTGTGTAACTGTACAGAGTCATTGTTTATTCAGGGTGAGGGTCAGTGTGTAACTGTACAGAGTCACTGTTTATTCAGGGCGAACTCACTGTGTAACTGTACAGAGTCACTGATTATTGAGGGTGAGGGTCACTGTGTAACTGTACAGAGTCACTGTTTATTCAGGGTGAAGGTCACTCACAGTGTAACTGTACTGTGTCACTGTTTATTCAGGGTGAGGGTCAGTGTGTAACTGTACAGAGTCACTGTTTATTCAGGGTGAGGGTCACTCACTGTGTAACTGTACTGTGTCACTGTTTATTCAGGGTGAGGGTCAGTGTGTAACTGTACTGTGTCACTGTTTATTCAGGGTGAGGGTTACTCACTGTGTAACTGTACAGAGTCATTGTTTATTCAGGGTGAGGGTTATTCACTGTGTAACTGTACTGAGTCACTGTTTATTCAGGGAGAGGGTCACTGTGTAACTGTAGAGTCACTGTTTATTCAGGGTGAGGGTCAGTGTGTAACTGTACTGTGACAATGTTTATTCAAACTGAGGGTCTGTGTGTAACTGTACAGAGTCACTGTTTATTCAGGGTGAGGGTTACTCACTGTGTAACTGTACAGAGTCACTGTTTATACAGGTAGAAGGTCACTCACTGTATAACTGTACAGAGTCACTGTTTATTCAGGGTCAGGGTTACTCACTGTGTAACTGTACAGAGTCACTGTTTATTCAGGTAGAAAGTCACTCACTCTATAACTGTACAGAGTCACTGTTTATTCAGGGTGGGGGTCACTGTGTAACTGCATGGAGTCACTGTTTATTCAGGGTGAGTGTGGCTGTGTAACTGTACAGGGTCACTTTTATTCAGGGTGAGGGTCAGTGTGTAACTGCACAGAGTCACTGTTTATTCAGGGTGTGCGTCACTCTGTGTGCAACTGTACAGAGTCACTTTTTATTCAGGGTGAGAGTCTCATTGTAACTGTACAGAGTCACTGTTTATTCAGGGTGAGGGTTACTCACTGTGTAACTGTACAGAGTCACTGTTTATACAGGTAGAAGGTCACTCACTGTATAACTGTACAGAGTCACTGTTTATTCAGGGTGAAGGTCACTCACAGTGTAACTGTACTGTGTCACTGTTTATTCAGGGTGAGGGTCAGTGTGTAACTGTACAGAGTCACTGTTTATTCAGGGTGAGGGTCACTCACTGTGTAACTGTACTGTGTCACTGTTTGTTCAGGGTGAGGGTCAGTGTGTAACTGTACTGTGTCACTGTTTATTCAGGGTGAGGGTTACTCACTGTGTAACTGTACAGAGTCTCTGATTATTCAGGGTGAACTCACTGTGAAACTGTACAGAGTTACTGATTATTGAGGGTGAGGGTCACTCACTGTGTAACTGTACAGAGTCACTGTTTATTCAGGGTGAGGGTCACTGTGTAACTGCACGGAGTCACTGTTTATTCAGGGTGAGGGTTACTCACTGTGTAACTGTACAGAGTCATTGTTTATTCAGGGTGAGGGTTACTCACTGTGTAACTGTACTGAGTCACTGCTTATTCAGGGAGAGGGTCACTGTGTAACTGTAGAGTCACTGTTTATTCAGGGTGAGGGTCAGTGTGTAACTGTACTGTGACAATGTTTATTCAAACTGAGGGTCAGTGTGTAACTGTACAGAGTCACTGTCTATTCAGGGTGAGGGTTACTCACTGTGTAACTGTACAGAGTCACTGTTTATTCAGGGTCAGGGTTACTCACTGTGTAACTGTACAGAGTCACTGTTTATTCAGGTAGAAAGTCACTCACTGTATAACTGTACAGAGTCACTGTTTATTCAGGGTGAGGGTTACTCACTGTGTAAGTGTAGATAGTCACTGTTTATTCAGCGTGAACTCACTGTGTAACTGTACAGAGTCATTGTTTATTCAGGGTGAGGGTTACTCGCAGTGTATCTGTACAGTGTCATTCTTTATTCAGGGTTAAGGTCACTCACTGTGTAACTGTACAGAGTCACTTTTTATTCAGGGCGAACTCACTGTGTAACTGTACAGAGTCACTGATTATTGAGGGTGAGGGTCACTGTGTAACTGTACAGAGTCACTGTTTATTCAGGGTGAAGGTCACTCACAGTGTAACTGTACTGTGTCACTGTTTATTCAGGGTGAGGGTCAGTGTGTAACTGTACAGAGTCACTGTTTATTCAGGGTGAGGGTCACTCACTGTGTAACTGTACTGTGTCACTGTTTATTCAGGGTGAGGGTCAGTGTGTAACTGTACTGTGTCACTGTTTATTCAGGGTGAGGGTTACTCACTGTGTAAATGTACAGAGTCATTGTTTATTCAGGGTGAGGGTTACTCACTGTGTAACTGTACTGAGTCACTGTTTATTCAGGGAGAGGGTCACTGTGTAACTGTAGAGTCACTGTTTATTCAGGGTGAGGGTCAGTGTGTAACTGTACAGAGTTACTGTTTATTCAGGGTGAGGGTCAGTGTGTAACTGTACAGAGTCACTGTTTATTCAGGGTGAGGGTTACGCACTGTGTAACTGTACAGAGTCACTGTTTATACAGGTAGAAGGTCACTCACTGTATAACTGTACAGAGTCACTGTTTATTCAGGGTCAGGGTTACTCACTGTGTAACTGTACAGAGTCACTGTTTATTCAGGTAGAAAGTCACTCACTCTATAACTGTACAGAGTCACTGTTTATTCAGGGTGGGGGTCACTGTGTAACTGCATGGAGTCACTGTTTATTCAGGGTGAGTGTGGCTGTGTAACTGTACAGGGTCACTTTTATTCAGGGTGAGGGTCAGTGTGTAACTGCACAGAGTCACTGTTTATTCAGGGTGTGCGTCACTCTGTGTGCAACTGTACAGAGTCACTTTTTATTCAGGGTGAGAGTCTCATTGTAACTGTACAGAGTCACTGTTTATTCAGGGTGAGGGTTACTCACTGTGTAACTGTACAGAGTCACTGTTTATACAGGTAGAAGGTCACTCACTGTATAACTGTACAGAGTCACTGTTTATTCAGGGTGAGGGTTACTCACTGTGTAAGTGTAGATAGTCACTGTTTATTCAGCGTGAACTCACTGTGTAACTGTACAGAGTCATTGTTTATTCAGGGTGATGGTTACTCGCAGTGTATCTGTACAGTGTCATTCTTTATTCAGGGTTAAGGTCACTCACTGTGTAACTGTACAGTGTCACTGTTTATTCAGGGTGAGGGTCACTCACTATAACTGTACAGCGTCACTGTTTATTCATGGTGAGTGTCGCTGTGTAACTGTATAGGGTCACTTTTATTCAGGGTGAGGGTCAGTGTGTAACTGCACAGAGTCACTGTTTATTCAGGGTGTGCGTCACTCTGTGTGCAACTGTACAGAGTCACTTTTTATTCAGGGTGAGAGTCTCATTGCAACTGTACAGAGTCACTGTTTATTCAGGGTGAGGGTCACTGTGTAACTGTACAGAGTCACTGGTTATTCAGGGTTAAGGTCACTCACTGTGTAACTGTACAGAGTCACTGTTTATTCAGGGTGAGGGTCACTCACTGTGTAACTGTACTGTGTCACTGTTTATTCAGGGTGAGGGTCAGTGTGTAACTGTACTGTGTCACTGTTTATTCAGGGTGAGGGTTAGTGTGTAACAGTACAGAGTCACTGTTTGTTGAGGGTGAGGGTCAGTGTGTAACTGTACTGTGTCACTGTTTATTCAGGGTGAGGGTTACTCACTGTGTAACTGTACAGAGTCATTGTTTATTCAGGGTGAGGGTTACTCACTGTGTAACTGTACTGAGTCACTGTTTATTCAGGGAGAGGGTCACTGTGTAACTGTAGAGTCACTGTTTATTCAGGGTGAGGGTCAGTGTGTAACTGTACAGAGTTACTGTTTATTCAGGGTGAGGGTCAGTGTGTAACTGTACTGTGACAATGTTTATTCAAACTGAGGGTCAGTGTGTAACTGTACAGAGTCACTGTCTATTCAGGGTGAGGGTTACTCACTGTGTAACTGTACAGAGTCACTGTTTATACAGGTAGAAGGTCACTCACTGTATAACTGTACAGAGTCACTGTTTATTCAGGGTCTGGGTTACTCACTGTGTAACTGTACAGAGTCACTGTTTATTCAGGTAGAAAGTCACTCACTCTATAACTGTACAGAGTCACTGTTTATTCAGGGTGAGGGTCACTGTGTAACTGTCGAGTCACTGTTTATTCAGGGTGAGGGTCACTGTGTAACTGTAGAGAGTCACTGTTTATTCAGGGTGAAGGTCAGTGTGTAACTGTACAGAGTCACTGTTCATTCAGGGTGATGGTTACAGTTTAACTGTACAGAGTCACTTTTATTCAGGGTGAGGGTCAGTGTGTAACTGTACAGAGTCATTGTTTATTCAGGGTGAGGGTCAGTGTGTAACTGTACTGAGTCACTGTTTATTCAGGGCGAACTCACTGTGTAACTGTACAGAGTCATTGTTTATTCAGGGTGAGGGTCAGTGTGTAACTGTACTGAGTCACTGTTTATTCAGGGCGAACTCACTGTGTAACTGTACAGAGTCACTGATTATTGAGGGTGAGGGTCACTCACTGTGTAACTGTACAGAGTCTCTGATTATTCAGGGTGAACTCACTGTGAAACTGTACAGAGTTACTGATTATTGAGGGTGAGGGTCACTCACTGTGTAACTGTACAGAGTCACTGTTTATTCAGGGTGAGGGTCACTCACTGTGTAACTGTACAGAGTCACTGTTTATTCATGGTGAGGGTCAGTGTGTAACTGTAGAGTCACTGTTTATTCATGGTGAGGGTCAGTGTGTAACTGTAGAGTCACTGTTTATTCAGGGTGAAGTTCAGTGTGTAACTGTACAGAGTCACTGTTCATTCAGGGTGATGGTTACAGTTTAACTGTACAGAGTCACTTTTATTCAGGGTGAGGGTCAGTGTGTAACTGTACAGAGTCATTGTTTATTCAGGGTGAGGGTCAGTGTGTAACTGTACAGAGTCACTGTTTATTCAGGGCGAACTCACTGTGTAACTGTACAGAGTCACTGATTATTGAGGGTGAGGGTCACTGTGTAACTGTACAGAGTCACTGTTTATTCAGGGTGAAGGTCACTCACAGTGTAACTGTACTGTGTCACTGTTTATTCAGGGTGAGGGTCAGTGTGTAACTGTACAGAGTCACTGTTTATTCAGGGTGAGGGTCACTCACTGTGTAACTGTACTGTGTCACTGTTTATTCAGGGTGAGGGTCAGTGTGTAACTGTACTGTGTCACTGATTATTCAGGGTGAGGGTTACTCACTGTGTAACTGTACAGAGTCTCTGATTATTCAGGGTGAACTCACTGTGAAACTGTACAGAGTTACTGATTATTGAGGGTGAGGGTCACTCACTGTGTAACTGTACAGAGTCACTGTTTATTCAGGGTGAGGGTCACTGTGTAACTGCAGGGAGTCACTGTTTATTCAGGGTGAGGGTTACTCACTGTGTAACTGTACAGAGTCATTGTTTATTCAGGGTGAGGGTTACTCACTGTGTAACTGTACTGAGTCACTGTTTATTCAGGGAGAGGGTCACTGTGTAACTGTAGAGTCACTGTTTATTCAGGTAGAAAGTCACTCACTGTATAACTGTACAGAGTCACTGTTTATTCAGGCTGAGGGTCTCTGTGTAACTGTAGAGTCACTGTTTATTCAGGGTGAAGTTCAGTGTGTAACTGTAAAGAGTCACTGTTCATTCAGGGTGATGGTTACAGTTTAACTGTACAGAGTCACCTTTATTCAGGGTGATGGTCAGTGTGTAACTGTACAGAGTCATTGTTTATTCAGGGTGAGGGTCAGTGTGTAACTGTACAGAGTCACTGTTTATTCAGGGCGAACTCACTGTGTAACTGTACAGAGTCACTGATTATTGAGGGTGAGGGTCACTGTGTAACTGTACAGAGTCACTGTTTATTCAGGGTGAAGGTCACTCACAGTGTAACTGTACTGTGTCACTGTTTATTCAGGGTGAGGGTCAGTGTGTAACTGTACAGAGTCACTGTTTATTCAGGGTGAGGGTCACTCACTGTGTAACTGTACTGTGTCACTGTTTATTCAGGGTGAGGGTCAGTGTGTAACTGTACTGTGTCACTGTTTATTCAGGGTGAGGGTTACTCACTGTGTAACTGTACAGAGTCATTGTTTATTCAGGGTGAGGGTTATTCACTGTGTAACTGTACTGAGTCACTGTTTATTCAGGGAGAGGGTCACTGTGTAACTGTAGAGTCACTGTTTATTCAGGGTGAGGGTCAGTGTGTAACTGTACTGTGACAATGTTTATTCAAACTGAGGGTCTGTGTGTAACTGTACAGAGTCACTGTTTATTCAGGGTGAGGGTTACTCACTGTGTAACTGTACAGAGTCACTGTTTATACAGGTAGAAGGTCACTCACTGTATAACTGTACAGAGTCACTGTTTATTCAGGGTCAGGGTTACTCACTGTGTAACTGTACAGAGTCACTGTTTATTCAGGTAGAAAGTCACTCACTCTATAACTGTACAGAGTCACTGTTTATTCAGGGTGGGGGTCACTGTGTAACTGCATGGAGTCACTGTTTATTCAGGGTGAGTGTGGCTGTGTAACTGTACAGGGTCACTTTTATTCAGGGTGAGGGTCAGTGTGTAACTGCACAGAGTCACTGTTTATTCAGGGTGTGCGTCACTCTGTGTGCAACTGTACAGAGTCACTTTTTATTCAGGGTGAGAGTCTCATTGTAACTGTACAGAGTCACTGTTTATTCAGGGTGAGGGTTACTCACTGTGTAACTGTACAGAGTCACTGTTTATACAGGTAGAAGGTCACTCACTGTATAACTGTACAGAGTCACTGTTTATTCAGGGTGAAGGTCACTCACAGTGTAACTGTACTGTGTCACTGTTTATTCAGGGTGAGGGTCAGTGTGTAACTGTACAGAGTCACTGTTTATTCAGGGTGAGGGTCACTCACTGTGTAACTGTACTGTGTCACTGTTTGTTCAGGGTGAGGGTCAGTGTGTAACTGTACTGTGTCACTGTTTATTCAGGGTGAGGGTTACTCACTGTGTAACTGTACAGAGTCTCTGATTATTCAGGGTGAACTCACTGTGAAACTGTACAGAGTTACTGATTATTGAGGGTGAGGGTCACTCACTGTGTAACTGTACAGAGTCACTGTTTATTCAGGGTGAGGGTCACTGTGTAACTGCACGGAGTCACTGTTTATTCAGGGTGAGGGTTACTCACTGTGTAACTGTACAGAGTCATTGTTTATTCAGGGTGAGGGTTACTCACTGTGTAACTGTACTGAGTCACTGTTTATTCAGGGAGAGGGTCACTGTGTAACTGTAGAGTCACTGTTTATTCAGGTAGAAAGTCACTCACTGTATAACTGTACAGAGTCACTGTTTATTCAGGCTGAGGGTCTCTGTGTAACTGTAGAGTCACTGTTTATTCAGGGTGAAGTTCAGTGTGTAACTGTACAGAGTCACTGTTCATTCAGGGTGATGGTTACAGTTTAACTGTACAGAGTCACCTTTATTCAGGGTGATGGTCAGTGTGTAACTGTACAGAGTCATTGTTTATTCAGGGTGAGGGTCAGTGTGTAACTGTACAGAGTCACTGTTTATTCAGGGCGAACTCACTGTGTAACTGTACAGAGTCACTGATTATTGAGGGTGAGGGTCACTGTGTAACTGTACAGAGTCACTGTTTATTCAGGGTGAAGGTCACTCACAGTGTAACTGTACTGTGTCACTGTTTATTCAGGGTGAGGGTCAGTGTGTAACTGTACAGAGTCACTGTTTATTCAGGGTGAGGGTCACTCACTGTGTAACTGTACTGTGTCACTGTTTATTCAGGGTGTGGGTCAGTGTGTAACTGTACTGTGTCACTGTTTATTCAGGGTGAGGGTTACTCACTGTGTAACTGTACAGAGTCATTGTTTATTCAGGGTGAGGGTTACTCACTGTGTAACTGTACTGAGTCACTGTTTATTCAGGGAGAGGGTCACTGTGTAACTGTAGAGTCACTGTTTATTCAGGGTGAGGGTCAGTGTGTAACTGTACTGTGACAATGTTTATTCAAACTGAGGGTCTGTGTGTAACTGTACAGAGTCACTGTTTATTCAGGGTCAGGGTTACTCACTGTGTAACTGTACAGAGTCACTGTTTATTCAGGGTCAGGGTTACTCACTGTGTAACTGTACAGAGTCACTGTTTATTCAGGTAGAAAGTCACTCACTCTATAACTGTACAGAGTCACTGTTTATTCAGGGTGGGGGTCACTGTGTAACTGCATGGAGTCACTGTTTATTCAGGGTGAGTGTGGCTGTGTAACTGTACAGGGTCACTTTTATTCAGGGTGAGGGTCAGTGTGTAACTGCACAGAGTCACTGTTTATTCAGGGTGTGCGTCACTCTGTGTGCAACTGTACAGAGTCACTTTTTATTCAGGGTGAGAGTCTCATTGTAACTGTACAGAGTCACTGTTTATTCAGGGTGAGGGTTACTCACTGTGTAACTGTACAGAGTCACTGTTTATACAGGTAGAAGGTCACTCACTGTATAACTGTACAGAGTCACTGTTTATTCAGGGTCAGGGTTACTCTCTGTGTAACTGTACAGAGTCACTGTTTATTCAGGTAGAAAGTCACTCACTGTATAACTGTACAGAGTCACTGTTTATTCAGGGTGAGGGTTACTCACTGTGTAAGTGTAGATAGTCACTGTTTATTCAGCGTGAACTCACTGTGTAACTGTACAGAGTCATTGTTTATTCAGGGTGAGGGTTACTCGCAGTGTATCTGTACAGTGTCATTCTTTATTCAGGGTTAAGGTCACTCACTGTGTAACTGTACAGTGTCACTGTTTATTCAGGGTGAGGGTCAGTGTGTAACTGTACAGAGTCACTGTTTATTCAGGGTGAAGTTCAGTGTGTAACTGTAAAGAGTCACTGTTCATTCAGGGTGATGGTTACAGTTTAACTGTACAGAGTCACCTTTATTCAGGGTGATGGTCAGTGTGTAACTGTACAGAGTCATTGTTTATTCAGGGTGAGGGTCAGTGTGTAACTGTACAGAGTCACTGTTTATTCAGGGCGAACTCACTGTGTAACTGTACAGAGTCACTGATTATTGAGGGTGAGGGTCACTGTGTAACTGTACAGAGTCACTGTTTATTCAGGGTGAAGGTCACTCACAGTGTAACTGTACTGTGTCACTGTTTATTCAGGGTGAGGGTCAGTGTGTAACTGTACAGAGTCACTGTTTATTCAGGGTGAGGGTCACTCACTGTGTAACTGTACTGTGTCACTGTTTATTCAGGGTGAGGGTCAGTGTGTAACTGTACTGTGTCACTGTTTATTCAGGGTGAGGGTTACTCACTGTGTAACTGTACAGAGTCATTGTTTATTCAGGGTGAGGGTTATTCACTGTGTAACTGTACTGAGTCACTGTTTATTCAGGGAGAGGGTCACTGTGTAACTGTAGAGTCACTGTTTATTCAGGGTGAGGGTCAGTGTGTAACTGTACTGTGACAATGTTTATTCAAACTGAGGGTCTGTGTGTAACTGTACAGAGTCACTGTTTATTCAGGGTGAGGGTTACTCACTGTGTAACTGTACAGAGTCACTGTTTATACAGGTAGAAGGTCACTCACTGTATAACTGTACAGAGTCACTGTTTATTCAGGGTCAGGGTTACTCACTGTGTAACTGTACAGAGTCACTGTTTATTCAGGTAGAAAGTCACTCACTCTATAACTGTACAGAGTCACTGTTTATTCAGGGTGGGGGTCACTGTGTAACTGCATGGAGTCACTGTTTATTCAGGGTGAGTGTGGCTGTGTAACTGTACAGGGTCACTTTTATTCAGGGTGAGGGTCAGTGTGTAACTGCACAGAGTCACTGTTTATTCAGGGTGTGCGTCACTCTGTGTGCAACTGTACAGAGTCACTTTTTATTCAGGGTGAGAGTCTCATTGTAACTGTACAGAGTCACTGTTTATTCAGGGTGAGGGTTACTCACTGTGTAACTGTACAGAGTCACTGTTTATACAGGTAGAAGGTCACTCACTGTATAACTGTACAGAGTCACTGTTTATTCAGGGTGAAGGTCACTCACAGTGTAACTGTACTGTGTCACTGTTTATTCAGGGTGAGGGTCAGTGTGTAACTGTACAGAGTCACTGTTTATTCAGGGTGAGGGTCACTCACTGTGTAACTGTACTGTGTCACTGTTTGTTCAGGGTGAGGGTCAGTGTGTAACTGTACTGTGTCACTGTTTATTCAGGGTGAGGGTTACTCACTGTGTAACTGTACAGAGTCTCTGATTATTCAGGGTGAACTCACTGTGAAACTGTACAGAGTTACTGATTATTGAGGGTGAGGGTCACTCACTGTGTAACTGTACAGAGTCACTGTTTATTCAGGGTGAGGGTCACTGTGTAACTGCACGGAGTCACTGTTTATTCAGGGTGAGGGTTACTCACTGTGTAACTGTACAGAGTCATTGTTTATTCAGGGTGAGGGTTACTCACTGTGTAACTGTACTGAGTCACTGTTTATTCAGGGAGAGGGTCACTGTGTAACTGTAGAGTCACTGTTTATTCAGGTAGAAAGTCACTCACTGTATAACTGTACAGAGTCACTGTTTATTCAGGCTGAGGGTCTCTGTGTAACTGTAGAGTCACTGTTTATTCAGGGTGAAGTTCAGTGTGTAACTGTACAGAGTCACTGTTCATTCAGGGTGATGGTTACAGTTTAACTGTACAGAGTCACCTTTATTCAGGGTGATGGTCAGTGTGTAACTGTACAGAGTCATTGTTTATTCAGGGTGAGGGTCAGTGTGTAACTGTACAGAGTCACTGTTTATTCAGGGCGAACTCACTGTGTAACTGTACAGAGTCACTGATTATTGAGGGTGAGGGTCACTGTGTAACTGTACAGAGTCACTGTTTATTCAGGGTGAAGGTCACTCACAGTGTAACTGTACTGTGTCACTGTTTATTCAGGGTGAGGGTCAGTGTGTAACTGTACAGAGTCACTGTTTATTCAGGGTGAGGGTCACTCACTGTGTAACTGTACTGTGTCACTGTTTATTCAGGGTGTGGGTCAGTGTGTAACTGTACTGTGTCACTGTTTATTCAGGGTGAGGGTTACTCACTGTGTAACTGTACAGAGTCATTGTTTATTCAGGGTGAGGGTTACTCACTGTGTAACTGTACTGAGTCACTGTTTATTCAGGGAGAGGGTCACTGTGTAACTGTAGAGTCACTGTTTATTCAGGGTGAGGGTCAGTGTGTAACTGTACTGTGACAATGTTTATTCAAACTGAGGGTCTGTGTGTAACTGTACAGAGTCACTGTTTATTCAGGGTCAGGGTTACTCACTGTGTAACTGTACAGAGTCACTGTTTATTCAGGGTCAGGGTTACTCACTGTGTAACTGTACAGAGTCACTGTTTATTCAGGTAGAAAGTCACTCACTCTATAACTGTACAGAGTCACTGTTTATTCAGGGTGGGGGTCACTGTGTAACTGCATGGAGTCACTGTTTATTCAGGGTGAGTGTGGCTGTGTAACTGTACAGGGTCACTTTTATTCAGGGTGAGGGTCAGTGTGTAACTGCACAGAGTCACTGTTTATTCAGGGTGTGCGTCACTCTGTGTGCAACTGTACAGAGTCACTTTTTATTCAGGGTGAGAGTCTCATTGTAACTGTACAGAGTCACTGTTTATTCAGGGTGAGGGTTACTCACTGTGTAACTGTACAGAGTCACTGTTTATACAGGTAGAAGGTCACTCACTGTATAACTGTACAGAGTCACTGTTTATTCAGGGTCAGGGTTACTCTCTGTGTAACTGTACAGAGTCACTGTTTATTCAGGTAGAAAGTCACTCACTGTATAACTGTACAGAGTCACTGTTTATTCAGGGTGAGGGTTACTCACTGTGTAAGTGTAGATAGTCACTGTTTATTCAGCGTGAACTCACTGTGTAACTGTACAGAGTCATTGTTTATTCAGGGTGAGGGTTACTCGCAGTGTATCTGTACAGTGTCATTCTTTATTCAGGGTTAAGGTCACTCACTGTGTAACTGTACAGTGTCACTGTTTATTCAGGGTGAGGGTCAGTGTGTAACTGTACAGAGTCACTGTTTATTCAGGGTGAGGGTCACTCACTGTGTAACTGTACAGAGTCACTGTTTATTCATGGTGAGGGTCAGTGTGTAACTGTAGAGTCACTGTTTATTCAGGGTGAGGGTCAGTGTGTAACTGTACTGTGACAATGTTTATTCAAACTGAGGGTCAGTGTGTAACTGTACAGAGTCACTGTCTATTCAGGGTGAGGGTTACTCACTGTGTAACTGTACAGAGTCACTGTTTATTCAGGGTCAGGGTTACTCACTGTGTAACTGTACAGAGTCACTGTTTATTCAGGTAGAAAGTCACTCACTGTATAACTGTACAGAGTCACTGTTTATTCAGGGTGAGGGTTACTCACTGTGTAAGTGTAGATAGTCACTGTTTATTAAGCGTGAACTCACTGTGTAACTGTACAGAGTCATTGTTTATTCAGGGTGAGGGTTACTCGCAGTGTATCTGTACAGTGTCATTCTTTATTCAGGGTTAAGGTCACTCACTGTGTAACTGTACCGTGTCACTGTTTATTCAGTGTGAGGGTCAGTGTGTAACTGTACAGAGTCACTGTTTATTCAGGGTGAGGGTCACTCACTGTGTAACTGTACAGAGTCACTGTTTATTCATGGTGAGGGTCAGTGTGTAACTGTAGAGTCACTGTTTATTCATGGTGAGGGTCAGTGTGTAACTGTAGAGTCACTGTTTATTCAGGGTGAAGTTCAGTGTGTAACTGTACAGAGTCACTGTTCATTCAGGGTGATGGTTACAGTTTAACTGTACAGAGTCACTTTTATTCAGGGTGAGGGTCAGTGTGTAACTGTACAGAGTCATTGTTTATTCAGGGTGAGGGTCAGTGTGTAACTGTACAGAGTCACTGTTTATTCAGGGCGAACTCACTGTGTAACTGTACAGAGTCACTGATTATTGAGGGTGAGGGTCACTGTGTAACTGTACAGAGTCACTGTTTATTCAGGGTGAAGGTCACTCACAGTGTAACTGTACTGTGTCACTGTTTATTCAGGGTGAGGGTCAGTGTGTAACTGTACAGAGTCACTGTTTATTCAGGGTGAGGGTCACTCACTGTGTAACTGTACTGTGTCACTGTTTATTCAGGGTGAGGGTCAGTGTGTAACTGTACTGTGTCACTGTTTATTCAGGGTGAGGGTTACTCACTGTGTAACTGTACAGAGTCTCTGATTATTCAGGGTGAACTCACTGTGAAACTGTACAGAGTTACTGATTATTGAGGGTGAGGGTCACTCACTGTGTAACTGTACAGAGTCACTGTTTATTCAGGGTGAGGGTCACTGTGTAACTGCACGGAGTCACTGTTTATTCAGGGTGAGGGTTACTCACTGTGTAACTGTACAGAGTCATTGTTTATTCAGGGTGAGGGTTACTCACTGTGTAACGGTACTGAGTCACTGTTTATTCAGGGAGAGGGTCAGTGTGTAACTGTACAGAGTCACTGTTTATTCAGGGTGAGGGTCACTCACTGTGTAACTGTACTGTGTCACTGTTTATTCAGGGTGTGGGTCAGTGTGTAACTGTACTGTGTCACTGTTTATTCAGGGTGAGGGTTACTCACTGTGTAACTGTACAGAGTCATTGTTTATTCAGGGTGAGGGTTACTCACTGTGTAACTGTACTGAGTCACTGTTTATTCAGGGAGAGGGTCACTGTGTAACTGTAGAGTCACTGTTTATTCAGGGTGAGGGTCAGTGTGTAACTGTACTGTGACAATGTTTATTCAAACTGAGGGTCTGTGTGTAACTGTACAGAGTCACTGTTTATTCAGGGTCAGGGTTACTCACTGTGTAACTGTACAGAGTCACTGTTTATTCAGGGTCAGGGTTACTCACTGTGTAACTGTACAGAGTCACTGTTTATTCAGGTAGAAAGTCACTCACTCTATAACTGTACAGAGTCACTGTTTATTCAGGGTGGGGGTCACTGTGTAACTGCATGGAGTCACTGTTTATTCAGGGTGAGTGTGGCTGTGTAACTGTACAGGGTCACTTTTATTCAGGGTGAGGGTCAGTGTGTAACTGCACAGAGTCACTGTTTATTCAGGGTGTGCGTCACTCTGTGTGCAACTGTACAGAGTCACTTTTTATTCAGGGTGAGAGTCTCATTGTAACTGTACAGAGTCACTGTTTATTCAGGGTGAGGGTTACTCACTGTGTAACTGTACAGAGTCACTGTTTATACAGGTAGAAGGTCACTCACTGTATAACTGTACAGAGTCACTGTTTATTCAGGGTCAGGGTTACTCTCTGTGTAACTGTACAGAGTCACTGTTTATTCAGGTAGAAAGTCACTCACTGTATAACTGTACAGAGTCACTGTTTATTCAGGGTGAGGGTTACTCACTGTGTAAGTGTAGATAGTCACTGTTTATTCAGCGTTAACTCACTGTGTAACTGTACAGAGTCATTGTTTATTCAGGGTGAGGGTTACTCGCAGTGTATCTGTACAGTGTCATTCTTTATTCAGGGTTAAGGTCACTCACTGTGTAACTGTACAGTGTCACTGTTTATTCAGGGTGAGGGTCAGTGTGTAACTGTACAGAGTCACTGTTTATTCAGGGTGAGGGTCACTCACTGTGTAACTGTACAGAGTCACTGTTTATTCATGGTGAGGGTCAGTGTGTAACTGTAGAGTCACTGTTTATTCAGGGTGAGGGTCAGTGTGTAACTGTACTGTGACAATGTTTATTCAAACTGAGGGTCAGTGTGTAACTGTATAGAGTCACTGTCTATTCAGGGTGAGGGTTACTCACTGTGTAACTGTACAGAGTCACTGTTTATTCAGGGTCAGGGTTACTCACTGTGTAACTGTACAGAGTCACTGTTTATTCAGGTAGAAAGTCACTCACTGTATAACTGTACAGAGTCACTGTTTATTCAGGGTGAGGGTTACTCACTGTGTAAGTGTAGATAGTCACTGTTTATTCAGCGTGAACTCACTGTGTAACTGTACAGAGTCATTGTTTATTCAGGGTGAGGGTTACTCGCAGTGTATCTGTACAGTGTCATTCTTTATTCAGGGTTAAGGTCACTCACTGTGTAACTGTACCGTGTCACTGTTTATTCAGTGTGAGGGTCAGTGTGTAACTGTACAGAGTCACTGTTTATTCAGGGTGAGGGTCACTCACTGTGTAACTGTACAGAGTCACTGTTTATTCATGGTGAGGGTCAGTGTGTAACTGTAGAGTCACTGTTTATTCATGGTGAGGGTCAGTGTGTAACTGTAGAGTCACTGTTTATTCAGGGTGAAGTTCAGTGTGTAACTGTACAGAGTCACTGTTCATTCAGGGTGATGGTTACAGTTTAACTGTACAGAGTCACTTTTATTCAGGGTGAGGGTCAGTGTGTAACTGTACAGAGTCATTGTTTATTCAGGGTGAGGGTCAGTGTGTAACTGTACAGAGTCACTGTTTATTCAGGGCGAACTCACTGTGTAACTGTACAGAGTCACTGATTATTGAGGGTGAGGGTCACTGTGTAACTGTACAGAGTCACTGTTTATTCAGGGTGAAGGTCACTCACAGTGTAACTGTACTGTGTCACTGTTTATTCAGGGTGAGGGTCAGTGTGTAACTGTACAGAGTCACTGTTTATTCAGGGTGAGGGTCACTCACTGTGTAACTGTACTGTGTCACTGTTTATTCAGGGTGAGGGTCAGTGTGTAACTGTACTGTGTCACTGTTTATTCAGGGTGAGGGTTACTCACTGTGTAACTGTACAGAGTCTCTGATTATTCAGGGTGAACTCACTGTGAAACTGTACAGAGTTACTGATTATTGAGGGTGAGGGTCACTCACTGTGTAACTGTACAGAGTCACTGTTTATTCAGGGTGAGGGTCACTGTGTAACTGCACGGAGTCACTGTTTATTCAGGGTGAGGGTTACTCACTGTGTAACTGTACAGAGTCATTGTTTATTCAGGGTGAGGGTTACTCACTGTGTAACGGTACTGAGTCACTGTTTATTCAGGGAGAGGGTCACTGTGTAACTGTAGAGTCACTGTTTATTCAGGTAGAAAGTCACTCACTGTATAACTGTACAGAGTCACTGTTTATTCAGGGTGAGGGTTACTCACTGTGTAAGTGTAGATAGTCACTGTTCATTCAGCGTGAACTCACTGTGTAACTGTACAGAGTCATTGTTTATTCAGGGTGAGGGTTACTCGCAGTGTATCTGTACAGTGTCATTCTTTATTCAGGGTTAAGGTCACTCACTGTGTAACTGTACAGAGTCACTGTTTATTCAGGGTTAAGGTCACTCACTGTGTAACTGTACAGAGTCACTGTTTATTCAGGCTGAGGGTCTCTGTGTAACTGTAGAGTCACTGTTTATTCAGGGTGAAGTTCAGTGTGTAACTGTACAGAGTCACTGTTCATTCAGGGTGATGGTTACAGTTTAACTGTACAGAGTCACCTTTATTCAGGGTGAGGGTCAGTGTGTAACTGTACAGAGTCATTGTTTATTCAGGGTGAGGGTCAGTGTGTAACTGTACAGAGTCACTGTTTATTCAGGGCGAACTCACTGTGTAACTGTACAGAGTCACTGATTATTGAGGGTGAGGGTCACTGTGTAACTGTACAGAGTCACTGTTTATTCAGGGTGAAGGTCACTCACAGTGTAACTGTACTGTGTCACTGTTTATTCAGGGTGAGGGTCAGTGTGTAACTGTACAGAGTCACTGTTTATTCAGGGTGAGGGTCACTCACTGTGTAACTGTACTGTGTCACTGTTTATTCAGGGTGAGGGTCAGTGTGTAACTGTACTGTGTCACTGTTTATTCAGGGTGAGGGTTACTCACTGTGTAAATGTACAGAGTCATTGTTTATTCAGGGTGAGGGTTACTCACTGTGTAACTGTACTGAGTCACTGTTTATTCAGGGAGAGGGTCACTGTGTAACTGTAGAGTCACTGTTTATTCAGGGTGAGGGTCAGTGTGTAACTGTACAGAGTTACTGTTTATTCAGGGTGAGGGTCAGTGTGTAACTGTACAGAGTCACTGTTTATTCAGGGTGAGGGTTACGCACTGTGTAACTGTACAGAGTCACTGTTTATACAGGTAGAAGGTCACTCACTGTATAACTGTACAGAGTCACTGTTTATTCAGGGTCAGGGTTACTCACTGTGTAACTGTACAGAGTCACTGTTTATTCAGGTAGAAAGTCACTCACTCTATAACTGTACAGAGTCACTGTTTATTCAGGGTGGGGGTCACTGTGTAACTGCATGGAGTCACTGTTTATTCAGGGTGAGTGTGGCTGTGTAACTGTACAGGGTCACTTTTATTCAGGGTGAGGGTCAGTGTGTAACTGCACAGAGTCACTGTTTATTCAGGGTGTGCGTCACTCTGTGTGCAACTGTACAGAGTCACTTTTTATTCAGGGTGAGAGTCTCATTGTAACTGTACAGAGTCACTGTTTATTCAGGGTGAGGGTTACTCACTGTGTAACTGTACAGAGTCACTGTTTATACAGGTAGAAGGTCACTCACTGTATAACTGTACAGAGTCACTGTTTATTCAGGGTGAGGGTTACTCACTGTGTAAGTGTAGATAGTCACTGTTTATTCAGCGTGAACTCACTGTGTAACTGTACAGAGTCATTGTTTATTCAGGGTGATGGTTACTCGCAGTGTATCTGTACAGTGTCATTCTTTATTCAGGGTTAAGGTCACTCACTGTGTAACTGTACAGTGTCACTGTTTATTCAGGGTGAGGGTCACTGTGTAACTGTACAGAGTCACTGTTTATTCAGGGTGAGGGTTACTCACTGTGTAACTGTACAGAGTCACTGTTTATACAGGTATAAGGTCACTTACTGTATAACTGTACAGAGTCACTGTTTATTCAGGGTCAGGGTTACTCACTCTATAACTGTACAGAGTCACTGTTTATTCAGGGTGAAGGTCAGTGTGTAACTGTACAGAGTCACTGTTCATTCAGGGTGATGGTTACAGTTTAACTGTACAGAGTCACTTTTATTCAGGGTGAGGGTCAGTGTGTAACTGTACAGAGTCATTGTTTATTCAGGGTGAGGGCCAGTGTGTAACTGTACAGAGTCACTGTTTATTCAGGGCGAACTCACTGTGTAACTGTACAGAGTCACTGATTATTGAGGTTGAGGGTCACTCACTGTGTAACTGCACAGAGTCATTGTTTATTCAGGGTGAGGGTTACTCTCATTGTATCTGTACAGTGTCACTGTTTACTCAGGGTTAAGCTCACTCACTGTGTAACTGTACAGATTCTCTGATTATTCAGGGTGAACTCACTGTGAAACTGTACAGAGTCACTGATTATTGAGGGTGAGGGTCACTCACTGTGTAACTGTACAGAGTCACAGTTTATTCAGGGTGAGGGTCACTCACTATAACTGTACAGAGTCACTGTTTATTCAGGGTGAGGGTCACTGTGTAACTGCACGGAGTCACTGTTTATTCATGGTGAGTGTCGCTGTGTAACTGTACAGAGTCACTGTTTATTCAGGGTGAACTCACTGTGTAACTGTACAGAGTCACTGATTATTGAGGGTGAGGGTCACTCACTGTGTAACTGCACAGAGTCATTGTTTATTCAGGGTGAGGGTTACTCTCAGTGTATCTGTACAGTGTCACTGTTTACTCAGGGTTAAGGTAACTCACTGTGTAACTGTACAGAGTCTCTGATTATTCAGGGTGAACTCACTGTGAAACTGTACAGAGTTACTGATTATTGAGGGTGAGGGTCACTCACTGTGTAACTGTACAGAGTCACTGTTTATTCAGGGTGAGGGTCACTGTGTAACTGCACGGAGTCACTGTTTATTCAGGGTGAGGGTTACTCACTGTGTAACTGTACAGAGTCATTGTTTATTCAGGGTGAGGGTTACTCACTGTGTAACTGTACTGAGTCACTGTTTATTCAGGGAGAGGGTCACTGTGTAACTGTAGAGTCACTGTTTATTCAGGTAGAAAGTCACTCACTGTATAACTGTACAGAGTCACTGTTTATTCAGGCTGAGGGTCTCTGTGTAACTGTAGAGTCACTGTTTATTCAGGGTGAAGTTCAGTGTGTAACTGTACAGAGTCACTGTTCATTCAGGGTGATGGTTACAGTTTAACTGTACAGAGTCACCTTTATTCAGGGTGATGGTCAGTGTGTAACTGTACAGAGTCATTGTTTATTCAGGGTGAGGGTCAGTGTGTAACTGTACAGAGTCACTGTTTATTCAGGGCGAACTCACTGTGTAACTGTACAGAGTCACTGATTATTGAGGGTGAGGGTCACTGTGTAACTGTACAGAGTCACTGTTTATTCAGGGTGAAGGTCACTCACAGTGTAACTGTACTGTGTCACTGTTTATTCAGGGTGAGGGTCAGTGTGTAACTGTACAGAGTCACTGTTTATTCAGGGTGAGGGTCACTCACTGTGTAACTGTACTGTGTCACTGTTTATTCAGGGTGTGGGTCAGTGTGTAACTGTACTGTGTCACTGTTTATTCAGGGTGAGGGTTACTCACTGTGTAACTGTACAGAGTCATTGTTTATTCAGGGTGAGGGTTACTCACTGTGTAACTGTACTGAGTCACTGTTTATTCAGGGAGAGGGTCACTGTGTAACTGTAGAGTCACTGTTTATTCAGGGTGAGGGTCAGTGTGTAACTGTACTGTGACAATGTTTATTCAAACTGAGGGTCTGTGTGTAACTGTACAGAGTCACTGTTTATTCAGGGTCAGGGTTACTCACTGTGTAACTGTACAGAGTCACTGTTTATTCAGGGTCAGGGTTACTCACTGTGTAACTGTACAGAGTCACTGTTTATTCAGGTAGAAAGTCACTCACTCTATAACTGTACAGAGTCACTGTTTATTCAGGGTGGGGGTCACTGTGTAACTGCATGGAGTCACTGTTTATTCAGGGTGAGTGTGGCTGTGTAACTGTACAGGGTCACTTTTATTCAGGGTGAGGGTCAGTGTGTAACTGCACAGAGTCACTGTTTATTCAGGGTGTGCGTCACTCTGTGTGCAACTGTACAGAGTCACTTTTTATTCAGGGTGAGAGTCTCATTGTAACTGTACAGAGTCACTGTTTATTCAGGGTGAGGGTTACTCACTGTGTAACTGTACAGAGTCACTGTTTATACAGGTAGAAGGTCACTCACTGTATAACTGTACAGAGTCACTGTTTATTCAGGGTCAGGGTTACTCTCTGTGTAACTGTACAGAGTCACTGTTTATTCAGGTAGAAAGTCACTCACTGTATAACTGTACAGAGTCACTGTTTATTCAGGGTGAGGGTTACTCACTGTGTAAGTGTAGATAGTCACTGTTTATTCAGCGTGAACTCACTGTGTAACTGTACAGAGTCATTGTTTATTCAGGGTGAGGGTTACTCGCAGTGTATCTGTACAGTGTCATTCTTTATTCAGGGTTAAGGTCACTCACTGTGTAACTGTACAGTGTCACTGTTTATTCAGGGTGAGGGTCAGTGTGTAACTGTACAGAGTCACTGTTTATTCAGGGTGAGGGTCACTCACTGTGTAACTGTACAGAGTCACTGTTTATTCATGGTGAGGGTCAGTGTGTAACTGTAGAGTCACTGTTTATTCAGGGTGAGGGTCAGTGTGTAACTGTACTGTGACAATGTTTATTCAAACTGAGGGTCAGTGTGTAACTGTACAGAGTCACTGTCTATTCAGGGTGAGGGTTACTCACTGTGTAACTGTACAGAGTCACTGTTTATTCAGGGTCAGGGTTACTCACTGTGTAACTGTACAGAGTCACTGTTTATTCAGGTAGAAAGTCACTCACTGTATAACTGTACAGAGTCACTGTTTATTCAGGGTGAGGGTTACTCACTGTGTAAGTGTAGATAGTCACTGTTTATTAAGCGTGAACTCACTGTGTAACTGTACAGAGTCATTGTTTATTCAGGGTGAGGGTTACTCGCAGTGTATCTGTACAGTGTCATTCTTTATTCAGGGTTAAGGTCACTCACTGTGTAACTGTACCGTGTCACTGTTTATTCAGTGTGAGGGTCAGTGTGTAACTGTACAGAGTCACTGTTTATTCAGGGTGAGGGTCACTCACTGTGTAACTGTACAGAGTCACTGTTTATTCATGGTGAGGGTCAGTGTGTAACTGTAGAGTCACTGTTTATTCATGGTGAGGGTCAGTGTGTAACTGTAGAGTCACTGTTTATTCAGGGTGAAGTTCAGTGTGTAACTGTACAGAGTCACTGTTCATTCAGGGTGATGGTTACAGTTTAACTGTACAGAGTCACTTTTATTCAGGGTGAGGGTCAGTGTGTAACTGTACAGAGTCATTGTTTATTCAGGGTGAGGGTCAGTGTGTAACTGTACAGAGTCACTGTTTATTCAGGGCGAACTCACTGTGTAACTGTACAGAGTCACTGATTATTGAGGGTGAGGGTCACTGTGTAACTGTACAGAGTCACTGTTTATTCAGGGTGAAGGTCACTCACAGTGTAACTGTACTGTGTCACTGTTTATTCAGGGTGAGGGTCAGTGTGTAACTGTACAGAGTCACTGTTTATTCAGGGTGAGGGTCACTCACTGTGTAACTGTACTGTGTCACTGTTTATTCAGGGTGAGGGTCAGTGTGTAACTGTACTGTGTCACTGTTTATTCAGGGTGAGGGTTACTCACTGTGTAACTGTACAGAGTCTCTGATTATTCAGGGTGAACTCACTGTGAAACTGTACAGAGTTACTGATTATTGAGGGTGAGGGTCACTCACTGTGTAACTGTACAGAGTCACTGTTTATTCAGGGTGAGGGTCACTGTGTAACTGCACGGAGTCACTGTTTATTCAGGGTGAGGGTTACTCACTGTGTAACTGTACAGAGTCATTGTTTATTCAGGGTGAGGGTTACTCACTGTGTAACGGTACTGAGTCACTGTTTATTCAGGGAGAGGGTCAGTGTGTAACTGTACAGAGTCACTGTTTATTCAGGGTGAGGGTCACTCACTGTGTAACTGTACTGTGTCACTGTTTATTCAGGGTGTGGGTCAGTGTGTAACTGTACTGTGTCACTGTTTATTCAGGGTGAGGGTTACTCACTGTGTAACTGTACAGAGTCATTGTTTATTCAGGGTGAGGGTTACTCACTGTGTAACTGTACTGAGTCACTGTTTATTCAGGGAGAGGGTCACTGTGTAACTGTAGAGTCACTGTTTATTCAGGGTGAGGGTCAGTGTGTAACTGTACTGTGACAATGTTTATTCAAACTGAGGGTCTGTGTGTAACTGTACAGAGTCACTGTTTATTCAGGGTCAGGGTTACTCACTGTGTAACTGTACAGAGTCACTGTTTATTCAGGGTCAGGGTTACTCACTGTGTAACTGTACAGAGTCACTGTTTATTCAGGTAGAAAGTCACTCACTCTATAACTGTACAGAGTCACTGTTTATTCAGGGTGGGGGTCACTGTGTAACTGCATGGAGTCACTGTTTATTCAGGGTGAGTGTGGCTGTGTAACTGTACAGGGTCACTTTTATTCAGGGTGAGGGTCAGTGTGTAACTGCACAGAGTCACTGTTTATTCAGGGTGTGCGTCACTCTGTGTGCAACTGTACAGAGTCACTTTTTATTCAGGGTGAGAGTCTCATTGTAACTGTACAGAGTCACTGTTTATTCAGGGTGAGGGTTACTCACTGTGTAACTGTACAGAGTCACTGTTTATACAGGTAGAAGGTCACTCACTGTATAACTGTACAGAGTCACTGTTTATTCAGGGTCAGGGTTACTCTCTGTGTAACTGTACAGAGTCACTGTTTATTCAGGTAGAAAGTCACTCACTGTATAACTGTACAGAGTCACTGTTTATTCAGGGTGAGGGTTACTCACTGTGTAAGTGTAGATAGTCACTGTTTATTCAGCGTGAACTCACTGTGTAACTGTACAGAGTCATTGTTTATTCAGGGTGAGGGTTACTCGCAGTGTATCTGTACAGTGTCATTCTTTATTCAGGGTTAAGGTCACTCACTGTGTAACTGTACAGTGTCACTGTTTATTCAGGGTGAGGGTCAGTGTGTAACTGTACAGAGTCACTGTTTATTCAGGGTGAGGGTCACTCACTGTGTAACTGTACAGAGTCACTGTTTATTCATGGTGAGGGTCAGTGTGTAACTGTAGAGTCACTGTTTATTCAGGGTGAGGGTCAGTGTGTAACTGTACTGTGACAATGTTTATTCAAACTGAGGGTCAGTGTGTAACTGTATAGAGTCACTGTCTATTCAGGGTGAGGGTTACTCACTGTGTAACTGTACAGAGTCACTGTTTATTCAGGGTCAGGGTTACTCACTGTGTAACTGTACAGAGTCACTGTTTATTCAGGTAGAAAGTCACTCACTGTATAACTGTACAGAGTCACTGTTTATTCAGGGTGAGGGTTACTCACTGTGTAAGTGTAGATAGTCACTGTTTATTCAGCGTGAACTCACTGTGTAACTGTACAGAGTCATTGTTTATTCAGGGTGAGGGTTACTCGCAGTGTATCTGTACAGTGTCATTCTTTATTCAGGGTTAAGGTCACTCACTGTGTAACTGTACCGTGTCACTGTTTATTCAGTGTGAGGGTCAGTGTGTAACTGTACAGAGTCACTGTTTATTCAGGGTGAGGGTCACTCACTGTGTAACTGTACAGAGTCACTGTTTATTCATGGTGAGGGTCAGTGTGTAACTGTAGAGTCACTGTTTATTCATGGTGAGGGTCAGTGTGTAACTGTAGAGTCACTGTTTATTCAGGGTGAAGTTCAGTGTGTAACTGTACAGAGTCACTGTTCATTCAGGGTGATGGTTACAGTTTAACTGTACAGAGTCACTTTTATTCAGGGTGAGGGTCAGTGTGTAACTGTACAGAGTCATTGTTTATTCAGGGTGAGGGTCAGTGTGTAACTGTACAGAGTCACTGTTTATTCAGGGCGAACTCACTGTGTAACTGTACAGAGTCACTGATTATTGAGGGTGAGGGTCACTGTGTAACTGTACAGAGTCACTGTTTATTCAGGGTGAAGGTCACTCACAGTGTAACTGTACTGTGTCACTGTTTATTCAGGGTGAGGGTCAGTGTGTAACTGTACAGAGTCACTGTTTATTCAGGGTGAGGGTCACTCACTGTGTAACTGTACTGTGTCACTGTTTATTCAGGGTGAGGGTCAGTGTGTAACTGTACTGTGTCACTGTTTATTCAGGGTGAGGGTTACTCACTGTGTAACTGTACAGAGTCTCTGATTATTCAGGGTGAACTCACTGTGAAACTGTACAGAGTTACTGATTATTGAGGGTGAGGGTCACTCACTGTGTAACTGTACAGAGTCACTGTTTATTCAGGGTGAGGGTCACTGTGTAACTGCACGGAGTCACTGTTTATTCAGGGTGAGGGTTACTCACTGTGTAACTGTACAGAGTCATTGTTTATTCAGGGTGAGGGTTACTCACTGTGTAACGGTACTGAGTCACTGTTTATTCAGGGAGAGGGTCACTGTGTAACTGTAGAGTCACTGTTTATTCAGGTAGAAAGTCACTCACTGTATAACTGTACAGAGTCACTGTTTATTCAGGGTGAGGGTTACTCACTGTGTAAGTGTAGATAGTCACTGTTCATTCAGCGTGAACTCACTGTGTAACTGTACAGAGTCATTGTTTATTCAGGGTGAGGGTTACTCGCAGTGTATCTGTACAGTGTCATTCTTTATTCAGGGTTAAGGTCACTCACTGTGTAACTGTACAGAGTCACTGTTTATTCAGGGTTAAGGTCACTCACTGTGTAACTGTACAGAGTCACTGTTTATTCAGGCTGAGGGTCTCTGTGTAACTGTAGAGTCACTGTTTATTCAGGGTGAAGTTCAGTGTGTAACTGTACAGAGTCACTGTTCATTCAGGGTGATGGTTACAGTTTAACTGTACAGAGTCACCTTTATTCAGGGTGAGGGTCAGTGTGTAACTGTACAGAGTCATTGTTTATTCAGGGTGAGGGTCAGTGTGTAACTGTACAGAGTCACTGTTTATTCAGGGCGAACTCACTGTGTAACTGTACAGAGTCACTGATTATTGAGGGTGAGGGTCACTGTGTAACTGTACAGAGTCACTGTTTATTCAGGGTGAAGGTCACTCACAGTGTAACTGTACTGTGTCACTGTTTATTCAGGGTGAGGGTCAGTGTGTAACTGTACAGAGTCACTGTTTATTCAGGGTGAGGGTCACTCACTGTGTAACTGTACTGTGTCACTGTTTATTCAGGGTGAGGGTCAGTGTGTAACTGTACTGTGTCACTGTTTATTCAGGGTGAGGGTTACTCACTGTGTAAATGTACAGAGTCATTGTTTATTCAGGGTGAGGGTTACTCACTGTGTAACTGTACTGAGTCACTGTTTATTCAGGGAGAGGGTCACTGTGTAACTGTAGAGTCACTGTTTATTCAGGGTGAGGGTCAGTGTGTAACTGTACAGAGTTACTGTTTATTCAGGGTGAGGGTCAGTGTGTAACTGTACAGAGTCACTGTTTATTCAGGGTGAGGGTTACGCACTGTGTAACTGTACAGAGTCACTGTTTATACAGGTAGAAGGTCACTCACTGTATAACTGTACAGAGTCACTGTTTATTCAGGGTCAGGGTTACTCACTGTGTAACTGTACAGAGTCACTGTTTATTCAGGTAGAAAGTCACTCACTCTATAACTGTACAGAGTCACTGTTTATTCAGGGTGGGGGTCACTGTGTAACTGCATGGAGTCACTGTTTATTCAGGGTGAGTGTGGCTGTGTAACTGTACAGGGTCACTTTTATTCAGGGTGAGGGTCAGTGTGTAACTGCACAGAGTCACTGTTTATTCAGGGTGTGCGTCACTCTGTGTGCAACTGTACAGAGTCACTTTTTATTCAGGGTGAGAGTCTCATTGTAACTGTACAGAGTCACTGTTTATTCAGGGTGAGGGTTACTCACTGTGTAACTGTACAGAGTCACTGTTTATACAGGTAGAAGGTCACTCACTGTATAACTGTACAGAGTCACTGTTTATTCAGGGTGAGGGTTACTCACTGTGTAAGTGTAGATAGTCACTGTTTATTCAGCGTGAACTCACTGTGTAACTGTACAGAGTCATTGTTTATTCAGGGTGATGGTTACTCGCAGTGTATCTGTACAGTGTCATTCTTTATTCAGGGTTAAGGTCACTCACTGTGTAACTGTACAGTGTCACTGTTTATTCAGGGTGAGGGTCACTGTGTAACTGTACAGAGTCACTGTTTATTCAGGGTGAGGGTTACTCACTGTGTAACTGTACAGAGTCACTGTTTATACAGGTATAAGGTCACTCACTGTATAACTGTACAGAGTCACTGTTTATTCAGGGTCAGGGTTACTCACTCTATAACTGTACAGAGTCACTGTTTATTCAGGGTGAAGGTCAGTGTGTAACTGTACAGAGTCACTGTTCATTCAGGGTGATGGTTACAGTTTAACTGTACAGAGTCACTTTTATTCAGGGTGAGGGTCAGTGTGTAACTGTACAGAGTCATTGTTTATTCAGGGTGAGGGCCAGTGTGTAACTGTACAGAGTCACTGTTTATTCAGGGCGAACTCACTGTGTAACTGTACAGAGTCACTGATTATTGAGGTTGAGGGTCACTCACTGTGTAACTGCACAGAGTCATTGTTTATTCAGGGTGAGGGTTACTCTCATTGTATCTGTACAGTGTCACTGTTTACTCAGGGTTAAGCTCACTCACTGTGTAACTGTACAGATTCTCTGATTATTCAGGGTGAACTCACTGTGAAACTGTACAGAGTCACTGATTATTGAGGGTGAGGGTCACTCACTGTGTAACTGTACAGAGTCACAGTTTATTCAGGGTGAGGGTCACTCACTATAACTGTACAGAGTCACTGTTTATTCAGGGTGAGGGTCACTGTGTAACTGCACGGAGTCACTGTTTATTCATGGTGAGTGTCGCTGTGTAACTGTACAGAGTCACTGTTTATTCAGGGTGAACTCACTGTGTAACTGTACAGAGTCACTGATTATTGAGGGTGAGGGTCACTCACTGTGTAACTGCACAGAGTCATTGTTTATTCAGGGTGAGGGTTACTCTCAGTGTATCTGTACAGTGTCACTGTTTACTCAGGGTTAAGGTAACTCACTGTGTAACTGTACAGAGTCTCTGATTATTCAGGGTGAACTCACTGTGTAACTGTACAGAGTCACTGATTATTGAGGGTGAGGGTCACTCACTGTGTAACTGTACAGAGTCACAGTTTATTCATGTTGAGGGTCACTCACTATAACTGTACAGAGTCACTGTTTATTCAGGGTGAGGGTCACTGTGTAACTGCACGGAGTCACTGTTTATTCAGGGTGAGTGTCGCTGTGTAACTGTACAGGGTCACTTTTATTCAGGGTGTGGGTCAGTGTGTAACTGCACAGAGTCACTGTTTATTCAGGGTGTGCGTCACTCAGTGTGCAACTGTACAGAGTCACTTTTTATTCAGGGTGAGAGTCTCATTGTAACTGTACAGAGTCACTGTTTATTCAGGGTGAGGGTCACAGTGTAACTGTACAGAGTCACTGTTTATTCAAGGTGAGGGTCAGTGTGTAACTGTACAGACTCACTGTTTATTGAGGATGAAGGTCACTGTGTAACTGTACAGAGTCACTGTTTATTCAGTGTGAGGGTCACTCACAGTGTAACTGTACTGTGTCACTGTTTATTCAGGGTGAGGGTCAGTGTGTAACTGTACAGAGTCACTGTTTATTCAGGGTGAGGGTCACTCACTGTGTAACTGTACTGTGTCACTGTTTATTCAGGGTGAGGGTCACTGTGTAACTGCACGGAGTCACTGTTTATTCAGGGTGACTGTCGCTGTGTAACTGTACAGGGTCACTTTTATTCAGGGTGAGGGTCAGTGTGTAACTGTACAGAGTCACTGTTTATTCAGGGTGTGCGTCACTCTGTGTGCAACTGTACAGAGTCACTTTTTATTCAGGGTGAGAGTCTCATTGTAACTGTACAGAGTCACTGTTTATTCAGGGTGAGGGTCACTCTGTAACTGTACAGAGTCACTGTTTATTCAGGGTGAGGGTCACTCACAGTGTAACTGTACTGTGTCACTGTTTATTCAGGGTGAGGGTCAGTGTGTAACTGTACAGAGTCACTGTTTATTCAGGGTGAGGGTCACTCACTGTGTAACTGTACTGTGTCACTGTTTATTCAGGGTGAGGGTCAGTGTGTAACTGTACTGTGTCACTGTTTATTCAGGGTGAGGGTTAGTGTGTAACAGTACAGAGTCACTGTTTGTTCAGGGTGAGGGTCAGTGTGTAACTGTACTGTGTCACTGTTTATTCAGGGTGAGGGTTACTCACTGTGTAACTGTACAGAGTCATTGTTTAGTCAGGGTGAGGGTTACTCACTGTGTAACTGTACTGAGTCACTGTTTATTCAGGGAGAGGGTCACTGTGTAACTGTAGAGTCACTGTTTATTCAGGGTGAGGGTCAGTGTGTAACTGTACTGTGACAATGTTTATTCAAACTGAGGGTCAGTGTGTAACTGTACAGAGTCACTGTCTATTCAGGGTGAGGGTTACTCACTGTGTAACTGTACAGAGTCACTGTTTATACAGGTAGAAGTTCACTCACTGTATAACTGTACAGAGTCACTGTTTATTCAGGGTCAGGGTTACTCACTGTGTAACTGTACGGAGTCACTGTTTATTCAGGTAGAAAGTCACTCACTGTATAACTGTACAGAGTCACTGTTTATTCAGGGTGAGGGTTACTCACTGTGTAAGTGTAGATAGTCACTGTTTATTCAGCGTGAACTCACTGTGTAACTGTACAGAGTCATTGTTTATTCAGGGTGAGGGTTACTCGCAGTGTATCTGTACAGTGTCATTCTTTATTCAGGGTTAAGGTCACTTACTGTGTAACTGTACAGTGTCACTGTTTATTCAGGGTGAGGGTCACTGTGTAACTGTAGAGTCACTGTTTATTCAGGGTGAAGGTCAGTGTGTAACTGTACAGAGTCACTGTTCATTCAGGGTGATGGTTACAGTTTAACTGTACAGAGTCACTTTTATTCAGGGTGAGGGTCAGTGTGTAACTGTACAGAGTCATTGTTTATTCAGGGTGAGGGTCAGTGTGTAACTGTACAGAGTCACTGTTTATTCAGGGCGAACTCACTGTGTAACTGTACAGAGTCACTGATTATTGAGGGTGAGGGTCACTCACTGTGTAACTGCACAGAGTCATAGTTTATTCAGGGTGAGGGTTACTCTCAGTGTATCTGTACAGTGTCACTGTTTACTCAGGGTTATGCTCACTCACTGTGTAACTGTACAGAGTCACAGTTTATTCAGGTTGAGGGTCACTCACTATAACTGTACAGAGTCACTGTTTATTCAGGGTGGGGGTCACTGTGTAACTGCATGGAGTCACTGTTTATTCAGGGTGAGTGTGGCTGTGTAACTGTACAGGGTCACTTTTATTCAGGGTGAGGGTCAGTGTGTAACTGCACAGAGTCACTGTTTATTCAGGGTGTGAGTCACTCTGTGTGCAACTGTACAGAGTCACTTTTTATTCAGGGTGAGAGTCTCATTGTAACTGTACAGAGTCACTGTTTATTCAGGGTGAGGGTTACTCACTGTGTAACTGTACAGAGTCACTGTTTATACAGGTAGAAGGTCACTCACTGTATAACTGTACAGAGTCACTGTTTATTCAGGGTCAGGGTTACTCACTGTGTAACTGTACAGAGTCACTGTTTATTCAGGTAGAAAGTCACTCACTCTATAACTGTACAGAGTCACTGTTTTTTCAGGGTGAGGGTTACTCACTGTGTAAGTGTAGATAGTCACTGTTTATTCAGCGTGAACTCACTGTGTAACTGTACAGAGTCACTGATTATTCAGGGTGAGGGTCAGTGTGTAACTGTACAGAGTCACTGTTTATTCAGGGCGAACTCACTGTGTAACTGTACAGAGTCACTGTTTATTCAGCGTGAACTCACTGTGTAACTGTACAGAGTCATTGTTTATTCAGGGTGAGGGTCAGTGTGTAACTGTACAGAGTCACTGTTTATTCAGGGCGAACTCACTGTGTAACTGTACAGAGTCACTGATTATTGAGGGTGAGGGTCACTCACTGTGTAACTGCACAGAGTCATTGTTTATTCAGGGTGATGGTTACTCTCAGTGTATCTGTACAGTGTCACTGTTTACTCAGGGTTAAGCTCACTCACTGTGTAACTGTACTGTGTCACTGTTTATTCAGGGTGAGGGTCACTGTGTAACTGCACGGAGTCACTGTTTATCCAGGGTGAGGGTCAGTGTGTAACTGCACAGAGTCACTGTTTATTCAGGGTGTGCGTCACTCTGTGTGCAACTGTACAGAGTCACTTTTTATTCAGGGTGAGAGTCTCATTGTAACTGTACAGAGTCACTGTTTATTCAGGGTGAGGGTTACTCACTGTGTAACTGTACAGAGTCACTGTTTATTCAGGGTGAAGGACACTCACAGTGTAACTGTACTGAGTCACTGTTTATTCAGGGAGAGGGTCACTGTGTAACTGTAGAGTCACTGTTTATTCAGGGTGA
This sequence comes from Hemitrygon akajei, assembly GCF_048418815.1. Classification (NCBI taxonomy): domain Eukaryota; kingdom Metazoa; phylum Chordata; class Chondrichthyes; order Myliobatiformes; family Dasyatidae; genus Hemitrygon; species Hemitrygon akajei. The sequence continues at coordinate 76,410,973 of NC_133134.1, forward strand.
GGGTCAGTGTGTAACTGTACTGTGACAATGTTTATTCAAACTGAGGGTCAGTGTGTAACTGTACAGAGTCACTGTCTATTCAGGGTGAGGGTCACTCACAGTGTAACTGTACTGTGTCACTGTTTATTCAGGGTGAGGGCCAGTGTGTAACTGTACAGAGTCACTGTTTATTCAGGGTGAGGGTCACTCACTGTGTAACTGTACTGTGTCACTGTTTATTCAGGGTGAGGGTCAGTGTGTAACTGTACTGTGTCACTGTTTATTCAGGGTGAGGGTTAGTGTGTAACAGTACAGAGTCACTGTTTGTTCAGGGTGAGGGTTACTCACTGTGTAACTGTACTGTGTCACTGTATATTCAGGGTGAGGTTTACTCACTGTGTAACTGTACAGAGTCATTGTTTATTCAGGGTGAGGGTTACTCACTGTGTAACTGTACTGAGTCACTGTTTATTCAGGGAGAGGGTCACTGTGTAACTGTAGCGTCACTGTTTATTCAGGGTGAGGGTCAGTGTGTAACTGTACTGTGACAATGTTTATTCAAACTGAGGGTCAGTGTGTAACTGTACAGAGTCACTGTCTATTCAGGGTGAGGGTTACTCACTGTGTAACTGTACAGTGTCACTGTTTATTCAGGGTGAGGGTCACTGTGTAACTGTAGAGTCACTGTTTATTCAGTGTGAAGGTCAGTGTGTAACTGTACAGAGTCACTGTTCATTCAGGGTGATGGTTACAGTTTAACTGTACAGAGTCACTTTTATTCAGGGTGAGGGTCAGTGTGTAACTGTACAGAGTCATTGTTTATTCAGGGTGAGGGTCAGTGTGTAACAGTACAGAGTCACTGTTTGTTCAGGGTGAGGGTCAGTGTGTAACTGTACTGTGTCACTGTTTATTCAGGGTGAGGGTTACTCACTGTGTAACTGTACAGAGTCATTGTTTATTCAGGGTGAGGGTTACTCACTGTGTAACTGTACTGAGTCACTGTTTATTCAGGGAGAGGGTCACTGTGTAACTGTAGAGTCACTGTTTATTCAGGGTGAGGGTCAGTGTGTAACTGTACTGTGACAATGTTTATTCAAACTGAGGGTCAGTGTGTAACTGTACAGAGTCACTGTCTATTCAGGGTGAGGGTTACTCACTGTGTAACTGTACAGAGTCACTGTTTATACAGGTAGAAGTTCACTCACTGTATAACTGTACAGAGTCACTGTTTATTCAGGGTCAGGGTTACTCACTGTGTAACTGTACGGAGTCACTGTTTATTCAGGTAGAAAGTCACTCACTGTATAACTGTACAGAGTCACTGTTTATTCAGGGTGAGGGTTACTCACTGTGTAAGTGTAGATAGTCACTGTTTATTCAGCGTGAACTCACTGTGTAACTGTACAGAGTCATTGTTTATTCAGGGTGAGGGTTACTCGCAGTGTATCTGTACAGTGTCATTCTTTATTCAGGGTTAAGGTCACTTACTGTGTAACTGTACAGTGTCACTGTTTATTCAGGGTGAGGGTCACTGTGTAACTGTAGAGTCACTGTTTATTCAGGGTGAAGGTCAGTGTGTAACTGTACAGAGTCACTGTTCATTCAGGGTGATGGTTACAGTTTAACTGTACAGAGTCACTTTTATTCAGGGTGAGGGTCAGTGTGTAACTGTACAGAGTCATTGTTTATTCAGGGTGAGGGTCAGTGTGTAACTGTACAGAGTCACTGTTTATTCAGGGCGAACTCACTGTGTAACTGTACAGAGTCACTGATTATTGAGGGTGAGGGTCACTCACTGTGTAACTGCACAGAGTCATAGTTTATTCAGGGTGAGGGTTACTCTCAGTGTATCTGTACAGTGTCACTGTTTACTCAGGGTTATGCTCACTCACTGTGTAACTGTACAGAGTCACAGTTTATTCAGGTTGAGGGTCACTCACTATAACTGTACAGAGTCACTGTTTATTCAGGGTGGGGGTCACTGTGTAACTGCATGGAGTCACTGTTTATTCAGGGTGAGTGTGGCTGTGTAACTGTACAGGGTCACTTTTATTCAGGGTGAGGGTCAGTGTGTAACTGCACAGAGTCACTGTTTATTCAGGGTGTGAGTCACTCTGTGTGCAACTGTACAGAGTCACTTTTTATTCAGGGTGAGAGTCTCATTGTAACTGTACAGAGTCACTGTTTATTCAGGGTGAGGGTTACTCACTGTGTAACTGTACAGAGTCACTGTTTATACAGGTAGAAGGTCACTCACTGTATAACTGTACAGAGTCACTGTTTATTCAGGGTCAGGGTTACTCACTGTGTAACTGTACAGAGTCACTGTTTATTCAGGTAGAAAGTCACTCACTCTATAACTGTACAGAGTCACTGTTTTTTCAGGGTGAGGGTTACTCACTGTGTAAGTGTAGATAGTCACTGTTTATTCAGCGTGAACTCACTGTGTAACTGTACAGAGTCACTGATTATTCAGGGTGAGGGTCAGTGTGTAACTGTACAGAGTCACTGTTTATTCAGGGCGAACTCACTGTGTAACTGTACAGAGTCACTGTTTATTCAGCGTGAACTCACTGTGTAACTGTACAGAGTCATTGTTTATTCAGGGTGAGGGTCAGTGTGTAACTGTACAGAGTCACTGTTTATTCAGGGCGAACTCACTGTGTAACTGTACAGAGTCACTGATTATTGAGGGTGAGGGTCACTCACTGTGTAACTGCACAGAGTCATTGTTTATTCAGGGTGATGGTTACTCTCAGTGTATCTGTACAGTGTCACTGTTTACTCAGGGTTAAGCTCACTCACTGTGTAACTGTACTGTGTCACTGTTTATTCAGGGTGAGGGTCACTGTGTAACTGCACGGAGTCACTGTTTATCCAGGGTGAGGGTCAGTGTGTAACTGCACAGAGTCACTGTTTATTCAGGGTGTGCGTCACTCTGTGTGCAACTGTACAGAGTCACTTTTTATTCAGGGTGAGAGTCTCATTGTAACTGTACAGAGTCACTGTTTATTCAGGGTGAGGGTTACTCACTGTGTAACTGTACAGAGTCACTGTTTATTCAGGGTGAAGGACACTCACAGTGTAACTGTACTGAGTCACTGTTTATTCAGGGAGAGGGTCACTGTGTAACTGTAGAGTCACTGTTTATTCAGGGTGAGGGTCAGTGTGTAACTGTACTGTGACAATGTTTATTCAAACTGAGGGTCAGTGTGTAACTGTACAGAGTCACTGTCTATTCAGGGTGAGGGTCACTCACAGTGTAACTGTACTGTGTCACTGTTTATTCAGGGTGAGGGCCAGTGTGTAACTGTACAGAGTCACTGTTTATTCAGGGTGAGGGTCACTCACTGTGTAACTGTACTGTGTCACTGTTTATTCAGGGTGAGGGTCAGTGTGTAACTGTACTGTGTCACTGTTTATTCAGGGTGAGGGTTAGTGTGTAACAGTACAGAGTCACTGTTTGTTCAGGGTGAGGGTTACTCACTGTGTAACTGTACTGTGTCACTGTATATTCAGGGTGAGGTTTACTCACTGTGTAACTGTACAGAGTCATTGTTTATTCAGGGTGAGGGTTACTCACTGTGTAACTGTACTGAGTCACTGTTTATTCAGGGAGAGGGTCACTGTGTAACTGTAGCGTCACTGTTTATTCAGGGTGAGGGTCAGTGTGTAACTGTACTGTGACAATGTTTATTCAAACTGAGGGTCAGTGTGTAACTGTACAGAGTCACTGTCTATTCAGGGTGAGGGTTACTCACTGTGTAACTGTACAGTGTCACTGTTTATTCAGGGTGAGGGTCACTGTGTAACTGTAGAGTCACTGTTTATTCAGTGTGAAGGTCAGTGTGTAACTGTACAGAGTCACTGTTCATTCAGGGTGATGGTTACAGTTTAACTGTACAGAGTCACTTTTATTCAGGGTGAGGGTCAGTGTGTAACTGTACAGAGTCATTGTTTATTCAGGGTGAGGGTCAGTGTGTAACTGTACAGAGTCACTGTTTATTCAGGGCGAACTCACTGTGTAACTGTATAGAGTCACTGATTATTGAGGGTGAGGGTCACTCACTGTGTAACTGCACAGAGTCATTGTTTATTCAGGGTGAGGGTTACTCTCAGTGTATCTGTACAGTGTCACTGTTTGCTCAGGGTTAAGCTCACTCACTGTGTAACTGTACAGAGTCACAGTTTATTCAGGTTGAGGGTCACTCACTATAACTGTACAGAGTCACTGTTTATTCAGGGTGGGGGTCACTGTGTAACTGCATGGAGTCACTGTTTATTCAGGGTGAGTGTGGCTGTGTAACTGTACAGGGTCACTTTTATTCAGGGTGAGGGTCAGTGTGTAACTGCACAGAGTCACTGTTTATTCAGGGTGTGCGTCACTCTGTGTGCAACTGTACAGAGTCACTTTTTATTCAGGGTGAGAGTCTCATTGTAACTGTACAGAGTCACTGTTTATTCAGGGTGAGGGTTACTCACTGTGTAACTGTACAGAGTCACTGTTTATTCAGGGTGAAGGACACTCACAGTGTAACTGTACTGAGTCACTGTTTATTCAGGGAGAGGGTCACTGTGTAACTGTAGAGTCACTGTTTATTCAGGGTGAGGGTCAGTGTGTAACTGTACTGTGACAATGTTTATTCAAACTGAGGGTCAGTGTGTAACTGTACAGAGTCACTGTTTGTTCAGGGTGAGGGTTACTCACTGTGTAACTGTACTGTGTCACTGTATATTCAGGGTGAGGTTTACTCACTGTGTAACTGTACAGAGTCACTGTTTATTCAGGGTGAGGGTCACTCACTGTGTAACTGTACTGTGTCACTGTTTATTCAGGGTGAGGGTCAGTGTGTAACTGTACTGTGTCACTGTTTATTCAGGGTGAGGGTTAGTGTGTAACTGTACTGTGACAATGTTTATTCAAACTGAGGGTCAGTGTGTAACTGTACAGAGTCACTGTCTATTCAGGGTGAGGGTTACTCACTGTGTAACTGTACAGAGTCACTGTTTATACAGGTAGAAGTTCACTCACTGTATAACTGTACAGAGTCACTGTTTATTCAGGGTCAGGGTTACTCACTGTGTAACTGTACAGAGTCACTATTTATTCAGGTAGAAAGTCACTCACTGTATAACTGTACAGAGTCACTGTTTATTCAGGGTGAGGGTTACTCACTGTGTAAGTGTAGATAGTCACTGTTTATTCAGCGTGAACTCACTGTGTAACTGTACAGAGTCATTCTTTATTCAGGGTTAAGGTCACTCACTGTGTAACTGTACAGTGTCACTGTTTATTCAGGATGTGGGTCACTGTGTAACTGTAGAGTCACTGTTTATTCAGGGTGAAGGTCAGTGTGTAACTGTACAGAGTCACTGTTCATTCAGGGTGATGGTTACAGTTTAACTGTACATAGTCACTTTTATTCAGGGTGAGGGTCAGTGTGTAACTGTACAGAGTCATTGTTTATTCAGGGTGAGGGTCAGTGTGTAACTGTACAGAGTCACTGTTTATTCAGGGCGAACTCACTGTGTAACTGTACAGAGTCACTGATTATTGAGGGTGAGGGTCACTCACTGTGTAACTGCACAGAGTCATAGTTTATTCAGGGTGAGGGTTACTCTCAGTGTATCTGTACAGTGTCACTGTTTACTCAGGGTTATGCTCACTCACTGTGTAACTGTACAGAGTCACAGTTTATTCAGGTTGAGGGTCACTCACTATAACTGTACAGAGTCACTGTTTATTCAGGGTGGGGGTCACTGTGTAACTGCATGGAGTCACTGTTTATTCAGGGTGAGTGTGGCTGTGTAACTGTACAGGGTCACTTTTATTCAGGGTGAGGGTCAGTGTGTAACTGCACAGAGTCACTGTTTATTCAGGGTGTGCGTCACTCTGTGTGCAACTGTACAGAGTCACTTTTTATTCAGGGTGAGAGTCTCATTGTAACTGTACAGAGTCACTGTTTATTCAGGGTGAGGGTTACTCACTGTGTAACTGTACAGAGTCACTGTTTATACAGGTAGAAGGTCACTCACTGTATAACTGTACAGAGTCACTGTTTATTCAGGGTCAGGGTTACTCACTGTGTAACTGTACAGAGTCACTGTTTATTCAGGTAGAAAGTCACTCACTCTATAACTGTACAGAGTCACTGTTTTTTCAGGGTGAGGGTCACTCACTGTGTAACTGTACAGAGTCATTGTTTATTCAGGGTGAGGGTCAGTGTGTAACTGTACAGAGTCACTGTTTATTCAGGGCGAACTCACTGTGTAACTGTACAGAGTCACTGATTATTGAGGGTGAGGGTCACTCACTGTGTAACTGCACAGAGTCATTGTTTAGTCAGAGTGAGGGTTACTCTCAGTGTATCTGTACAGTGTCACTGTTTACTCAGGGTTAAGCTCACTCACTGTGTAACTGTACTGTGTCACTGTTTATTCAGGGTGAGGGTCACTGTGTAACTGCACAGAGTCACTGTTTATTCAGGGTGTGCGTCACTCTGTGTGCAACTGTACAGAGTCACTTTTTATGCAGGGTGAGAGTCTCATTGTAACTGTACAGAGTCACTGTTTATTCAGGGTGAGGGTCACTGTGTAACTGTACAGAGTCACTGTTTATTCAGGGTGAGGGTCAGAGTGTAAATGTACAGAGTCACTGTTTATTCAGGATAAAGGTCACTCTGTAACTGTACAGAGTCACTGTTTATTCAGGGTGAGGGTCACTCACAGTGTACCTGTACTGTGTCACTGTTTATTCAGGGTGAGGGTCAGTGTGTAACTGTACAGAGTCACTGTTTATTCAGGGTGAGGGTCAGTGTGTAACTGTACTGTGTCACTGTTTGTTCAGGGTGAGGGTCAGTGTGTAACTGCACTGTGACACTGTTTATTCAAACTGAGGGTCAGTGTGTAACTGTACAGAGTCACTGTTTATTCAGGGTGAGGGTTACTCACTGTGTAACTGTACAGAGTCACTGTTTATTCAGGTAGAAGGTCACTCACTGTATAACTGTACAGAGTCACTGTTTGTTCAGTGTCAGGGTTACTCACTGTGTAACTGTACAGAGTCACTGTTTATTCAGGTAGAAAGTCATTCACTGATTAACTGTACAGAGTCACTGTTTATTCAGTGTGAGGGTTACTCACTGTGTAACTGTACAGAGTCACTGTTTATTCAGGTAGAAAGTCATTCACTGTATAACTGTACAGAGTCACTGTTTATTCAGGGTGAGGGTTACTCACTGTGTAAGTGTAGATAGTCACTGTTTATTCAGCGTGAACTCACTGTGTAACTGTACAGAGCCATTGTTTATTCAGCGTGAGGGTTAGTCGCAGTGTATCTGTACAGTGTCACTCTTTATTCAGGGTTAAGGTCACTCACTGTGTAACTGTACAGAGTCACTGTTTATTCAGGGTGAGCGTCACTGTCTAACTACAGAGTAACTGTTTATTCAGAATGAAGGTCACTGTGTAACTGTACAGAGTCACTGGTTATTCAGGGTTAAGGTCTCTCACTGTGTAACTGTACAAGTCACTGTTTATTCAGGTAGAAAGCCATTCACTGTATAACTGTACAGAGTCACTGTTTATTCAGGGTGAGGGTTACTCACTGTGTAAGTGTAGATAGTCAATGTTTAATCAGCGTGAACTCACTGTGTAACTGTACAGAGTCACTGTTTATTCAGGGTGAGGGTCAGTGTGTAACTGTACAGAGTTACTGTTCATTCAGGGTGAGGGTTACAGTTTAACTGTACAGAGTCAATTTTATTCAGGGTGAGGGTCAGTGTGTAACTGTACAGAGTCACTGTTTATTCAGGGTGAGGGTTACAGTTTAACTGCACAGAGTCACTGTTTGTTCAGGGTGAGGGTCAGTGTGTAACTGTACAGAGTCACAGTTTATTCAGGGTGAGGGTCACTGTGTAACTGTACAGAGTCACTGTTTATTCAGTTTGAGGGTCAGTGTGGAACTGTACAGAGTCACAGTTTATTCAGGGTGAGGGTCACTGTGTAACTGTACAGAGTCACTTCTATTCAGGGTGAGGGTCAGTGTGTAACTGTACTGTGTCACTGTTTATTCAGGGTGAGGGTCAGTGTGTAACTGTACAGAGTCACTGTTTATTCAGGGTGAGGGTTACTCACTGTGTAACTGTACAGAGCCATTGTTTATTCAGGGTGAGGGTTACTCACTGTGTAACTGTACAGAGTCACTGTTTATTCAGGGTGAGGGTCACTGTATAACTACAGAGTCACTGTTTATTCAGAATGAAGGTCACTGTGTAACTGTACAGAGTCACTGGTTATTAAGGGTTAAGGTCACTCACTGTGTATCTGGACAGAGTCTGTTTATTAAGGGTGAGGGTCACTGTCTAACTACAGAGTCAATGTTTATTCAGGGTGAAGGTCGCTGTCTAACTGTACAGAGTCACTGTTTATTCAGGCTGAGGGTCACTGTGTAACTGTACAGAGTCACTGCTTATTCAGGGTGAGTGTCACTCACTGTAACTGTAGAGTCACTGTTTATTCAGGGTGAGTGTCGCTGTGTAACTGTACAGAGTCACTTTTATTGAGGTTGATGGTCAGTGTGTAACTGTACAGAGTCACTGTTTATTCAGGGTGAGAGTCTCACTGTAACTGTACAGAGTCACTTTTTATTCAGGGTTAAGGTCACTCACTGTAACTGTACAGAGTCACTATTTATGCAGGGTGAAGGTCACTCACTGTGCAACTGTACAGAGTAATTGTTTATTCAGGGTTATGGTCAGTGTGTAACTGTACAGAGTCACTGTTTATTCAGGGTGAGGGTCAGTGTGTCACTGTACAGAGTTACTGTTCATTCAGTGTGAGGGTTACAGTTTTACTGTACAGAGTCACTTTTATTCAGGGTGAGGGTCAGTGTGTAACTGTACTGTGTCACAGTTTATTCAGGGTGAGGGTTACTCACTGTGTAACTGTACAGAGCCATTGTTTATTCAGGGTGAGGGTTACTCACTGTGTAACTGTACAGAGTCACTGTTTATTCAGGGTGAGGGTCACTGTCTAACTAAAGAGTCACTGTTTATTCAGAATGAAGGTCACTGTGTAACTGTACAGAGTCACTGGTTATTAAGGGTTAAGGTCACTCACTGTGTATCTGGACAGAGTCTGTTTATTCTGGGTGAGGGTCACTGTCTAACTACACAGTCAATGTTTATTCAGGGTGAAGGTCGCTGTCTAACTGTACAGAGTCATTGTTTATTCAGGCTGAGGGTCACTGTGTAACTGTACAGAGTCACTGTTTATTCAGGGTGAGGGTCACTCACTGTAACTGTACAGAGTCACTGTTTATACAGGGTGAGTGTCGCTGTGTAACTGTACAGAGTCACTTTTATTCAGATTGATGGTCAGTGTGTAACTGTACAGAGTCACTGTTTATTCAGGGTGAGGGTCACTATGTGTGCAACTGTACAGAGTCACTGTTTATTCAGGGTGAGAGTCTCATTGTAACTGTACAGAGTCACTGTTTATTCAGGGTGAGGGTCAGTGTGTAACTGTACAGAGTCACTATTTATGCAGGGTGAATGTCACTCACTGTGCAACTGTACAGAGTAATTGTTTATTCAGGGTTAAGGTCAGTGTGTAACTGTACAGAGTCACTGTTTATTCAGGGTGATGGTCAGTGTGTAACTGTACAGAGTCACTGATTATTCAGGGTGAGGGTTACAGTTTAAATGCACAGAGTCACTGTTTGTTCAGGGTGAGGGTCAGTGTGTAACTGTACAGAGTCACAGTTTATTCAGGGTGAGGGTCACTGTGTAACTGTACAGAATCACTGTTTATTCAGTTTGAGGGTCAGTGTGTAACTGTACTGTGTCACTGTTTATTCAGGGTGAGGGTCTCTGTGTAACTGTGGAGTCACTGTTTATTCAGGGTGAAGGTCAGTGTGTAACTGTACAGTGTCAATGTTTATTCAGGGTGAGGGTCAGTGTGTAACTGTACGGAGTCACTGTTTATTCAGGGTGAACTCACTGTGTAACTGTACAGAGTCACTGATTATTGAGGGTGAGGGTCACTCACTGTGTAACTGCACAGAGTCACTGTTTATTCAGTGTGAGTGTCACTCACTGTGTAACTGCACAGAGACATTGTTTATTCAGGGTGAGGGTTACTCTAAGTGTATCTGTACAGTGTCACTGTTTACTCAGGGTTAAGGTCACTCACTGTGTAACTGTACAGAGTCACTGATTATTCAGGGTGAACTCACTGTGTAACTGTACAGAGTCACAGTTTATTCAGGGTGAGGGTCACTCACTATAACTGTACAGAGTCACTATTTATTCAGGGTGAGGGTCTCTGTGTAACTGCACGGAGTCACTGTTTATTCATGGTGAGTGTCGCTGTGTAACTGTACAGGGTCACTTTTATTCAGGGTGAGGGTCAGTGTGTAACTGCACAGAGTCACTGTTTATTCAGGGTGTGCGTCACTCTGTGTGCAACCGTACAGAGTCACTTTTTATGCAGGGTGAGAGTCTCATTGTAACTGTACAGAGTCACTGTTTATTCAGGGTGAGGGTCACTGTGTAACTGTACAGAGTCACTGTTTATTCAGGGTGAGGGTCAGAGTGTAACTGTACAGAGTCACTGTTTATTCAGGATAAAGGTCACTGTGTAACTGTACAGAGTCACTGTTTATTCAGGGTGAGGGTCACTCACAGTGTACCTGTACTGTGTCACTGTTTATTCAGGGTGAGGGTCAGTGTGTAACTGTACAGAGTCACTGTTTATTCAGGGTGAGGTTCAGTGTGTAACTGTACTGTGTCACTGTTTGTTCAGGGTGAGGGTCAGTGTGTAACTGTACTGTGTCAGTTTTTATTCAGGGTGAGGGTTACTCACTGTGTAACTGTACAGAGTCACTGTTTATTCAGGGAGAGGGTCACTGTGTAACTGTAGAGTCACTGTTTATTCAGGGTGAGGGTCAGTGTGTAACTGTACTGTGACACTGTTTATTCAAACTGAGGGTCAGTGTGTAACTGTACTGTGTCAGTTTTTATTCAGGGTGAGGGTTACTCACTGTGTAACTGTACTGAGTCACTGTTTATTCAGGGAGAGGGTCACTGTGTAACTGTAGAGTCACTGTTTATTCAGGGTGAGGGTCAGTGTGTAACTGTACAGAGTAACTGTTTATTCAGGGTGAGGGTTACTCACTGTGTAACTGTACAGAGTCACTGTTTATTCAGGTAGAAGGTCACTCACTGTATAACTGTACAGAGTCACTGTTTATTCAGTGTCAGGGTTACTCACTGTGTAACTGTACAGAGTCACTGTTTATTCAGGTAGAAAGTCATTCACTGTATAACTGTACAGAGTCACTGTTTATTCAGGGTGAGGGTTACTCACTGTGTAAGTGTAGATAGTCAATGTTTATTCAGCGTGAACTCACTGTGTAACTGTACAGAGCCATTGTTTATTCAGCGTGAGGGTTAGTCGCAGTGTATCTGTACAGTGTCACTCTTTATTCAGGGTTAAGGTCACTCACTGTGTAACTGTACAGAGTCACTGTTTATTCAGGGTGAGCGTCACTGTCTAACTACAAAGTAACTGTTTATTCAGAATGAAGGTCACTGTGTAACTGTACAGAGTCACTGGTTATTCAGGGTTAAGGTCACTCACTGTGTAACTGTACAGAGTCACTGTTTATTCAGGTAGAAAGCCATTCACTGTATAACTGTACAGAGTCACTGTTTATTCAGGGTGAGGGTTACTCACTGTGTAAGTGTAGATAGTCAATGTTTAATCAGCGTGAACTCACTGTGTAACTGTACAGAGTCATTGTTTATTCAGCGTGAGGGTTAGTCGCAGTGTATCTGTACAGTGTCACTCTTTATTCAGGGTTAAGGTCACTCACTGTGTAACTGTACAGAGTCACTGTTTATTCAGGGTGAGCGTCACTGTCTAACTACAGAGTAACTGTTTATTCGGAATGAAGGTCACTGTGTAACTGTACAGAGTCACTGGTTATTCAGGGTTAAGGTCACTCACTGTGTAACTGGACAGAGTCCATGTTTATTCAGGGTGAAGGTCGCTGTCTAACTGTACAGAGTCACTGTTTATTCAGGCTGAGGGTCACTGTGTAACTGTACAGAGTCACTGCTTATTCAGGGTGAGTGTCACTCACTGTAACTGTACAGAGTCACTGTTTATTCAGGGTGCGTGTCGCTGTGTAACTGTACAGAGACACTTTTATTGAGGTTGATGGTCAGTGTGTAACTGTACAGAGTCACTGTTTATTCAGGGTGAGAGTCTCACTGTAACTGTACAGAGTCACTTTTTATTCAGGGTTAAGGTCACTCACTGTAACTGTACAGAGTCACTGTTTATTCAGGGTGAGGGTCAGTGTGTAACTGTACAGAGTCACTATTTATGCAGGGTGAAGGTCACTCACTGTGCAACTGTACAGAGTAATTGTTTATTCAGGGTTATGGTCAGTGTGTAACTGTACAGAGTCACTGTTTATTCAGGGTGAGGGTCAGTGTGTCACTGTACAGAGTTACTGTTCATTCAGTGTGAGGGTTACAGTTTTACTGTACAGAGTCACTTTTATTCAGGGTGAGGGTCAGTGTGTAACTGTACTGTGTCACAGTTTATTCAGGGTGAGGGTTACTCACTGTGTAACTGTACAGAGCCATTGTTTATTCAGGGTGAGGGTTACTCACTGTGTAACTGTACAGAGTCACTGTTTATTCAGGGTGAGGGTCACTGTCTAACTAAAGAGTCACTGTTTATTCAGAATGAAGGTCACTGTGTAACTGTACAGAGTCACTGGTTATTAAGGGTTAAGGTCACTCTGTGTATCTGGACAGAGTCTGTTTATTCAGGGTGAGGGTCACTGTCTAACTACAGAGTCAAAGTTTATTCAGGGTGAAGGTCGCTGTCTAACTGTACAGAGTCATTGTTTATTCAGGCTGTGGGTCACTGTGTAACTGTACAGAGTCACTGTTTATTCAGGGTGAGGGTCAATCACTGTAACTGTACAGAGTCACTGTTTATTCAGGGTGAGTGTCGCTGTGTAACTGTACAGAGTCACTTTTATTCAGATTGATGGTCAGTGTGTAACTGTACAGAGTCACTGTTTATTCAGGGTGAGGGTCACTATGTGTGCAACTGTACAGAGTCACTGTTTATTCAGGGTGAGAGTCTCATTGTAACTGTACAGAGTCACTGTTTATTCAGGGTGAGGGTCAGTGTGTAACTGTACAGAGTCACTATTTATGCAGGGTGAAGGTCACTCACTGTTGGACTGTACAGAGTAATTGTTTATTCAGGGTTAAGGTCAGTGTGTAACTGTACAGAGTCACTGTTTATTCAGGGTGATGGTCAGTGTGTAACTGTACAGAGTCACTGATTATTCAGGGTGAGGGTTACAGTTTAAATGCACAGAGTCACTGTTTGTTCAGGGTGAGGGTCAGTGTGTAACTGTACAGAGTCACAGTATATTCAGGGTGAGGGTCACTGTGTAACTGTACAGAATCACTGTTTATTCAGTTTGAGGGTCAGTGTGTAACTGTACTGTGTCACTGTTTATTCAGGGTGAGGGTCTCTGTGTAACTGTGGAGTCACTGTTTATTCAGGGTGAAGGTCAGTGTGTAACTGTACAGAGTCACTGTTCATTCAGGGTTATGGTTACAGTTTAACTGTACAGAGTCACTTTTATTCAGGGTGAGGGTCAGTGTGTAACTGTACAGTGTCAATGTTTATTCAGGGTGAGGGTCAGTGTGTAACTGTACAGAGTCACTGTTTATTCAGGGTGAACTCACTGTGTAACTGTACAGAGTCACTGATTATTGAGGGTGAGGGTCACTCACTGTGTAACTGCACAGAGTCACTGTTTATTCAATGTGAGTGTCACTCACTGTGTAACTGCACAGAGACATTGTTTATTCAGGGTGAGGGTTACTCTAAGTGCATCTGTACAGTGTCACTGTTTACTCAGGGTTAAGGTCACTCACTGTGTAACTGTACAGAGTCACTGATTATTCAGGGTGAACTCACTGTGTAACTGTACAGAGTCACTGATTATTGAGGGTGAGGGTCACTCACTGTGTAACTGCACAGAGTCACTGTTTATTCAATGTGAGTGTCACTCACTGTGTAACTGCACAGAGACATTGTTTATTCAGGGTGAGGGTTACTCTAAGTGCATCTGTACAGTGTCACTGTTTACTCAGGGTTAAGGTCACTCACTGTGTAACTGTACAGAGTCACTGATTATTCAGGGTGAACTCACTGTGTAACTGTACAGAGTCACTGATTATTGAGGGTGAGGGTCACTCACTATAACTGTACAGAGTCACTATTTATTCAGGGTGAGGGTCTCTGTGTAACTGCACGGAGTCACTGTTTATTCATGGTGAGTGTCGCTGTGTAACTGTACAGGGTCACTTTTATTCAGGGTGAGGGTCAGTGTGTAACTGCACAGAGTCACTGTTTATTCAGGGTGTGCGTCACTCTGTGTGCAACCGTACAGAGTCACTTTTTATGCAGGGTGAGAGTCTCATTGTAACTGTACAGAGTCACTGTTTATTCAGGGTGAGGGTCACTGTGTAACTGTACAGAGTCACTGTTTATTCAGGGTGAGGGTCAGAGTGTAACTGTACAGAGTCACTGTTTATTCAGGATAAAGGTCACTGTGTAACTGTACAGAGTCACTGTTTATTCAGGGTGAGGGTCACTCACAGTGTACCTGTACTGTGTCACTGTTTATTCAGGGTGAGGGTCAGTGTGTAACTGTACAGAGTCACTGTTTATTCAGGGTGAGGGTCAGTGTGTAACTGTACTGTGTCACTGTTTGTTCAGGGTGAGGGTCAGTGTGTAACTGTACTGTGTCAGTTTTTATTCCGGGTGAGGGTTACTCACTGTGTAACTGTACAGAGTCACTGTTTATTCAGGGAGAGGGTCACTGTGTAACTGTAGAGTCACTGTTTATTCAGGTAGAAGGTCACTCACTGTATAACTGTACAGAGTCACTGTTTATTCAGTGTCAGGGTTACTCACTGTGTAACTGTACAGAGTCACTGTTTATTCAGGTAGAAAGTCATTCACTGTATAACTGTACAGAGTCACTGTTTATTCAGGGTGAGGGTTACTCACTGTGTAATTGTAGATAGTCAATGTTTATTCAGCGTGAACTCACTGTGTAACTGTACAGAGCCATTGTTTATTCAGCGTGAGGGTTAGTCGCAGTGTATCTGTACAGTGTCACTCTTTATTCAGGGTTAAGGTCACTCACTGTGTAACTGTACAGAGTCACTGTTTATTCAGGGTGAGCGTCACTGTCTAACTACAAAGTAACTGTTTATTCAGAATGAAGGTCACTGTGTAACTGTACAGAGTCACTGGTTATTCAGGGTTAAGGTCACTCACTGTGTAACTGTACAGAGTCACTGTTTATTCAGGTAGAAAGCCATTCACTGTATAACTGTACAGAGTCACTGTTTATTCAGGGTGAGGGTCAGTGTTTAACTGTACAGAGTCACTGTTTATTCAGGGTTTAATGGTTACTCACTGTGTAAGTGTAGATAGTCAATGTTTAATCAGCGTGAACTCACTGTGTAACTGTACAGAGTCATTGTTTATTCAGCGTGAGGGTTAGTCGCAGTGTATCTGTACAGTGTCACTCTTTATTCAGGGTTAAGGTCACTCACTGTGTAACTGTACAGAGTCACTGTTTATTCAGGGTGAGCGTCACTGTCTAACTACGGAGTAACTGTTTATTCAGAATGAAGGTCACTGTGTAACTGTACAGAGTCACTGGTTATTCAGGGTTAAGGTCACTCACTGTGTAACTGGACAGAGTCTGTTTATTCAGGGTGAGGGTCACTGTCTAACTACAGAGTCCATGTTTATTCAGGGTGAAGGTCACTGTCTAACTGTACAGAGTCACTGTTTATTCAGGGTGAGAGTCAGTGTGTAACTGTACAGTCGCTGTTTATTCACGGTGAGGGTCACTCACTGTAACTGTACAGAGTCACTGTTTATTCAGGGTGAGTGTCGCTGTGTAACTGTACAGAGTCACTTTTATTCAGGTTGAGGGTCAGTGTGTAACTGTACAGAGTCACTGTTTATTCAGGGTGAGGGTCACTATGTGTGCAACTGTACAGAGTTACTGTTTATTCAGGGTGAGAGTCTCATTGTAACTGTACAGAGTCACTGTTTATTCAGGGTGAAGGTCACTCACTGTAACTGTACAGAGTCACTGTTTATTCAGGGTGAGGGTCAGTGTGTAACTGTACAGAGTCACTATTTATGCAGGGTGAAGGTCACTCACTGTGCAACTGTACAGAGTAATAGTTTATTCAGGGTTAGGGTCAGTGTGTAACTGCACAGAGTCACTGTTTATTCAGGGTGAGGGTCAGTGAGTAACTATACAGAGTCACTGTTCATTCAGGGTGAGGGTCACTGTCTAACTACAGAGTCACTGTTTATTCAGAATGAAGGTTACTGTGTAACTGTACAGAGTCACTGGTTATTCAGGGTTAAGGTCACTCACTGTGTATCTGGACAGAGTCTGTTTATTCAGGGTGAGGGTCACTGTCTAACTACAGAGTCAATATTTATTCAGAGTGAAGATCGCTGTCTAACTGTACAGAGTCAGTGTTTATTCAGGCTGAGGGTCACTGTGTAACTGTACAGAGTCACTGTTTATTCAGGGTGAGGGTCACTCACTGTAACTGTACAGAGTCACTGTTTATTCAGGGTGAGGGTCAGTGTGTAACTGTACAGAGTCACTATTTATGCAGGGTGAAGGTCACTCACTGTGCAACTGTACAGAGTAATTGTTTATTCAGGGTTATGGTCAGTGTGTAACTGTACAGAGTCACTGTTTATTCAGGGTGAGGGTCAGTGTGTCACTGTACAGAGTTACTGTTCATTCAGTGTGAGGGTTACAGTTTTACTGTACAGAGTCACTTTTAATCAGGGTGAGGGTCAGTGTGTAACTGTACTGTGTCACAGTTTATTCAGGGTGAGGGTTACTCACTGTGTAACTGTACAGAGCCATTGTTCATTCAGGGTGAGAGTTACTCACTGTGTAACTGTACAGAGTCACTGTTTATTCAGGGTGAGGTTCACTGTCTAACTAAAGAGTCACTGTTCATTCAGAATGAAGGTCACTGTGTAACTGTACAGAGTCACTGGTTATTAAGGGTTAAGGTCACTCACTGTGTATCTGGACAGAGTCTGTTTATTCAGGGTGAGGGTCACTGTCTAACTACAGAGTCAATGTTTATTCAGGGTGAAGGTCGCTGTCTAACTCTACAGAGTCATTGTTTATTCAGGCTGAGGGTCACTGTGTAACTGTACAGAGTCACTGTTTATTCAGGGTGAGGGTCACTCACTGTAACTGTACAGAGTCACTGTTTATTCAGGGTGAAGGTCGCTGTCTAACTCTACAGTGTCACTCTTTATTCAGGGTTAAGGTCACTCACTGTGTAACTGTACAGAGTCACTGTTTATTCAGGGTGAGCGTCACTGTCTAACTACAGAGTCCATGTTTATTCAGGGTGAAGGT
Organism: Hemitrygon akajei; assembly: GCF_048418815.1. Classification (NCBI taxonomy): domain Eukaryota; kingdom Metazoa; phylum Chordata; class Chondrichthyes; order Myliobatiformes; family Dasyatidae; genus Hemitrygon; species Hemitrygon akajei. The sequence continues at coordinate 76,428,491 of NC_133134.1, forward strand.
CACTCACAGTGTACCTGTACTGTGTCACTGTTTATTCAGGGTGAGGGTCAGTGTGTAACTGTACAGAGTCACTGTTTATTCAGGGTGAGGGTCAGTGTGTAACTGTACTGTGTCACTGTTTGTTCAGGGTGAGGGTCAGTGTGTAACTGTACTGTGTCAGCTTTTTATTCAGGGTGAGGGTTACTCACTGTGTAACTGTACAGAGTCATTGTTTATTCAGGGTGAGGGTTACTCACTGTGTAACTGTACTGAGTCACTGTTTATTCAGGGAGAGGGTCACTGTGTAACTGTAGAGTCACTGTTTATTCAGGGTGAGGGTCAGTGTGTAACTGTACTGTGACACTGTTTATTCAAACTGAGGGTCAGTGTGTAACTGTACAGAGTCACTGTCTATTCAGGGTGAGGGTTACTCACTGTGTAACTGTACAGAGTCACTGTTTATTCAGGTAGAAGGTCACTCACTGTATAACTGTACAGAGTCACTGTTTATTCAGTGTCAGGGTTACTCACTGTGTAACTGTACAGAGTCACTGTTTATTCAGGTAGAAAGTCATTCACTGTATAACTGTACAGAGTCACTGTTTATTCAGGGTGAGGGTTACTCACTGTGTAAGTGTAGATAGTCAATGTTTATTCAGCGTGAACTCACTGTGTAACTGTACAGAGCCATTGTTTATTCAGCGTGAGGGTTAGTCGCAGTGTATCTGTACAGTGTCACTCTTTATTCAGGGTTAAGGTCACTCACTGTGTAACTGTACAGAGTCACTGTTTATTCAGGGTGAGCGTCACTGTCTAACTACAGAGTAACTGTTTATTCAGAATGAAGGTCACTGTGTAACTGTACAGAGTCACTGGTTATTCAGGGTTAAGGTCACTCACTGTGTAACTGTACAGAGTCACTGTTTATTCAGGTAGAAAGCCATTCACTGTATAACTGTACAGAGTCACTGTTTATTCAGTGTGAGGGTTACTCACTGTGTAAGTGTAGATAGTCAATGTTTAATCAGCGTGAACTCACTGTGTAACTGTACAGAGTCATTGTTTATTCAGCGTGAGGGTTAGTCGCAGTGTATCTGTACAGTGTCACTCTTTATTCAGGGTTAAGGTCACTCACTGTGTAACTGTACAGAGTCACTGTTTATTCAGGGTGAGCATCACTGTCTAACTACAGAGTCCATGTTTATTCAGGGTGAAGGTCACTGTCTAACTGTACAGAGTCACTGTTTATTCAGGGTGAGAGTCAGTGTGTAACTGTACAGTCACTGTTTATTCAGGGTGAGGGTCACTCACTGTAACTGTACAGAGTCACTGTTTATTCAGGGTGAGTGTCGCTGTGTAACTGTACAGAGTCACTTTTATTCAGGTTGAGGGTCCGTGTGTAACTGTACAAAGTCACTGTTTATTCAGGGTGAGGGTCACTATGTGTGCAACTGTACAGAGTTACTGTTTATTCAGGGTGAGAGTCTCATTGTAACTGTACAGGGTCACTGTTTATTCAGGGTGAAGGTCACTCACTGTAACTGTACAGAGTCACTGTTTATTCAGGGTGAGGGTCAGTGTGTAACTGTACAGAGTCACTATTTATGCAGGGTGAAGGTCAGTCACTGTGCAACTGTACAGAGTAATAGTTTATTCAGGGTTAGGGTCAGTGTGTAACTGTACAGAGTCACTGTTTATTCAGGGTGAGGGTCAGTGTGTAACTGTACAGAGTCACTGTTCATTCAGGGTGAGGGTCACTGTCTAACTACAGAGTCACTGTTTATTCAGAATGAAGGTTACTGTGTAACTGTACAGAGTCACTGGTTATTCAGGGTTAAGGTCACTCACTGTGTAACTGGACAGAGTCTGTTTATTCAGGGTGAGGGTCACTGTCTAACTACAGAGTCCATGTTTATTCAGGGTGAAGGTCACTGTCTAACTGTACAGAGTCACTGTTTATTCAGGGTGAGAGTCAGTGTGTAACTGTACAGAGTCACTGTTTATTCAGGGTGAGTGTCACTCACTGTAACTGTACAGAGTCACTGTTTATTCAGGGTGAGTGTCGCTGTGTAACTGTACAGAGTCACTTTTATTCAGGTTGAGAGTCAGTGTGTAACTGTACAGAGTCACTGTTTATTCAGGGTGAGGGTCACTATGTTTGCAACTGTACAGAGTTACTGTTTATTCAGGGTGAGAGTATCATTGTAACTGTACAGAGTCACTGTTTATTCAGGGTGAAGGTCACTCACTGTAACTGTACAGAGTCACTGTTTATTCAGGGTGAGGGTCAGTGTGTAACTGTACAGAGTCACTATTTATGCAGGGTGAAGGTCACTCACTGTGCAACTGTACAGAGTAATTGTTTATTCAGGGTTAGGGTCAGTGTGTAACTGTACAGAGTCACTGTTTATTCAGGGTGAGGGTCAGTGTGTAACTGTACAGAGTCACTGTTCATTCAGGGTGAGGGTTACAGTTTAACTGTACAGAGACACTTTTATTCAGGGTGAGGATCAGTGTGTAACTGTGCAGAATCACTGTTTATTCAGGGTGAGTGTTACAGTTTAACTGCACAGAGTCACTGTTTATTCAGGGTGAGAGTCAGTGTGTAACTGTACAGAGTCACAGTTTACTCAGGGTGAAGGTCACTGTGTAACTGTACAGAGTCACTGTTTATTCAGGGTGAGGGTCAGTGTGTAACTGTACAGAGTCACTGTTTATTCAGGGTGAGTGTCAGTGTGTAACTGTACTATGTCACTGTTTATTCAGGGTGAGGGTTACTCACTGTGTAACTGTACAGAGTCATTGTTCATTCAGGGTGAGGGTTACAGTTTAACTGTACAGAGTCACTTTTATTCAGGGTGAGGGTCAGTGTGTAACTGTACTGTGTCACTGTTTATTCAGGGTGAGGGTCAGTGTGTAACTGTACAGAGTCACTGATTATTGAGGGTGATGGTCTCTCACTATGTAACTGTACAGAGTCATTGTTTATTCGGGGTGAGGGTTACTCTCAGCGTATCTGTACAGTGTCACTGCTTACTCAGGGTTAAGGTCACTCACTGTGTAACTGTACAGAGTCACTGTTTATTCAGGGTTAAGGTCACTCACTGTGTAACTGTACAGAGTCACTGTTTATTCAGGGTGAGGGTCACTGTCTAACTGTACAGACTCACAGTTTATTCAGGATGAAGGTCACTGTGTAACTGTACAGAGTCACTGTTTATTCAGGGTTAACGTCACTCACTGTGTAACTGGACAGAGGCACTGTTTATTCAGGGTGAAGGTCACTGTCGAACTGTAGAGAGTCACTGTTTATTCAGGGTGAGAGTCAGTGTGTAACTGTACAGAGTCACTGTTTATTCAGGGTGAGGGTCAGTGTGTAACTGTACTGTGTCACTCTTTATTCAGGGTGAGGGTCAGTGTGTAACTGTACTGTGTCACAGTTTATTCAGGGTGAGGGTTACTCACTGTGTAACTGTACAGACCCATTGTTTATTCAAGGTGAGGGTCAGTGTGTAACTGTACTGTGTCACTCTTTATTCAGGGTGAGGGTCAGTGTGTAACTGTACTGTGTCACAGTTTATTCAGGGTGAGGGTTACTCACTGTGTAACTGTACAGAGCCATTGTTTATTCAGGGTAAGGGTTACTCACTGTGTAAATGTACAGAGTCACTTTTATTCAGGGTGAGGGTCATTGTGTAACTGTGCAGAGTCACTGTTTATTCAGGGTGAGGGTTACAGTTTAACTGCACAGAGTCACTGTTTATTCAGGGTGAGAGTCAGTGTGTAACTGTACAGAGTCACAGTTTATTCAGGGTGAAGGTCACTGTGTAACGGTACAGAGTCACTGTTTATTCAGGGTGAGGGTCAGTGTGTAACTGTACAGAGTCACTGTATATTCAGGGTGAGTGTCAGTGTGTAACTGTACTGTGTCACAGTTTATTCAGGGTGAGGGTTACTCACTGTGTAACTGTACAGAGCCATTGTTTATTCAGGGTGAGGGTTACTCACTGTGTAACTGTACAGAGTCACTGTTTATTCAGGGTGAGGGTCACTGTCTAACTACAGAGTCACTGTTTATTCAGAATGAAGGTCACTGTGTAACTGTACAGAGTCACTGGTTATTCAGGGTTAAGGTCACTCACTGTGTATCTGGACAGAGTCTGTTTATTCAGGGTGAGGGTCACTGTCTAACTACAGAGTCAATATTTATTCAGGGTGAAGGTCGCTGTCTAACTGTACAGAGTCACTGTTTATTCAGGCTGAGGGTTACTGTGTAAATGTACAGAGTCACTGTTTATTCAGGGTGAGGGTCACTCACTGTAACTGTACAGAGTCACTGTCTATTCAGGGTGAGGGTCACTATGCATGCAACTGTACAGAGTTACTGTTTTTTCAGGGTGAGAGTCTCATTGTAACTGTACAGAGTCACTGTTTATTCAGGGTGAAGTTCACTCACTGTAACTGTACAGAGTCACTGTTTATTCAGTGTGAGGGTCAGTGTGTAACTGTACAGAGTCACTATTTATGCAGGGTGAAGGTCACTCACTGTGCAACTGTACAGAGTAATTGTTTATTCAGGGTTATGGTCAGTGTGTAACTGTACAGAGTCACTTTTATTCAGGGTGAGGATCAGTGTGTAACTGTGCAGAGTCACTGTTTATTCAGGGTGAGGGTTACAGTTTAACTGCACAGAGTCACTGTTTATTCAGGGTGAGAGTCAGTGTGTAACTGTACAGTCACTGTTTATTCAGGGTGAGGGTCACTCACTGTAACTGTACAGAGTCACTGTTTATTCAGGGTGAGTGTCGCTGTGTAACTGTACAGAGTCACTTTTATTCAGGTTGAGGGTCAGTGTGTAACTGTACAGAGTCACTGTTTATTCAGGGTGAGGGTCACTATGTGTGGAACTGTACAGAGTTACTGTTTATTCAGGGTGAGAGTCTCATTGTAACTGTACAGAGTCACTGTTTATTCAGGGTGAAGGTCACTCACTGTAACTGTACAGAGTCACTGTTTATTCAGGGTGAGGGTCAGTGTGTAACTGTACAGAGTCACTATTTATGCAGGGTGAAGGTCACTCACTGTGTAACTGGACAGAGTAATAGTTTATTCAGGGTTAGGGTCAGTGTGTAACTGCACAGAGTCACTGTTTATTCAGGGTGAGGGTCAGTGTGTAACTGTACAGAGTCGCTGTTCATTGAGGGTGAGGGTCACTGTCTAACTACAGAGTCACTGTTTATTCAGAATGAAGGTTACTGTGTAACTGTACAGAGTCACTGGTTATTCAGGGTTAAGGTCACTCACTGTGTATCTGGACAGAGTCTGTTTATTCAGGGTGAGGGTCACTGTCTAACTACAGAGTCAATATTTATTCAGGGTGAAGATCGCTGTCTAACTGTACAGAGTCAGTGTTTATTCAGGCTGAGGGTCACTGTGTAACTGTACAGAGTCACTGTTTATTCAGGGTGAGGGTCACTCACTGTAACTGTACAGAGTCACTGTTTATTCAGGGTGAGTGTCGCTGTTTGACTGTACAGAGTCACTTTTATTCGGTTTGATGGTCAGTGTGTAACTGTACAGAGTCACTGTTTATTCAGGGTTAGGGTCACTATGTGTGCAACTGTACAGAGTCACTGTTTATTCAGGGTGAGAGTCTCATTGTAACTGTACAGAGTAACTGTTTATTCAGGGTGAGGGTCACTGTCTAACTACAGTGTCACTGTTTATTCAGAATGAAGGTCACTGTGTAACCGTACAGAGTCACTGGTTATTCAGGGTTAAGGTCACTCACTGTGTAACTGGACAGAGTCTGTTTATTCAGGGTGAGGGTCACTGTCTAACTACAGAGTCCATGTTTATTCAGGGTGAAGGTCACTGTCTAACTGTACAGAGTCACTGTTTATTCAGGGTGAGAGTCAGTGTGTAACTGTACAGAGTCACTGTTTATTCAGGGTGAGTGTCACTCACTGTAACTGTACAGAGTCACTGTTTATTCAGGGTGAGTGTCGCTGTGTAACTGTACAGAGTCACTTTTATTCAGGTTGAGAGTCAGTGTGTAACTGTACAGAGTCACTGTTTATTCAGGGTGAGGGTCACTATGTTTGCAACTGTACAGAGTTACTGTTTATTCAGGGTGAGAGTATCATTGTAACTGTACAGAGTCACTGTTTATTCAGGGTGAAGGTCACTCACTGTAACTGTACAGAGTCACTGTTTATTCAGGGTGAGGGTCAGTGTGTAACTGTACAGAGTCACTATTTATGCAGGGTGAAGGTCACTCACTGTGCAACTGTACAGAGTAATTGTTTATTCAGGGTTAGGGTCAGTGTGTAACTGTACAGAGTCACTGTTTATTCAGGGTGAGGGTCAGTGTGTAACTGTACAGAGTCACTGTTCATTCAGGGTGAGGGTTACAGTTTAACTGTACAGAGACACTTTTATTCAGGGTGAGGATCAGTGTGTAACTGTGCAGAATCACTGTTTATTCAGGGTGAGTGTTACAGTTTAACTGCACAGAGTCACTGTTTATTCAGGGTGAGAGTCAGTGTGTAACTGTACAGAGTCACAGTTTACTCAGGGTGAAGGTCACTGTGTAACTGTACAGAGTCACTGTTTATTCAGGGTGAGGGTCAGTGTGTAACTGTACAGAGTCACTGTTTATTCAGGGTGAGTGTCAGTGTGTAACTGTACTATGTCACTGTTTATTCAGGGTGAGGGTTACTCACTGTGTAACTGTACAGAGTCATTGTTCATTCAGGGTGAGGGTTACAGTTTAACTGTACAGAGTCACTTTTATTCAGGGTGAGGGTCAGTGTGTAACTGTACTGTGTCACTGTTTATTCAGGGTGAGGGTCAGTGTGTAACTGTACAGAGTCACTGATTATTGAGGGTGATGGTCTCTCACTATGTAACTGTACAGAGTCATTGTTTATTCGGGGTGAGGGTTACTCTCAGCGTATCTGTACAGTGTCACTGCTTACTCAGGGTTAAGGTCACTCACTGTGTAACTGTACAGAGTCACTGTTTATTCAGGGTTAAGGTCACTCACTGTGTAACTGTACAGAGTCACTGTTTATTCAGGGTGAGGGTCACTGTCTAACTGTACAGACTCACAGTTTATTCAGGATGAAGGTCACTGTGTAACTGTACAGAGTCGCTGTTTATTCAGGGTTAACGTCACTCACTGTGTAACTGGACAGAGGCACTGTTTATTCAGGGTGAAGGTCACTGTCGAACTGTAGAGAGTCACTGTTTATTCAGGGTGAGAGTCAGTGTGTAACTGTACAGAGTCACTGTTTATTCAGGGTGAGGGTCAGTGTGTAACTGTACTGTGTCACTCTTTATTCAGGGTGAGGGTCAGTGTGTAACTGTACTGTGTCACAGTTTATTCAGGGTGAGGGTTACTCACTGTGTAACTGTACAGACCCATTGTTTATTCAAGGTGAGGGTCAGTGTGTAACTGTACTGTGTCACTCTTTATTCAGGGTGAGGGTCAGTGTGTAACTGTACTGTGTCACAGTTTATTCAGGGTGAGGGTTACTCACTGTGTAACTGTACAGAGCCATTGTTTATTCAGGGTAAGGGTTACTCACTGTGTAAATGTACAGAGTCACTTTTATTCAGGGTGAGGGTCATTGTGTAACTGTGCAGAGTCACTGTTTATTCAGGGTGAGGGTTACAGTTTAACTGCACAGAGTCACTGTTTATTCAGGGTGAGAGTCAGTGTGTAACTGTACAGAGTCACAGTTTATTCAGGGTGAAGGTCACTGTGTAACGGTACAGAGTCACTGTTTATTCAGGGTGAGGGTCAGTGTGTAACTGTACAGAGTCACTGTATATTCAGGGTGAGTGTCAGTGTGTAACTGTACTGTGTCACAGTTTATTCAGGGTGAGGGTTACTCACTGTGTAACTGTACAGAGCCATTGTTTATTCAGGGTGAGGGTTACTCACTGTGTAACTGTACAGAGTCACTGTTTATTCAGGGTGAGGGTCACTGTCTAACTACAGAGTCACTGTTTATTCAGAATGAAGGTCACTGTGTAACTGTACAGAGTCACTGGTTATTCAGGGTTAAGGTCACTCACTGTGTATCTGGACAGAGTCTGTTTATTCAGGGTGAGGGTCACTGTCTAACTACAGAGTCAATATTTATTCAGGGTGAAGGTCGCTGTCTAACTGTACAGAGTCACTGTTTATTCAGGCTGAGGGTTACTGTGTAAATGTACAGAGTCACTGTTTATTCAGGGTGAGTGTCGCTGTTTGACTGTACAGAGTCACTTTTATTCGGTTTGATGGTCAGTGTGTAACTGTACAGAGTCACTGTTTATTCAGGGTTAGGGTCACTATGTGTGCAACTGTACAGAGTCACTGTTTATTCAGGGTGAGAGTCTCATTGTAACTGTACAGAGTAACTGTTTATTCAGGGTGAGGGTCACTGTCTAACTACAGTGTCACTGTTTATTCAGAATGAAGGTCACTGTGTAACCGTACAGAGTCACTGGTTATTCAGGGTTAAGGTCACTCACTGTGTAACTGGACAGAGTCTGTTTATTCAGGGTGAGGGTCACTGTCTAACTACAGAGTCCATGTTTATTCAGGGTGAAGGTCACTGTCTAACTGTACAGAGTCACTGTTTATTCAGGGTGAGGGTCAGTGTGTAACTGTACAGAGTCACTATTTATGCAGGGTGAAGGTCACTCACTGTGCAACTGTACAGAGTAATTGTTTATTCAGGGTTAGGGTCAGTGTGTAACTGTACAGAGTCACTGTTTATTCAGGGTGAGGGTCAGTGTGTAACTGTACAGAGTCACTGTTCATTCAGGGTGAGGGTTACAGTTTAACTGTACAGAGACACTTTTATTCAGGGTGAGGATCAGTGTGTAACTGTGCAGAATCACTGTTTATTCAGGGTGAGTGTTACAGTTTAACTGCACAGAGTCACTGTTTATTCAGGGTGAGAGTCAGTGTGTAACTGTACAGAGTCACAGTTTACTCAGGGTGAAGGTCACTGTGTAACTGTACAGAGTCACTGTTTATTCAGGGTGAGGGTCAGTGTGTAACTGTACAGAGTCACTGTTTATTCAGGGTGAGTGTCAGTGTGTAACTGTACTATGTCACTGTTTATTCAGGGTGAGGGTTACTCACTGTGTAACTGTACAGAGTCATTGTTCATTCAGGGTGAGGGTTACAGTTTAACTGTACAGAGTCACTTTTATTCAGGGTGAGGGTCAGTGTGTAACTGTACTGTGTCACTGTTTATTCAGGGTGAGGGTCAGTGTGTAACTGTACAGAGTCACTGATTATTGAGGGTGATGGTCTCTCACTATGTAACTGTACAGAGTCATTGTTTATTCGGGGTGAGGGTTACTCTCAGCGTATCTGTACAGTGTCACTGCTTACTCAGGGTTAAGGTCACTCACTGTGTAACTGTACAGAGTCACTGTTTATTCAGGGTTAAGGTCACTCACTGTGTAACTGTACAGAGTCACTGTTTATTCAGGGTGAGGGTCACTGTCTAACTGTACAGACTCACAGTTTATTCAGGATGAAGGTCACTGTGTAACTGTACAGAGTCGCTGTTTATTCAGGGTTAACGTCACTCACTGTGTAACTGGACAGAGGCACTGTTTATTCAGGGTGAAGGTCACTGTCGAACTGTAGAGAGTCACTGTTTATTCAGGGTGAGAGTCAGTGTGTAACTGTACAGAGTCACTGTTTATTCAGGGTGAGGGTCATTGTGTAACTGTACTGTGTCACTCTTTATTCAGGGTGAGGGTCAGTGTGTAACTGTACTGTGTCACAGTTTATTCAGGGTGAGGGTTACTCACTGTGTAACTGTACAGACCCATTGTTTATTCAAGGTGAGGGTCAGTGTGTAACTGTACTGTGTCACTCTTTATTCAGGGTGAGGGTCAGTGTGTAACTGTACTGTGTCACAGTTTATTCAGGGTGAGGGTTACTCACTGTGTAACTGTACAGAGCCATTGTTTATTCAGGGTAAGGGTTACTCACTGTGTAAATGTACAGAGTCACTTTTATTCAGGGTGAGGGTCATTGTGTAACTGTGCAGAGTCACTGTTTATTCAGGGTGAGGGTTACAGTTTAACTGCACAGAGTCACTGTTTATTCAGGGTGAGAGTCAGTGTGTAACTGTACAGAGTCACAGTTTATTCAGGGTGAAGGTCACTGTGTAACGGTACAGAGTCACTGTTTATTCAGGGTGAGGGTCAGTGTGTAACTGTACAGAGTCACTGTATATTCAGGGTGAGTGTCAGTGTGTAACTGTACTGTGTCACAGTTTATTCAGGGTGAGGGTTACTCACTGTGTAACTGTACAGAGCCATTGTTTATTCAGGGTGAGGGTTACTCACTGTGTAACTGTACAGAGTCACTGTTTATTCAGGGTGAGGGTCACTGTCTAACTACAGAGTCACTGTTTATTCAGAATGAAGGTCACTGTGTAACTGTACAGAGTCACTGGTTATTCAGGGTTAAGGTCACTCACTGTGTATCTGGACAGAGTCTGTTTATTCAGGGTGAGGGTCACTGTCTAACTACAGAGTCAATATTTATTCAGGGTGAAGGTCGCTGTCTAACTGTACAGAGTCACTGTTTATTCAGGCTGAGGGTTACTGTGTAAATGTACAGAGTCACTGTTTATTCAGGGTGAGGGTCACTCACTGTAACTGTACAGAGTCACTGTCTATTCAGGGTGAGGGTCACTATGCATGCAACTGTACAGAGTTACTGTTTATTCAGGGTGAGAGTCTCATTGTAACTGTACAGAGTCACTGTTTATTCAGGGTGAAGTTCACTCACTGTAACTGTACAGAGTCACTGTTTATTCAGTGTGAGGGTCAGTGTGTAACTGTACAGAGTCACTATTTATGCAGGGTGAAGGTCACTCACTGTGCAACTGTACAGAGTAATTGTTTATTCAGGGTTATGGTCAGTGTGTAACTGTACAGAGTCACTTTTATTCAGGGTGAGGATCAGTGTGTAACTGTGCAGAGTCACTGTTTATTCAGGGTGAGGGTTACAGTTTAACTGCACAGAGTCACTGTTTATTCAGGGTGAGAGTCAGTGTGTAACTGTACAGTCACTGTTTATTCAGGGTGAGGGTCACTCACTGTAACTGAACAGAGTCACTGTTTATTCTGGGTGAGTGTCGCTGTGTAACTGTACAGAGTCACTTTTATTCAGGTTGAGGGTCAGTGTGTAACTGTACAGAGTCACTGTTTATTCAGGGTGAGGGTCACTATGTGTGGAACTGTACAGAGTTACTGTTTATTCAGGGTGAGAGTCTCATTGTAACTGTACAGAGTCACTGTTTATTCAGGGTGAAGGTCACTCACTGTAACTGTACAGAGTCACTGTTTATTCAGGGTGAGGGTCAGTGTGTAACTGTACAGAGTCACTATTTATGCAGGGTGAAGGTCACTCACTGTGTAACTGGACAGAGTAATAGTTTATTCAGGGTTAGGGTCAGTGTGTAACTGCACAGAGTCACTGTTTATTCAGGGTGAGGGTCAGTGTGTAACTGTACAGAGTCACTGTTCATTCAGGGTGAGGGTCACTGTCTAACTACAGAGTCACTGTTTATTCAGAATGAAGGTTACTGTGTAACTGTACAGAGTCACTGGTTATTCAGGGTTAAGGTCACTCACTGTGTATCTGGACAGAGTCTGTTTATTCAGGCTGAGGGTCACTGTCTAACTACAGAGTCAATATTTATTCAGGGTGAAGATCGCTGTCTAATTGTACAGAGTCAGTGTTTATTCAGGCTGAGGGTCACTGTGTAACTGTATAGAGTCACTGTTTATTCAGGGTGAGGGTCACTCACTGTAACTGTACAGAGTCACTGTTTATTCAGGGTGAGGGTCAGTGTGTAACTGTACAGAGTCACTATTTATGCAGGGTGAAGGTCACTCACTGTGCAACTGTACAGAGTAATTGTTTATTCAGGGTTATGGTCAGTGTGTAACTGTACAGAGTCACTGTTTATTCAGGGTGAGGGTCAGTGTGTCACTGTACAGAGTTACTGTTCATTCAGTGTGAGGGTTACAGTTTTACTGTACAGAGTCACTTTTATTCAGGGTGAGGGTCAGTGTGTAACTGTACTGTGTCACAGTTTATTCAGGGTGAGGGTTACTCACTGTGTAACTGTACAGAGCCATTGTTTATTCAGGGTGAGGGTTACTCACTGTGTAACTGTACAGAGTCACTGTTTATTCAGGGTGAGGGTCACTGTCTAACTAAAGAGTCACTGTTTATTCAGAATGAAGGTCACTGTGTAACTGTACAGAGTCACTGGTTATTAAGGGTTAAGGTCACTCACTGTGTATCTGGACAGAGTCTGTTTATTCAGGGTGAGGGTCACTGTCTAACTACAGAGTCAATGTTTATTCAGGGTGAAGGTTGCTGTCTAACTGTACAGAGTCATTTTTTATTCAGGCTGAGGGTCACTGTGTAACTGTACAGAGTCACTGTTTATTCAGGGTGAGGGTCACTCACTGTAACTGTACAGAGTCACTGTTTATTCAGGGTGAGTGTCGCTGTGTAACTGTACAGAGTCACTTTTATTCAGATTGATGGTCAGTGTGTAACTGTACAGAGTCACTGTTTATTCAGGGTGAGGGTCACTATGTGTGCAACTGTACAGAGTCGCTGTTTCTTCAGGGTGAGAGTCTCATTGTAACTGTACAGAGTCACTGTTTATTCAGGGTGAGGGTCAGTGTGTAACTGTACAGAGTCACTATTTATGCAGGGTGAAGGTCACTCACTGTGCAACTGTACAGAGTAATTGTTTATTCAGGGTTAAGGTCAGTGTGTAACTGTACAGAGTCACTGTTTATTCAGGGTGATGGTCAGTGTGTAACTGTACAGAGTCACTGATTATTCAGGGTGAGGGTTACAGTTTAAATGCACAGAGTCACTGTTTGTTCAGGGTGAGGGTCAGTGTGTAACTGTACAGAGTCACAGTTTATTCAGGGTGAGGGTCACTGTGTAACTGTACAGAGTCACTGTTTATTCAGTTTGAGGGTCAGTGTGTAACTGTACTGTGTCACTGTTTATTCAGGGTGAGGGTCTCTGTGTAACTGTGGAGTCACTGTTTATTCAGGGTGAAGGTCAGTGTGTAACTGTACAGAGTCACTGTTCATTCAGGGTTATGGTTACAGTTTAACTGTACAGAGTCACTTTTATTCAGGGTGAGGGTCAGTGTGTAACTGTACAGTGTCACTGTTTATTCAGGGTGAGGGTCAGTGTGTAACTGTACAGAGTCACTGTTTATTCAGGGTGAACTCACTGTGTAACTGTACAGAGTCACTGATTATTGAGGGTGAGGGTCACTCACTGTGTAACTGCACAGAGTCACTGTTTATTCAGGGTGAGGGTCAGTGTGTAACTGTACAGAGTCACTTTTTATTCAGGGTGAACTCACTGTGTAACTGTACAGAGTCACTGATTATTGAGGGTGAGGGTCACTCACTGTGTAACTGCACAGAGTCACTGTTTATTCAGTGTGAGGGTCACTCACTGTGTAACTGCACAGAGACATTGTTTATTCAGGGTGAGGGTTACTCTAAGTGTATCTGTACAGTGTCACTGTTTACTCAGGGTTAAGGTCACTCACTGTGTAACTGTACAGAGTCACTGATTATTCAGGTTGAACTCACTTTGTAACTGTACAGAGTCACTCTTTATTCAGGGTTAAGGTCACTCACTGTGTAACTGTACAGAGTCACTGTTTATTCAGGGTGAGCGTCACTGCCTAACTACAGAGTCCATGTTTATTCAGGGTGAAGGTCACTGTCTAACTGTACAGAGTCACTGTTTATTCAGGGTGAGAGTCAGTGTGTAACTGTACAGTCACTGTTTATTCAGGGTGAGGGTCACTCACTGTAACTGTACAGAGTCACTGTTTATTCAGGGTGAGTGTCGCTGTGTAACTGTACAGAGTCACTTTTATTCAGGTTGAGGGTCAGTGTGTAACTGTACAGAGTCACTGTTTATTCAGGTTGAGGGTCACTATGTGTGCAACTGTACAGAGTTACTGTTTATTCAGGGTGAGAGTCTCATTGTAACTGTACAGGGTCACTGTTTATTCAGGGTGAAGGTCACTCACTGTAACTGTACAGAGTCACTGTTTATTCAGGGTGAGGGTCAGTGTGTAACTGTACAGAGTCACTATTTATGCAGGGTGAAGGTCACTCACTGTGCAACTGTACAGAGTAATAGTTTATTCAGGGTTAGGGTCAGTGTGTAACTGTACAGAGTCACTGTTTATTCAGGGTGAGGGTCAGTGTGTAACTGTACAGAGTCACTGTTCATTCAAGGTGAGGGTCACTGTCTAACTACAGAGTCACTGTTTATTCAGAATGAAGGTTACTGTGTAACTGTACAGAGTCACTGGTTATTCAGGGTTAAGGTAACTCACTGTGTATCTGGACAGAGTCTGTTTATTCAGGGTGAGGGTCACTGTCTAACTACAGAGTCAATATTTATTCAGGGTGAAGATCGCTGTCTAACTGTACAGTGTCAGTGTTTATTCAGGCTGAGGGTCACTGTGTAACTGTACAGAGTCACTGTTTATTCAGGGTGAGGGTCACTCACTGTAACTGTACAGAGTCACTGTTTATTCAGGGTGAGTGTCGCTGTGTAACTGTACAGAGTCACTTTTATTCAGTTTGATGGTCAGTGTGTAACTGTACAGAGTCACTGTTTATTCAGGGTTAGGGTCACTATGTGTGCAACTGTACAGAGTCACTGTTTATTCAGGGTGAGAGTCTCATTGTAACTGTACAGAGTAACTGTTTATTCAGGGTGAGGGTCACTGTCTAACTACAGAGTCACTGTTTATTCAGAATGAAGGTCACTGTGTAACTGTACAGAGTCACTGGTTATTCAGGGTTAAGGTCACTCACTGTGTAACTGGACAGAGTCTGTTTATTCAGGGTGAGGGTCACTGTCTAACTACAGAGTCCATGTTTTTTCAGGGTGAAGGTCACTGTCTAACTGTACAGAGTCACTGTTTATTCAGGGTGAGAGTCAGTGTGTAACTGTACAGAGTCACTGTTTATTCAGGGTGAGAGTCACTCACTGTAACTGTACAGAGTCACTGTTTATTCAGGGTGAGTGTCGCTGTGTAACTGTACAGAGTCACTTTTATTCAGGTTGAGAGTCAGTGTGTAACTGTACAGAGTCACTGTTTATTCAGGGTGAGGGTCACTATGTTTGCAACTGTACAGAGTTACTGTTTATTCAGGGTGAGAGTATCATTGTAACTGTACAGAGTCACTGTTTATTCAGGGTGAAGGTCACTCACTGTAACTGTACAGAGTCACTGTTTATTCAGGGTGAGGGTCAGTGTGTAACTGTACAGAGTCACTGTTCATTCAGGGTGAGGGTTACAGTTTAACTGTACAGAGTCACTTTTATTCAGGGTGAGGATCAGTGTGTAACTGTGCAGAGTCACTGTTTATTCAGGGTGAGTGTTACAGTTTAACTGCACAGAGTCACTTTTTATTCAGGGTGAGAGTCAGTGTGTAACTGTACAGAGTCACAGTTTATTCAGGGTGAAGGTCACTGTGTAACATTACAGTGTCACTGTTTATTCAGGGTGAGGGTCAGTGTGTAACTGTACAGAGTCACTGTTTATTCAGGGTGAGTGTCAGTGTGTAACTGTACTATGTCACTGTTTATTCAGGTTGAGGGTTACTCACTGTGTAACTGTACAGAGTCATTGTTCATTCAGGGTGAGGGTTACAGTTTAACTGTACAGAGTCACTTTTATTCAGGGTGAGGGTCAGTGTGTAACTGTACTGTGTCACTGTTTATTCAGGGTGAGGGTCAGTGTGTAACTGTACAGAGTCACTGATTATTGAGGGTGATGGTCTCTCACTATGTAACTGTACAGAGTCATTGTTTATTCGGGGTGAGGGTTACTCTCAGCGTATCTGTACAGTGCCACTGTTTACTCAGGGTTAAGGTCACTCACTGTGTAACTGTACAGAGTCACTGTTTATTCAGGGTTAAGGTCACTCACTGTGTAACTGTGCAGAGTCACTGTTTATTCAGGGTGAGGGTCACTGTCTAACTGTACAGACTCACAGTTTATTCAGGATGAAGGTCACTGTGTAACTGTACAGAGTCACTGTTTATTCAGGGTTAACGTCACTCACTGTGTAACTGGACAGAGGCACTGTTTATTCAGGGTGAAGGTCACTGTCGAACTGTAGAGAGTCACTGTTTATTCAGGGTGAGAGTCAGTGTGTAACTGTACAGAGTCACTGTTTATTCAGGGTGAGGGTCAGTGTGTAACTGTACTGTGTCACTCTTTATTCAGGGTGAGGGTCAGTGTGTAACTGTACTGTGTCACAGTTTATTCAGGGTGAGGGTTACTCACCGTGTAACTGTACAGACCCATTGTTTATTCAGGGTGAGGGTCAGTGTGTAACTGTACTGTGTCACTCTTTATTCAGGGTGAGGGTCAGTGTGTAACTGTACTGTGTCACAGTTTATTCAGGGTGAGGGTTACTCACTGTGTAACTGTACAGAGCCATTGTTTATTCAGGGTAAGGGTTACTCACTGTGTAACTGTACAGAGACACTTTTATTCAGGGTGAGGGTCATTGTGTAACTGTGCATAGTCACTGTTTATTCAGGGTGAGGGTTACAGTTTAACTGCACAGAGTCACTGTTTATTCAGGGTGAGAGTCAGTGTGTAACTGTACAGAGTCACAGTTTATTCAGGGTGAAGGTCTCTGTGTAACGGTACAGAGTCACTGTTTATTCAGGGTGAGGGTCAGTGTGTAACTGTACAGAGTCACTGTATATTCAGGGTGAGTGTCAGTGTGTAACTGTACAGTCACTGTTTATTCAGGGTGAGGGTCACTCACTGTAACTGTACAGAGTCACTGTTTATTCAGGGTGAGTGTCGCTGTGTAACTGTACAGAGTCACTTTTATTCAGGTTGAGGGTCAGTGTGTAACTGTACAGAGTCACTGTTTATTCAGGGTGAGGGTTACTCACTGTGTAACTGTACAGAGTCACTGTTTATTCAGGGTGAGATTCTCATTGTAACTGTACAGAGTCACTGTTTATTCAGGGTGAAGGTCACTCACTGTAACTGTACAGAGTCACTGTTTATTCAGAGTGAGGGTCACTATGTGTGCAACTGTACAGAGTCACTGTTTATTCAGGGTGAGAGTCTCATTGTAACTGTGCAGAGTCTCTGTTTATTCAGGGTGAAGGTCACTCACTGTAACTGTACAGACCCATTGTTTATTCAGGGTGAGGGTCAGTGTGTAACTGTACTGTGTCACTCTTTATTCAGGGTGAGGGTCAGTGTGTAACTGTGCTGTGTCACAGTTTATTCAGGGTGAGGGTTACTCACTGTGTAACTGTACAGAGCCATTGTTTATTCAGGGTAAGGGTTACTCACTGTGTAACTGTACAGAGTCACTTTTATTCAGGGTGAGGGTCATTGTGTAACTGTGCATAGTCACTGTTTATTCAGGGTGAGAGTCAGTGTGTAACTGTACAGAGTCACAGTTTATTCAGGGTGAAGGTCTCTGTGTAACGGTACAGAGTCACTGTTTATTCAGGGTGAGGGTCAGTGTGTAACTGTACAGAGTCACTGTATATTCAGGGTGAGTGTCAGTGTGTAACTGTACTGTGTCACAGTTTATTCAGGGTGAGGGTTACTCACTGTGTAAATGTACAGAGCCATTGTTTATTCAGGGTGAGGGTTACTCACTGTCTAACTACAGAGTCACTGTTTATTCAGAATGAAGGTCACTGTGTAACTGTACAGAGTCACTGGTTATTCAGGGTTAAGGTCACTCACTGTGTATCTGGACAGAGTCTGTTTATTCAGGGTGAGGGTCACTGTCTAACTACAGAGTCAATATTTATTCAGCGTGAAGGTCGCTGTCTAACTGTACAGAGTCACTGTTTATTCAGGCTGAGGGTTACTGTGTAAATGTACAGAGTCACTGTTTATTCAGGGTGAGGGTCACTCACTGTAACTGTACAGAGTCACTGTTTATTCAGGGTGAGGGTCACTATGCGTGCAACTGTACAGAGTTACTGTTTATTCAGGATGAGAGTCTCATTGTAACTGTACAGAGTCACTGTTTATTCAGGGTGAAGTTCACTCACTGTAACTGTACAGAGTCACTGTTTATGCAGGGTGAAGGTCACTCACTGTGCAACTGTACAGAGTAATTGTTTATTCAGGGTTATGGTCAGTGTGTAACTGTACAGAGTCACTATTTATGCAGGGTGAAGGTCACTCACTGTGCAACTGTACAGAGTAATTGTTTATTCAGGGTTATGGTCAGTGTGTAACTGTACAGAGTCACTTTTATTCAGGGTGAGGATCAGTGTGTAACTGTGCAGAGTCACTGTTTATTCAGGGTGAGGGTTACAGTTTAACTGCACAGAGTCACTGTTTATTCAGGGTGAGAGTCAGTGTGTAACTGGACAGAGGCACTGTTTATTCAGGGTGAAGGTCACTGTCGAACTGTAGAGTCACTGTTTATTCAGGGTGAGGGTCAGTGTGTAACTGTACAGAGACACTGTTTATTCAGGGTGAGGGTGAGTGTGTAACTGTACTGTGTCACTCTTTATTCAGGGTGATGGTCAGTGTGTAACTGTACTGTGTCACAGTTTATTCAGAGTGAGGGTTACTCACTGTGTAACTGTACAGAGCCATTGTTTATTCAGGGTGAGGTTTACTCACTGTGTAACTGTACAGAGTCACTGTTTATTCAGGGTGAGGGTCACTGTCTAACTACAGAGTCAATGTTTATTCAGGGTGAAGGTCGCTGTCTAACTGTACAGAGTCACTGTTTATTCAGGCTGAGGGTCACTGTGTATCTGTACAGAGTCACTGTTTAGTCAGGGTGTGTGTCGCTGTGTAACTGTACAGAGTCACTTTTATTCAGGTTGATGGTCAGTGTGTAACTGTACAGAGTCACTGTTTATTCAGGGTGAGGGTCTCATTGTAACTGTACAGAGTCACTGTTTATTCAGGGTGAAGGTCACTCACTGTGTAACTGTACAGAGTCACTGTTTATTCAGGGTGAGAGTCTCATTGTAACTGTGCAGAGTCTCTGTTTATTCAGGGTGAAGGTCACTCACTGTAACTGTACAGAGTCACTGTTTATTCAGGGTGAGGGTCAGTGTGTAACTGTACAGAGCCAATATTTATGCAGGGTGAAGGTCACTCACTGTGCAACTGTACAGAGTAATTGTTAATTCAGGGTTATGGTTAGTGTGTAACTGTAGAGAGTCACTGTTTATTCAGGGTGAGGGTCAGTGTGTAACTGTACATAGTTACTGTTCATTCAGGGTGAGGGTTACAGTTTAACTGCACAGGTCACAGTTTGTTCAGGGTGAGGGTCAGTGTGTAACTGTACAGAGACACAGTATATTCAGGGTGAGGGTCACTTTGTAACTGTACAGAGTCACTGTTTATTCAGTTTGAGGGTCAGTGTGTAACTGTACTGTGTCACTGTTTATTCAGGGTGAGGGTCAGTGTGTAATTGTACAGAGTCATTGTTTATTCAGGGTGAGTGTCAGTGTGTAACTGTGCTGTGTCACTGTTTATTCAGGGTGAGGGTTACTCACTGTGTAACTGTACAGAGTCATTGTTTATTCAGGGTGAGGGTTACTCACTGTGTAACTGTACAGTGTCACTGTTTATTCAGGGTGATGGGCAGTTTGTAACTGTACAGAGTCACTGTTCATTCAGGGTGATGGTTACAGTTTAACTGTACAGAGTCACTGTTTATTCAGGGTGAGGGTCAGTGTGTAGCTGTACAGAGTCACTGTTTATTCAGGGTGAACTCACTGTGTAACTGTACAGAGTCACTGATTATTGAGGCTGAGGGTCACTCACTGTGTAACTGCACAGAGTCATTGTTTATTCAGAGTGAGGGTTACTCTCAGTGTATCTGTACTGTGTCACTGTTTACTCAGGGTTAAGGTCACTCACGGTGTAACTGTACAGAGTCACTGATTATTCAGGGTGAACTCACTGTGTAACTGTACAGAGTCACTGATTATTGAGGGTGAGGGTCACTCACTGTGTAACTGTAGAGAGTCACAGTTTATTCAGGGTGAGGGTCACTCACTATAACTGTACAGCGTCACTGTTTATTCATGGTGAGTGTCGCTGTGTAACTGTATAGGGTCACTTTTATTCAGGGTGAGGGTCAGTGTGTAACTGCACAGAGTCACTGTTTATTCAGGGTGTGCGTCACTCTGTGTGCAACTGTACAGAGTCACTTTTTATTCAGGGTGAGAGTCTCATTGCAACTGTACAGAGTCACTGTTTATTCAGGGTGAGGGTCACTGTGTAACTGTACAGAGTCACTGGTTATTCAGGGTTAAGGTCACTCACTGTGTAACTGTACAGAGTCACTGTTTATTCAGGTAGAAAGCCATTCACTGTATAACTGTACAGAGTCACTGTTTATTCAGGGTGAGGGTTACTCACTGTGTAAGTGTAGATAGTCAATGTTTAATCAGCGTGAACTCACTGTGTAACTGTACAGAGTCATTGTTTATTCAGCGTGAGGGTTAGTCGCAGTGTATCTGTACAGTGTCACTCTTTATTCAGGGTTAAGGTCACTCACTGTGTAACTGTACAGAGTCACTGTTTATTCAGGGTGAGCGTCACTGTCTAACTACAGAGTAACTGTTTATTCAGAATGAAGGTCACTGTGTAACTGTACAGAGTCACTGGTTATTCAGGGTTAAGGTCACTCACTGTGTAACTGGACAGAGTCTCTTTATTCAGGGTGAGGGTCACTGTCTAACTACAGAGTCCATGTTTATTCAGGGTGAAGATCGCTGTCTAACTGTACAGAGTCAGTGTTTATTCAGGCTGAGGGTCACTGTGTAACTGTACAGAGTCACTGTTTATTCAGGGTGAGGGTCACTCACTGTAACTGTACAGAGTCACTGTTTATTCAGGGTGAGGGTCAGTGTGTAACTGTACAGAGTCACTATTTATGCAGGGTGAAGGTCACTCACTGTGCAACTGTACAGAGTAATTGTTTATTCAGGGTTATGGTCAGTGTGTAACTGTACAGAGTCACTGTTTATTCAGGGTGAGGGTCAGTGTGTCACTGTACAGAGTTACTGTTCATTCAGTGTGAGGGTTACAGTTTTACTGTACAGAGTCACTTTTATTCAGGGTGAGGGTCAGTGTGTAACTGTACTGTGTCACAGTTTATTCAGGGTGAGGGTTACTCACTGTGTAACTGTACAGAGCCATTGTTTATTCAGGGTGAGGGTTACTCACTGTGTAACTGTACAGAGTCACTGTTTATTCAGGGTGAGGGTCACTGTCTAACTAAAGAGTCACTGTTTATTCAGAATGAAGGTCACTGTGTAACTGTACAGAGTCACTGGTTATTAAGGGTTAAGGTCACTCACTGTGTATCTGGACAGAGGCTGTTTATTCAGGGTGAGGAAAACTGTCTAACTACAGAGTCAATGTTTATTCAGGGTGAAGGTCGCTGTCTAACTGTACAGAGTCATTGTTTATTCAGGCTGAGGGTCACTGTGTAACTGTACAGAGTCACTGTTTATTCAGGGTGAGGGTCACTCACTGTAACTGTACAGAGTCACTGTTTATTCAGGGTGAGTGTCGCTGTGTAACTGTACAGAGTCACTTTTATTCAGGTTGAGGGTCAGTGTGTAACTGTACAGAGTCACTGTTTATTCAGGGTGAGGGTCACTATGTGTGCAACTGTACAGAGTTACTGTTTATTCAGGGTGAGAGTCTCATTGTAACTGTACAGGGTCACTGTTTATTCAGGGTGAAGGTCACTCACTGTAACTGTACAGAGTCACTGTTTATTCAGGGTGAGGGTCAGTGTGTAACTGTACAGAGTCACTATTTATGCAGGGTGAAGGTCACTCACTGTGCAACTGTACAGAGTAATAGTTTATTCAGGGTTAGGGTCAGTGTGTAACTGTACAGAGTCACTGTTTATTCAGGGTGAGGGTCAGTGTGTAACTGTACAGAGTCACTGTTCATTCAGGGTGAGGGTCACTGTCTAACTACAGAGTCACTGTTTATTCAGAATGAAGGTTACTGTGTAACTGTACAGAGTCACTGGTTATTCAGGGTTAAGGTCACTCACTGTGTATCTGGACAGAGTCTGTTTATTCAGGGTGAGGGTCACTGTCTAACTACAGAGTCAATATTTATTCAGGGTGTAGATCGCTGTCTAACTGTACAGAGTCAGTGTTTATTCAGGCTGAGGGTCACTGTGTAACTGTACAGAGTCACTGTTTATTCAGGGTGAGGGTCACTCACTGTAACTGTACAGAGTCACTGTTTATTCAGGGTGAGTGTCGCTGTGTAACTGTACAGAGTCACTTTTATTCAGTTTGATGGTCAGTGTGTAACTGTACAGAGTCACTGTTTATTCAGGGTTAGGGTCACTATGTGTGCAACTGTACAGAGTCACTGTTTATTCAGGGTGAGAGTCTCATTGTAACTGTACAGAGTAACTGTTTATTCAGCTTGAGGGTCACTGTCTAACTTCAGAGTCACTGTTTATTCAGAATGAAGGTCACTGTGTAACTGTACAGAGTCACTGGTTATTCAGGGTTAAGGTCACTCACTGTGTAACTGGACAGAGTCTGTTTATTCAGGGTGAGGGTCACTGTCTAACTACAGAGTCCATGTTTATTCAGGGTGAAGGTCACTGTCTAACTGTACAGAGTCACTGTTTATTCAGGGTGAGAGTCAGTGTGTAACTGTACAGAGTCACTGTTTATTCAGGGTGAGTGTCACTCACTGTAACTGTACAGAGTCACTGTTTATTCAGGGTGAGTGTCGCTGTGTAACTGTACAGAGTCACTTTTATTCAGGTTGAGAGTCAGTGTGTAACTGTACAGAGTCACTGTTTATTCAGGGTGAGGGTCACTATGTTTGCAACTGTACAGAGTTACTGTTTATTCAGGGTGAGATTATCATTGTAACTGTACAGAGTCATTGTTTATTCAGGGTGAAGGTCACTCACTGTAACTGTACAGAGTCACTGTTTATTCAGGGTGAGGGTCAGTGTGTAACTGTACAGAGTCACTATTTATGCAGGGTGAAGGTCACTCACTGTGCAACTGTACAGAGTAATTGTTTATTCAGTGTTAGGGTCAGTGTGTAACTGTACAGAGTCACTGTTTATTCAGGGTGAGTGTCAGTGTGTAACTGTACAGACTCACTGTTCATTCAGGGTGAGGGTTACAGTTTAACTGTACAGAGTCACTTTTATTCAGGGTGAGGATCAGTGTGTAACTGTGCAGAGTCACTGTTTATTCAGGGTGAGTGTTACAGTTTAACTGCACAGAGTCACAGTTTATTCAGGGTGAGAGTCAGTGTGTAACTGTACAGAGTCACAGTTTATTCAGGGTGAAGGTCACTGTGTAACTGTACAGAGTCACTGTTTATTCAGGGTGAGGGTCAGTGTGTAACTGTACAGAGTCACTGTTTATTCAGGGTGAGTGTCAGTGTGTAACTGTACTATGTCACTGTTTATTCAGGGTGAGGGTTACTCACTGTGTAACTGTACAGAGTCATTGTTTATTCAGGGTTATGGTCAGTGTGTAACTGTACAGAGTCACTGTTTATTCAGGGTGAGGGTCAGTGTGTCACTGTACAGAGTTACTGTTCATTCAGTGTGAGGGTTACAGTTTTACTGTACAGAGTCACTTTTATTCAGGGTGAGGGTCAGTGTGTAACTGTACTGTGTCACAGTTTATTCAGGGTGAGGGTTACTCACTGTGTAACTGTACAGAGCCATTGTTTATTCAGGGTGAGGGTTACTCACTGTGTAACTGTACAGAGTCACTGTTTATTCAGGGTGAGGGTCACTGTCTAACTAAAGAGTCACTGTTTATTCAGAATGAAGGTCACTGTGTAACTGTACAGAGTCACTGGTTATTAAGGGTTAAGGTCACTCACTGTGTATCTGGACAGAGGCTGTTTATTCAGGGTGAGGAAAACTGTCTAACTACAGAGTCAATGTTTATTCAGGGTGAAGGTCGCTGTCTAACTGTACAGAGTCATTGTTTATTCAGGCTGAGGGTCACTGTGTAACTGTACAGAGTCACTGTTTATTCAGGGTGAGGGTCACTCACTGTAACTGTACAGAGTCACTGTTTATTCAGGGTGAGTGTCGCTGTGTAACTGTACAGAGTCACTTTTATTCAGGTTGAGGGTCAGTGTGTAACTGTACAGAGTCACTGTTTATTCAGGGTGAGGGTCACTATGTGTGCAACTGTACAGAGTTACTGTTTATTCAGGGTGAGAGTCTCATTGTAACTGTACAGGGTCACTGTTTATTCAGGGTGAAGGTCACTCACTGTAACTGTACAGAGTCACTGTTTATTCAGGGTGAGGGTCAGTGTGTAACTGTACAGAGTCACTATTTATGCAGGGTGAAGGTCACTCACTGTGCAACTGTACAGAGTAATAGTTTATTCAGGGTTAGGGTCAGTGTGTAACTGTACAGAGTCACTGTTTATTCAGGGTGAGGGTCAGTGTGTAACTGTACAGAGTCACTGTTCATTCAGGGTGAGGGTCACTGTCTAACTACAGAGTCACTGTTTATTCAGAATGAAGGTTACTGTGTAACTGTACAGAGTCACTGGTTATTCAGGGTTAAGGTCACTCACTGTGTATCTGGACAGAGTCTGTTTATTCAGGGTGAGGGTCACTGTCTAACTACAGAGTCAATATTTATTCAGGGTGTAGATCGCTGTCTAACTGTACAGAGTCAGTGTTTATTCAGGCTGAGGGTCACTGTGTAACTGTACAGAGTCACTGTTTATTCAGGGTGAGGGTCACTCACTGTAACTGTACAGAGTCACTGTTTATTCAGGGTGAGTGTCGCTGTGTAACTGTACAGAGTCACTTTTATTCAGTTTGATGGTCAGTGTGTAACTGTACAGAGTCACTGTTTATTCAGGGTTAGGGTCACTATGTGTGCAACTGTACAGAGTCACTGTTTATTCAGGGTGAGAGTCTCATTGTAACTGTACAGAGTAACTGTTTATTCAGCTTGAGGGTCACTGTCTAACTTCAGAGTCACTGTTTATTCAGAATGAAGGTCACTGTGTAACTGTACAGAGTCACTGGTTATTCAGGGTTAAGGTCACTCACTGTGTAACTGGACAGAGTCTGTTTATTCAGGGTGAGGGTCACTGTCTAACTACAGAGTCCATGTTTATTCAGGGTGAAGGTCACTGTCTAACTGTACAGAGTCACTGTTTATTCAGGGTGAGAGTCAGTGTGTAACTGTACAGAGTCACTGTTTATTCAGGGTGAGTTTCACTCACTGTAACTGTACAGAGTCACTGTTTATTCAGGGTGAGTGTCGCTGTGTAACTGTACAGAGTCACTTTTATTCAGGTTGAGAGTCAGTGTGTAACTGTACAGAGTCACTGTTTATTCAGGGTGAGGGTCACTATGTTTGCAACTGTACAGAGTTACTGTTTATTCAGGGTGAGATTATCATTGTAACTGTACAGAGTCATTGTTTATTCAGGGTGAAGGTCACTCACTGTAACTGTACAGAGTCACTGTTTATTCAGGGTGAGGGTCAGTGTGTAACTGTACAGAGTCACTATTTATGCAGGGTGAAGGTCACTCACTGTGCAACTGTACAGAGTAATTGTTTATTCAGTGTTAGGGTCAGTGTGTAACTGTACAGAGTCACTGTTTATTCAGGGTGAGTGTCAGTGTGTAACTGTACAGACTCACTGTTCATTCAGGGTGAGGGTTACAGTTTAACTGTACAGAGTCACTTTTATTCAGGGTGAGGATCAGTGTGTAACTGTGCAGAGTCACTGTTTATTCAGGGTGAGTGTTACAGTTTAACTGCACAGAGTCACAGTTTATTCAGGGTGAGAGTCAGTGTGTAACTGTACAGAGTCACAGTTTATTCAGGGTGAAGGTCACTGTGTAACTGTACAGAGTCACTGTTTATTCAGGGTGAGGGTCAGTGTGTAACTGTACAGAGTCACTGTTTATTCAGGGTGAGTGTCAGTGTGTAACTGTACTATGTCACTGTTTATTCAGGGTGAGGGTTACTCACTGTGTAACTGTACAGAGTCATTGTTCATTCAGGGTGAGGGTTACAGTTTAACTGTACAGAGTCACTTTTATTCAGGGTGAGGGTCAGTGTGTAACTGTACTGTGTCACTGTTTATTCAGGGTGAGGGTCAGTGTGTAACTGTACAGAGTCACTGATTATTGAGGGTGATGGTCTCTCACTATGTAACTGTACAGAGTCATTGTTTATTCGGGGTGAGGGTTACTCTCAGCGTATCTGTACTGTGTCACTGTTTACTCAGGGTTAAGGTCACTCACGGTGTAACTGTACAGAGTCACTGATTATTCAGGGTGAACTCACTGTGTAACTGTACAGAGTCACTGATTATTGAGGGTGAGGGTCACTCACTGTGTAACTGTAGAGAGTCACAGTTTATTCAGGGTGAGGGTCACTCACTATAACTGTACAGCGTCACTGTTTATTCATGGTGAGTGTCGCTGTGTAACTGTATAGGGTCACTTTTATTCAGGGTGAGGGTCAGTGTGTAACTGCACAGAGTCACTGTTTATTCAGGGTGTGCGTCACTCTGTGTGCAACTGTACAGAGTCACTTTTTATTCAGGGTGAGAGTCTCATTGCAACTGTACAGAGTCACTGTTTATTCAGGGTGAGGGTCACTGTGTAACTGTACAGAGTCACTGGTTATTCAGGGTTAAGGTCACTCACTGTGTAACTGTACAGAGTCACTGTTTATTCAGGTAGAAAGCCATTCACTGTATAACTGTACAGAGTCACTGTTTATTCAGGGTGAGGGTTACTCACTGTGTAAGTGTAGATAGTCAATGTTTAATCAGCGTGAACTCACTGTGTAACTGTACAGAGTCATTGTTTATTCAGCGTGAGGGTTAGTCGCAGTGTATCTGTACAGTGTCACTCTTTATTCAGGGTTAAGGTCACTCACTGTGTAACTGTACAGAGTCACTGTTTATTCAGGGTGAGCGTCACTGTCTAACTACAGAGTAACTGTTTATTCAGAATGAAGGTTACTGTGTAACTGTACAGAGTCACTGGTTATTCAGGGTTAAGGTCACTCACTGTGTAACTGGACAGAGTCTCTTTATTCAGGGTGAGGGTCACTGTCTAACTACAGAGTCCATGTTTATTCAGGGTGAAGATCGCTGTCTAACTGTACAGAGTCAGTGTTTATTCAGGCTGAGGGTCACTGTGTAACTGTACAGAGTCACTGTTTATTCAGGGTGAGGGTCACTCACTGTAACTGTACAGAGTCACTGTTTATTCAGGGTGAGGGTCAGTGTGTAACTGTACAGAGTCACTATTTATGCAGGGTGAAGGTCACTCACTGTGCAACTGTACAGAGTAATTGTTTATTCAGGGTTATGGTCAGTGTGTAACTGTACAGAGTCACTGTTTATTCAGTGTGAGGGTCAGTGTGTCACTGTACAGAGTTACTGTTCATTCAGTGTGAGGGTTACAGTTTTACTGTACAGAGTCACTTTTATTCAGGGTGAGGGTCTGTGTGTAACTGTACTGTGTCACAGTTTATTCAGGGTGAGGGTTACTCACTGTGTAACTGTACAGAGCCATTGTTTATTCAGGGTGAGGGTTACTCACTGTGTAACTGTACAGAGTCACTGTTTATTCAGGGTGAGGGTCACTGTCTAACTAAAGAGTCACTGTTTATTCAGAATGAAGGTCACTGTGTAACTGTACAGAGTCACTGGTTATTAAGGGTTAAGGTCACTCACTGTGTATCTGGACAGAGGCTGTTTATTCAGGGTGAGGAAAACTGTCTAACTACAGAGTCAATGTTTATTCAGGGTGAAGGTCGCTGTCTAACTGTACAGAGTCATTGTTTATTCAGGCTGAGGGTCACTGTGTAACTGTACAGAGTCACTGTTTATTCAGGGTGAGGGTCACTCACTGTAACTGTACAGAGTCACTGTTTATTCAGGGTGAGTGTCGCTGTGTAACTGTACAGAGTCACTTTTATTCAGGTTGAGGGTCAGTGTGTAACTGTACAGAGTCACTGTTTATTCAGGGTGAGGGTCACTATGTGTGCAACTGTACAGAGTTACTGTTTATTCAGGGTGAGAGTCTCATTGTAACTGTACAGGGTCACTGTTTATTCAGGGTGAAGGTCAATCACTGTAACTGTACAGAGTCACTGTTTATTCAGGGTGAGGGTCAGTGTGTAACTGTACAGAGTCACTATTTATGCAGTGTGAAGGTCACTCACTGTGCAACTGTACAGAGTAATAGTTTATTCAGGGTTAGGGTCAGTGTGTAACTGTACAGAGTCACTGTTTATTCAGGGTGAGGGTCAGTGTGTAACTGTACAGAGTCACTGTTCATTCAGGGTGAGGGTCACTGTCTAACTACAGAGTCACTGTTTATTCAGAATGAAGGTTACTGTGTAACTGTACAGAGTCACTGGTTATTCAGGGTTAAGGTCACTCACTGTGTATCTGGACAGAGTCTGTTTATTCAGGGTGAGGGTCACTGTCTAACTACAGAGTCAATATTTATTCAGGGTGTAGATCGCTGTCTAACTGTACAGAGTCAGTGTTTATTCAGGCTGAGGGTCACTGTGTAACTGTACAGAGTCACTGTTTATTCAGGGTGAGGGTCACTCACTGTAACTGTACAGAGTCACTGTTTATTCAGGGTGAGTGTCGCTGTGTAACTGTACAGAGTCACTTTTATTCAGTTTGATGGTCAGTGTGTAACTGTACAGAGTCACTGTTTATTCAGGGTTAGGGTCACTATGTGTGCAACTGTACAGAGTCACTGTTTATTCAGGGTGAGAGTCTCATTGTAACTGTACAGAGTAACTGTTTATTCAGCGTGAGGGTCACTGTCTAACTACAGAGTCACTGTTTATTCAGAATGAAGGTCACTGTGTAACTGTACAGAGTCACTGGTTATTAAGGGTTAAGGTCACTCACTGTGTATCTGGACAGAGGCTGTTTATTCAGGGTGAGGAAAACTGTCTAACTACAGAGTCAATGTTTATTCAGGGTGAAGGTCGCTGTCTAACTGTACAGAGTCATTGTTTATTCAGGCTGAGGGTCACTGTGTAACTGTACAGAGTCACTGTTTATTCAGGGTGAGGGTCACTCACTGTAACTGTACAGAGTCACTGTTTATTCAGGGTGAGTGTCGCTGTGTAACTGTACAGAGTCACTTTTATTCAGGTTGAGGGTCAGTGTGTAACTGTACAGAGTCACTGTTTATTCAGGGTGAGGGTCACTATGTGTGCAACTGTACAGAGTTACTGTTTATTCAGGGTGAGAGTCTCATTGTAACTGTACAGGGTCACTGTTTATTCAGGGTGAAGGTCACTCACTGTAACTGTACAGAGTCACTGTTTATTCAGGGTGAGGGTCAGTGTGTAACTGTACAGAGTCACTATTTATGCAGGGTGAAGGTCACTCACTGTGCAACTGTACAGAGTAATAGTTTATTCAGGGTTAGGGTCAGTGTGTCACTGTACAGAGTTACTGTTCATTCAGTGTGAGGGTTACAGTTTTACTGTACAGAGTCACTTTTATTCAGGGTGAGGGTCAGTGTGTAACTGTACTGTGTCACAGTTTATTCAGGGTGAGGGTTACTCACTGTGTAACTGTACAGAGCCATTGTTTATTCAGGGTGAGGGTTACTCACTGTGTAACTGTACAGAGTCACTGTTTATTCAGGGTGAGGGTCACTGTCTAACTAAAGAGTCACTGTTTATTCAGAATGAAGGTCACTGTGTAACTGTACAGAGTCACTGGTTATTAAGGGTTAAGGTCACTCACTGTGTATCTGGACAGAGGCTGTTTATTCAGGGTGAGGAAAACTGTCTAACTACAGAGTCAATGTTTATTCAGGGTGAAGGTCGCTGTCTAACTGTACAGAGTCATTGTTTATTCAGGCTGAGGGTCACTGTGTAACTGTACAGAGTCACTGTTTATTCAGGGTGAGGGTCACTCACTGTAACTGTACAGAGTCACTGTTTATTCAGGGTGAGTGTCGCTGTGTAACTGTACAGAGTCACTTTTATTCAGGTTGAGGGTCAGTGTGTAACTGTACAGAGTCACTGTTTATTCAGGGTGAGGGTCACTATGTGTGCAACTGTACAGAGTTACTGTTTATTCAGGGTGAGAGTCTCATTGTAACTGTACAGGGTCACTGTTTATTCAGGGTGAAGGTCACTCACTGTAACTGTACAGAGTCACTGTTTATTCAGGGTGAGGGTCAGTGTGTAACTGTACAGAGTCACTATTTATGCAGGGTGAAGGTCACTCACTGTGCAACTGTACAGAGTAATAGTTTATTCAGGGTTAGGGTCAGTGTGTAACTGTACAGAGTCACTGTTTATTCAGGGTGAGGGTCAGTGTGTAACTGTACAGAGTCACTGTTCATTCAGGGTGAGGGTCACTGTCTAACTACAGAGTCACTGTTTATTCAGAATGAAGGTTACTGTGTAACTGTACAGAGTCACTGGTTATTCAGGGTTAAGGTCACTCACTGTGTATCTGGACAGAGTCTGTTTATTCAGGGTGAGGGTCACTGTCTAACTACAGAGTCAATATTTATTCAGGGTGTAGATCGCTGTCTAACTGTACAGAGTCAGTGTTTATTCAGGCTGAGGGTCACTGTGTAACTGTACAGAGTCACTGTTTATTCAGGGTGAGGGTCACTCACTGTAACTGTACAGAGTCACTGTTTATTCAGGGTGAGTGTCGCTGTGTAACTGTACAGAGTCACTTTTATTCAGTTTGATGGTCAGTGTGTAACTGTACAGAGTCACTGTTTATTCAGGGTTAGGGTCACTATGTGTGCAACTGTACAGAGTCACTGTTTATTCAGGGTGAGAGTCTCATTGTAACTGTACAGAGTAACTGTTTATTCAGCTTGAGGGTCACTGTCTAACTTCAGAGTCACTGTTTATTCAGAATGAAGGTCACTGTGTAACTGTACAGAGTCACTGGTTATTCAGGGTTAAGGTCACTCACTGTGTAACTGGACAGAGTCTGTTTATTCAGGGTGAGGGTCACTGTCTAACTACAGAGTCCATGTTTATTCAGGGTGAAGGTCACTGTCTAACTGTACAGAGTCACTGTTTATTCAGGGTGAGAGTCAGTGTGTAACTGTACAGAGTCACTGTTTATTCAGGGTGAGTTTCACTCACTGTAACTGTACAGAGTCACTGTTTATTCAGGGTGAGTGTCGCTGTGTAACTGTACAGAGTCACTTTTATTCAGGTTGAGAGTCAGTGTGTAACTGTACAGAGTCACTGTTTATTCAGGGTGAGGGTCACTATGTTTGCAACTGTACAGAGTTACTGTTTATTCAGGGTGAGATTATCATTGTAACTGTACAGAGTCATTGTTTATTCAGGGTGAAGGTCACTCACTGTAACTGTACAGAGTCACTGTTTATTCAGGGTGAGGGTCAGTGTGTAACTGTACAGAGTCACTATTTATGCAGGGTGAAGGTCACTCACTGTGCAACTGTACAGAGTAATTGTTTATTCAGTGTTAGGGTCAGTGTGTAACTGTACAGAGTCACTGTTTATTCAGGGTGAGTGTCAGTGTGTAACTGTACAGACTCACTGTTCATTCAGGGTGAGGGTTACAGTTTAACTGTACAGAGTCACTTTTATTCAGGGTGAGGATCAGTGTGTAACTGTGCAGAGTCACTGTTTATTCAGGGTGAGTGTTACAGTTTAACTGCACAGAGTCACAGTTTATTCAGGGTGAGAGTCAGTGTGTAACTGTACAGAGTCACAGTTTATTCAGGGTGAAGGTCACTGTGTAACTGTACAGAGTCACTGTTTATTCAGGGTGAGGGTCAGTGTGTAACTGTACAGAGTCACTGTTTATTCAGGGTGAGTGTCAGTGTGTAACTGTACTATGTCACTGTTTATTCAGGGTGAGGGTTACTCACTGTGTAACTGTACAGAGTCATTGTTCATTCAGGGTGAGGGTTACAGTTTAACTGTACAGAGTCACTTTTATTCAGGGTGAGGGTCAGTGTGTAACTGTACTGTGTCACTGTTTATTCAGGGTGAGGGTCAGTGTGTAACTGTACAGAGTCACTGATTATTGAGGGTGATGGTCTCTCACTATGTAACTGTACAGAGTCATTGTTTATTCGGGGTGAGGGTTACTCTCAGCGTATCTGTACTGTGTCACTGTTTACTCAGGGTTAAGGTCACTCACGGTGTAACTGTACAGAGTCACTGATTATTCAGGGTGAACTCACTGTGTAACTGTACAGAGTCACTGATTATTGAGGGTGAGGGTCACTCACTGTGTAACTGTAGAGAGTCACAGTTTATTCAGGGTGAGGGTCACTCACTATAACTGTACAGCGTCACTGTTTATTCATGGTGAGTGTCGCTGTGTAACTGTATAGGGTCACTTTTATTCAGGGTGAGGGTCAGTGTGTAACTGCACAGAGTCACTGTTTATTCAGGGTGTGCGTCACTCTGTGTGCAACTGTACAGAGTCACTTTTTATTCAGGGTGAGAGTCTCATTGCAACTGTACAGAGTCACTGTTTATTCAGGGTGAGGGTCACTGTGTAACTGTACAGAGTCACTGGTTATTCAGGGTTAAGGTCACTCACTGTGTAACTGTACAGAGTCACTGTTTATTCAGGTAGAAAGCCATTCACTGTATAACTGTACAGAGTCACTGTTTATTCAGGGTGAGGGTTACTCACTGTGTAAGTGTAGATAGTCAATGTTTAATCAGCGTGAACTCACTGTGTAACTGTACAGAGTCATTGTTTATTCAGCGTGAGGGTTAGTCGCAGTGTATCTGTACAGTGTCACTCTTTATTCAGGGTTAAGGTCACTCACTGTGTAACTGTACAGAGTCACTGTTTATTCAGGGTGAGCGTCACTGTCTAACTACAGAGTAACTGTTTATTCAGAATGAAGGTTACTGTGTAACTGTACAGAGTCACTGGTTATTCAGGGTTAAGGTCACTCACTGTGTAACTGGACAGAGTCTCTTTATTCAGGGTGAGGGTCACTGTCTAACTACAGAGTCCATGTTTATTCAGGGTGAAGATCGCTGTCTAACTGTACAGAGTCAGTGTTTATTCAGGCTGAGGGTCACTGTGTAACTGTACAGAGTCACTGTTTATTCAGGGTGAGGGTCACTCACTGTAACTGTACAGAGTCACTGTTTATTCAGGGTGAGGGTCAGTGTGTAACTGTACAGAGTCACTATTTATGCAGGGTGAAGGTCACTCACTGTGCAACTGTACAGAGTAATTGTTTATTCAGGGTTATGGTCAGTGTGTAACTGTACAGAGTCACTGTTTATTCAGTGTGAGGGTCAGTGTGTCACTGTACAGAGTTACTGTTCATTCAGTGTGAGGGTTACAGTTTTACTGTACAGAGTCACTTTTATTCAGGGTGAGGGTCTGTGTGTAACTGTACTGTGTCACAGTTTATTCAGGGTGAGGGTTACTCACTGTGTAACTGTACAGAGCCATTGTTTATTCAGGGTGAGGGTTACTCACTGTGTAACTGTACAGAGTCACTGTTTATTCAGGGTGAGGGTCACTGTCTAACTAAAGAGTCACTGTTTATTCAGAATGAAGGTCACTGTGTAACTGTACAGAGTCACTGGTTATTAAGGGTTAAGGTCACTCACTGTGTATCTGGACAGAGGCTGTTTATTCAGGGTGAGGAAAACTGTCTAACTACAGAGTCAATGTTTATTCAGGGTGAAGGTCGCTGTCTAACTGTACAGAGTCATTGTTTATTCAGGCTGAGGGTCACTGTGTAACTGTACAGAGTCACTGTTTATTCAGGGTGAGGGTCACTCACTGTAACTGTACAGAGTCACTGTTTATTCAGGGTGAGTGTCGCTGTGTAACTGTACAGAGTCACTTTTATTCAGGTTGAGGGTCAGTGTGTAACTGTACAGAGTCACTGTTTATTCAGGGTGAGGGTCACTATGTGTGCAACTGTACAGAGTTACTGTTTATTCAGGGTGAGAGTCTCATTGTAACTGTACAGGGTCACTGTTTATTCAGGGTGAAGGTCAATCACTGTAACTGTACAGAGTCACTGTTTATTCAGGGTGAGGGTCAGTGTGTAACTGTACAGAGTCACTATTTATGCAGTGTGAAGGTCACTCACTGTGCAACTGTACAGAGTAATAGTTTATTCAGGGTTAGGGTCAGTGTGTAACTGTACAGAGTCACTGTTTATTCAGGGTGAGGGTCAGTGTGTAACTGTACAGAGTCACTGTTCATTCAGGGTGAGGGTCACTGTCTAACTACAGAGTCACTGTTTATTCAGAATGAAGGTTACTGTGTAACTGTACAGAGTCACTGGTTATTCAGGGTTAAGGTCACTCACTGTGTATCTGGACAGAGTCTGTTTATTCAGGGTGAGGGTCACTGTCTAACTACAGAGTCAATATTTATTCAGGGTGTAGATCGCTGTCTAACTGTACAGAGTCAGTGTTTATTCAGGCTGAGGGTCACTGTGTAACTGTACAGAGTCACTGTTTATTCAGGGTGAGGGTCACTCACTGTAACTGTACAGAGTCACTGTTTATTCAGGGTGAGTGTCGCTGTGTAACTGTACAGAGTCACTTTTATTCAGTTTGATGGTCAGTGTGTAACTGTACAGAGTCACTGTTTATTCAGGGTTAGGGTCACTATGTGTGCAACTGTACAGAGTCACTGTTTATTCAGGGTGAGAGTCTCATTGTAACTGTACAGAGTAACTGTTTATTCAGCGTGAGGGTCACTGTCTAACTACAGAGTCACTGTTTATTCAGAATGAAGGTCACTGTGTAACTGTACAGAGTCACTGGTTATTCAGGGTTAAGGTCACTCACTGTGTAACTGGACAGAGTCTGTTTATTCAGGGTGAGGGTCACTGTCTACCTACAGAGTCCATGTTTATTCAGGGTGAAGGTCACTGTCTAACTGTACAGAGTCACTGTTTATTCAGGGTGAGAGTCAGTGTGTAACTGTACAGAGTCACTGTTTATTCAGGGTGAGTGTCACTCACTGTAACTGTACAGAGTCACTGTTTATTCAGGGTGAGTGTCGCTGTGTAACTGTACAGAGTCACTTTTATTCAGGTTGAGAGTCAGTG
Source organism: Hemitrygon akajei (assembly GCF_048418815.1). Taxonomy (NCBI): domain Eukaryota; kingdom Metazoa; phylum Chordata; class Chondrichthyes; order Myliobatiformes; family Dasyatidae; genus Hemitrygon; species Hemitrygon akajei. The sequence goes on from NC_133134.1 coordinate 76,463,689, forward strand.
TGTAACTGTACAGAGTCACTGTTTATTCAGGGTGAGGGTCACTATGTTTGCAACTGTACAGAGTTACTGTTTATTCAGGGTGAGATTATCATTGTAACTGTACAGAGTCATTGTTTATTCAGGGTGAAGGTCACTCACTGTAACTGTACAGAGTCACTGTTTATTCAGGGTGAGGGTCAGTGTGTAACTGTACAGAGTCACTATTTATGCAGGGTGAAGGTCACTCACTGTGCAACTGTACAGAGTAATTGTTTATTCAGTGTTAGGGTCAGTGTGTAACTGTACAGAGTCACTGTTTATTCAGGGTGAGGGTCAGTGTGTAACTGTACAGACTCACTGTTCATTCAGGGTGAGGGTTACAGTTTAACTGTACAGAGTCACTTTTATTCAGGGTGAGGATCAGTGTGTAACTGTGCAGAGTCACTGTTTATTCAGGGTGAGTGTTACAGTTTAACTGCACAGAGTCACAGTTTATTCAGGGTGAGAGTCAGTGTGTAACTGTACAGAGTCACAGTTTATTCAGGGTGAAGGTCACTGTGTAACTGTACAGAGTCACTGTTTATTCAGGGTGAGGGTCAGTGTGTAACTGTACAGAGTCACTGTTTATTCAGGGTGAGTGTCAGTGTGTAACTGTACTATGTCACTGTTTATTCAGGGTGAGGGTTACTCACTGTGTAACTGTACAGAGTCATTGTTCATTCAGGGTGAGGGTTACAGTTTAACTGTACAGAGTCACTTTTATTCAGGGTGAGGGTCAGTGTGTAACTGTACTGTGTCACTGTTTATTCAGGGTGAGGGTCAGTGTGTAACTGTACAGAGTCACTGATTATTGAGGGTGATGGTCTCTCACTATGTAACTGTACAGAGTCATTGTTTATTCGGGGTGAGGGTTACTCTCAGCGTATCTGTACAGTGTCACTGTTTACTCAGGGTTAAGGTCACTCACTGTGTAACTGTACAGAGTCACTGTTTATTCAGGGTTAAGGTCACTCACTGTGTAACTGTACAGAGTCACTGTTTATTCAGGGTGAGGGTCACTGTCTAACTGTACAGACTCACAGTTTATTCAGGATGAAGGTCACTGTGTAACTGTACAGAGTCACTGTTTATTCAGGGTTAACGTCACTCACTGTGTAACTGGACAGAGGCACTGTTTATTCAGGGTGAAGGTCACTGTCGAACTGTAGAGAGTCACTGTTTATTCAGGGTGAGAGTCAGTGTGTAACTGTACAGAGTCACTGTTTATTCAGGGTGAGGGTCAGTGTGTAACTGTACTGTGTCACTCTTTATTCAGGGTGAGGGTCAGTGTGTAACTGTACTGTGTCACAGTTTATTCAGGGTGAGGGTTACTCACTGTGTAACTGTACAGACCGATTGTTTATTCAGGGTGAGGGTCAGTGTGTAACTGTACTGTGTCACTCTTTATTCAGGGTGAGGGTCAGTGTGTAACTGTACTGTGTCACAGTTTATTCAGGGTGAGGGTTACTCACTGTGTAACTGTACAGAGCCATTGTTTATTCAGGGTGAGGGTTACTCACTGTGTAACTGTACAGAGTCACTTTTATTCAGGGTGAGGGTCATTGTGTAACTGTGCAGAGTCACTGTTTATTCAGGGTGAGGGTTACAGTTTAACTGCACAGAGTCACTGTTTATTCAGGGTGAGAGTCAGTGTGTAACTGTACAGAGTCACAGTTTATTCAGGGTGAAGGTCACTGTGTAACGGTACAGAGTCACTGTTTATTCAGGGTGAGGGTCAGTGTGTAACTGTACAGAGTCACTGTATATTCAGGGTGAGTATCAGTGTGTAACTGTACTGTGTCACAGTTTATTCAGGGTGAGGGTTACTCACTGTGTAACTGTACAGAGCCATTGTTTATTCAGGGTGAGGGTTACTCACTGTGTAACTGTACAGAGTCACTGTTTATTCAGGGTGAGGGTCACTGTCTAACTACAGAGTCACTGTTTATTCAGAATGAAGGTCACTGTGTAACTGTACAGAGTCACTGGTTATTCAGGGTTAAGGTCACTCACTGTGTATCTGGACAGAGTCTGTTTATTCAGGGTGAGGGTCACTGTCTAACTACAGAGTCAATATTTATTCAGGGTGAAGGTCGCTGTCTAACTGTACAGAGTCACTGGTTATTCAGGGTGAGGGTCACTATGCGTGCAACTGTACAGAGTTACTGTTTATTCAGGGTGAGAGTCTCATTGTAACCGTACAGAGTCACTGTTTATTCAGGGTGAAGTTCACTCACTGTAACTGTACAGAGTCACTGTTTATTCAGTGTGAGGGTCAGTGTGTAACTGTACAGAGTCACTATTTATGCAGGGTGAAGTTCACTCACTGTGCAACTGTACAGAGTAATTGATTATTCAGGGTTATGGTCAGAGTGTAACTGTACAGAGTCACTTTTATTCAGGGTGAGGATCAGTGTGTAACTGTGCAGAGTCACTGTTTATTCAGGGTGAGAGTCAGTGTGTAACTGGACAGAGGCACTGTTTATTCAGGGTGAAGGTCACTGTCGAACTGTAGAGTCACTGTTTATTCAGGGTGAGGGTCAGTGTGTAACTGTACAGAGACACTGTTTATTCAGGGTGAGGGTCAGTGTGTAACTGTACTGTGTCACTCTTTATTCAGGGTGAGGGTCAGTGTGTAACTGTACTGTGTCACAGTTTATTCAGAGTGAGGGTTACTCACTGTGTAACTGTACAGAGTCACTGTTTATTCTGGGTGAGGGTTACTCACTGTGTAACTGTACAGAGCCATTGTTTATTCAGGGTGAGGTTTACTCACTGTGTAACTGTACAGAGTCACTGTTTATTCATGGTGAGGGTTACTCACTGTGTAACTGTACAGAGTCACTGTTTATTCAGGGTGAGGGTCACTGTCTAACTACAGAGTCACTGATTATTCAGAATGAAGGTCACTGTGTAACTGTACAGAGTCACTGGTTATTCAGGGTTAAGGTCACTCACTGTGTATCTGGACAGAGTCTGTTTATTCAGGGTGAGGGTCACTGTCTAACTACAGAGTCAATGTTTATTCAGGGTGAAGGTCGCTGTCTAACTGTACAGAGTCACTGTTTATTCAGGCTGAGGGTCACTGAGTATCTGTACAGAGTCACTGTTTAGTCAGGGTGTGTGTCGCTGTGTAACTGTACAGAGTCACTTTTATTCAGGTTGATGGTCAGTGTGTAACTGTACAGAGTCACTGTTTATTCAGGGTGAGGGTCAGTGTGTAACTGTACAGAGTCACTGTTTATTCAGGGTGAGGGTCAGTGTGTAACTGTACAGAGTCACTGTTTATTCAGGGTGAGGGTCAGTGTGTAACTGTACAGAGTCACTGTTTATTCAGGGTGAGGGTCAGTGTGTAACTGTACAGAGTCACTGTTTATTCAGGGTGAGGGTCAGTGTGTAACTGTACAGAGTCACTGTTTATTCAGGGTGAGGGTGAGTGTGTAACTGTACAGAGTCACTGTTTATTCAGGGTGAGGGTCAGTGTGTAACTGTACAGAGTCACTGTTTATTCAGGGTGAGGGTCAGTGTGTAACTGTACAGAGTCACTGTTTATTCAGGGTGAGAGTCTCATTGTAACTGTACAGAGTCACTGTTTATTCAGGGTGAGGGTCAGTGTGTAACTGTACAGAGTCACTGTTTATTCAGGGTGAGGGTCAGTGTGTAACTGTACAGAGTCACTGTTTATTCAGGGTGAGGGTCAGTGTGTAACTGTACAGAGTCACTGTTTATTCAGGGTGAGGGTCAGTGTGTAACTGTACAGAGTCACTGTTTATTCAGGGTGAGAGTCTCATTGTAACTGTACAGAGTCACTGTTTATTCAGGGTGAGGGTCAGTGTGTAACTGTACAGAGTCACTGTTTATTCAGGGTGAGGGTCAGTGTGTAACTGTACAGAGTCACTGTTTATTCAGGGTGAGGGTCAGTGTGTAACTGTACAGAGTCACTGTTTATTCAGGGTGAGAGTCTCATTGTAACTGTACAGAGTCACTGTTTATTCAGGGTGAGGGTCAGTGTGTAACTGTACAGAGTCACTGTTTATTCAGGGTGAGAGTCTCATTGTAACTGTACAGAGTCACTGTTTATTCAGGGTGAGGGTCAGTGTGTAACTGTACAGAGTCACTGTTTATTCAGGGTGAGGGTCAGTGTGTAACTGTACAGAGTCACTGTTTATTCAGGGTGAGGGTCAGTGTGTAACTGTACAGAGTCACTGTTTATTCAGGGTGAGAGTCTCATTGTAACTGTACAGAGTCACTGTTTATTCAGGGTGAAGGTCACTCACTGTAACTGTACAGAGTCACTGTTTATTCAGAGTGAGGGTCACTATGTGTGCAACTGTACAGAGTCACTGTTTATTCAGGGTGAGAGTCTCATTGTAACTGTACAGAGTCTCTGTTTATTCAGGGTGAAGGTCACTCACTGTAACTGTACAGAGTCACTGTTTTTTCAGGGTGAGGGTCAGTGTGTAACTGTACAGAGTCAATATTTATGCAGGGTGAAGGTCACTGACTGTGCAACTGTACAGAGTAATTGTTTATTCAGGGTTAGGATCAGTGTGTAACTGTAGAGAGTCACTGTTTATTCAGGGTGAGGGTCAGTGTGTAACTGTACAGAGTCAATATTTATGCAGGGTGAAGGTCACTGACTGTGCAACTGTACAGAGTAATTGTTTATTCAGGGTTATGGTTAGTGTGTAACTGTAGAGAGTCACTGTTTATTCAGGGTGAGGGTCAGTGTGTAACTGTACAGAGTTACTGTTCATTCAGGGTGAGGGGTACAGTTTAACTGCACAGGTCACTGTTTGTTCAGGGTGAGCGTCAGTGTGTAACTGTACAGAGACACAGTTTATTCAGGGTGAGGGTCACTGTGTAACTGTACAGAGTCACTGTTTATTCAGTTTGAGGGTCAGTGTGTAACTGTACTGTGTCACTGTTTATTCAGGGTGAGGATCAGTGTGTAATTGTACAGAGTCATTGTTTCTTCAGGGGGAGTGTCAGTGTGTAACTGTGCTGTGTCACTGTTTATTCAGGGTGAGGGTTACTCACTGTGTAACTGTACAGAGTCATTGTTTATTCAGGGTGAGGGTTACTCACTGTGTAACTGTAGAGTGTCACTGTTTATTCAGGGTGATGGGCAGTTTGTAACTGTACAGAGTCACTGTTCATTCAGGGTGATTGTTACAGTTTAACTGTACAGAGTCACTTTTATTCAGGGTGAGGGTCAGTGTGTAACTGTACTGTGTCACTGTTTATTCAGGGTGAGGGTCAGTGTGTAGCTGTACAGAGTCACTGTTTATTCAGGGTGAACTCACTGTGTAACTGTACAGAGTCACTGATTATTGAGGGTGAGGGTCACTCACTGTGTAACTGCACAGAGTCATTGTTTATTCAGGGTGAGGGTTACTCTCAGTGTATCTGTACTGTGTCACTGTTTACTCAGAGTTAAGGTCACTCACGGTGTAACTGTACAGAGTCACTGATTATTCAGGGTGAACTCACTGTGTAACTGTACAGAGTCACTGATTATTGAGGGTGAGGGTCACTCACTGTGTAACTGCAGAGAGTCACAGTTTATTCAGGGTGAGGGTCACTCACTATAACTGTACAGCGTCACTGTTTATTCATGGTGAGTGTCGCTGTGTAACTGTATAGGGTCACTTTTATTCAGGGTGAGGGTCAGTGTGTAACTGCACAGAGTCACTGTTTATTCAGGGTGTGCGTCACTCTGTGTGCAACTGTACAGAGTCACTTTTTATTCAGGGTGAGAGTCTCATTGCAACTGTACAGAGTCACTGTTTATTCAGGGTGAGGGTCAGTGTGTAACTGTACAGACTCACTGTTTATTCAGGGTGAGCGTCACTGTCTAACTTCAGAGTAACTGTTTATTCAGAATGAAGGTCACTGTGTAACTGTACAGAGTCACTGGTTATTCAGGGTTAAGGTCACTCACTGTGTAACTGTACAGAGTCACTGTTTATTCAGGTAGAAAGCCATTCACTGTATAACTGTACAGAGTCACTGTTTATTCAGGGTGAGGGTTACTCACTGTGTAAGTGTAGATAGTCAATGTTTAATCAGCGTGAACTCACTGTGTAACTGTACAGAGTCATTGTTTATTCAGCGTGAGGGTTAGTCGCAGTGTATCTGTACAGTGTCACTCTTTATTCAGGGTTAAGGTCACTCACTGTGTAACTGTACAGAGTCACTGTTTATTCAGGGTGAGCGTCACTGTCTAACTACAGAGTAACTGTTTATTCAGAATGAAGGTCACTGTGTAACTGTACAGAGTCACTGGTTATTCAGGGTTAAGGTCACTCACTGTGTAACTGGACAGTCACTGTTTATTCAGGGTGAGGGTCACTCACTGTAACTGTACAGAGTCACTGTTTATTCAGGGTGAGGGTCACTATGCGTGCAACTGTACAGTGTTACTGTTTATTCAGGGTGAGAGTCTCATTGTAACTGTACAGAGTCACTGTTTATTCAGGGTGAAGTTCACTCACTGTAACTGTACAGAGTCACTGTTTATTCAGGGTGAGGGTCAGTGTGTAACTGTACAGAGTCACTATTTATGCAGGGTGAAGGTCACTCACTGTGCAACTGAAAAGAGTAATTGTTTATTCAGGCTGAGGGTTACTCACTGTGTAACTGTACAGAGTCACTGTTTATTCAGGGTGAGGGTCACTGTCTAACTACAGAGTCACTGTTTATTCAGAATGAAGGTCACTGTGTAACTGTACAGAGTCACTGGTTATTCAGGGTTAAGGTCACTCACTGTGTATCTGGACAGAGTCTGTTTATTCAGGGTGAGGGTCACTGTCTAACTACAGAGTCAATATTTATTCAGGGTCAAGGTCGCTGTCTAACTGTACAGAGTCACTGTTTATTCAGGCTGAGGGTTACTGTGTAAATGTACAGAGTCACTGTTTATTCAGGGTGAGGGTCACTATGCGTGCAACTGTACAGAGTTACTGTTTATTCAGGGTGAGAGTCTCATTGTAACTGTACAGAGTCACTGTTTATTCAGGGTGAAGTTCACTCACTGTAACTGTACAGAGTCACTGTTTATTCAGTGTGAGGGTCAGTGTGTAACTGTACAGAGTCACTATTTATGCAGGGTGAAGGTCACTCACTGTGCAACTGTACAGAGTAATTGTTTATTCAGGGTTATGGTCAGTGTGTAACTGTACAGAGTCACTTTTATTCAGGGTGAGGATCAGTGTGTAACTGTGCAGAGTCACTGTTTATTCAGGGTGAGGGTTACAGTTTAACTGCACAGAGTCACTGTTTATTCAGGGTGAGAGTCAGTGTGTAACTGGACAGAGGCACTGTTTATTCAGGGTGAAGGTCACTGTCGAACTGTAGAGTCACTGTTTATTCAGGTTGAGGGTCAGTGTGTAACTGTACAGAGACACTGTTTATTCAGGGTGAGGGTCAGTGTGTAACTGTACTGTGTCACTCTTTATTCAGGGTGAGGGTCAGTGTGTAACTGTACTGTGTCACAGTTTATTCAGGGTGAGGGTTACTCACTGTGTAACTGTACAGAGTCACTGTTTATTCAGGGTGAGGGTCACTCACTGTGTAACTGTACAGAGTCACTGTTTATTCAGGGTGAGCGTCACTGTCTAACTACAGTGTCACTGATTATTCAGAATGAAGGTCACTGTGTAACTGTACAGAGTCACTGGTTATTCAGGGTTAAGGTCACTCACTGTGTATCTGGATAGAGTCTGTTTATTCAGGGTGAGGGTCACTGTCTAACTACAGAGTCAATGTTTATTCAGGGTGAAGGTTGCTGTCTAACTGTACAGAGTCACTGTTTATTCAGGCTGAGGGTCACTGCGTATCTGTACAGAGTCACTGTTTAGTCAGGGTGTGTGTCGCTGTGTAACTGTACAGAGTCACTTTTATTCAGGTTGATGGTCAGTGTGTAACTGTACAGAGTCACTGTTTATTCAGGGTGAGGGTCAGTGTGCAACTGTACAGAGTCACTGTTTATTCAGGGTGAGAGTCTCATTGTAACTGTACAGTCACTGTTTATTCAGGGTGAAGGTCACTCACTGTAACTGTACAGAGTCACTGTTTATTCAGAGTGAGGGTCACTATGTGTGCAACTGTACAGAGTCACTGTTTATTCAGGGTGAGAGTCTCATTGTAACTGTACAGAGTCTCTGTTTATTCAGGGTGAAGGTCACTCACTGTAACTGTACAGAGTCACTGTTTATTCAGGGTGAGGGTCAGTGTGTAACTGTACAGAGTCAATATTTATGCAGGGTGAAGGTCACTCACTGTGCAACTGTACAGAGTAATTGTTTATTCAGGGTTATGGTTAGTGTGTAACTGTAGAGAGTCACTGTTTATTCAGGGTGAGGGTCAGTGTGTAACTGTACAGAGTTACTGTTCATTCAGGGTGAGGGTTACAGTTTAACTGCACAGGTCACTGTTTGTTCAGGGTGAGGGTCAGTGTGTAACTGTACAGAGACACTGTTTATTCAGGGTGAGGGTCAGTGTGTAACTGTACTGTGTCACTCTTTATTCAGGGTGAGGGTCAGTGTGTAACTGTACTGTGTCACAGTTTATTCAGGGTGAGGGTTACTCACTGTGTAACTGTACAGAGCCATTGTTTATTCAGGGTGAGGGTTACTCACTGTGTAACTGTACAGAGTCACTGTTTATTCAGGGTGAGGGTCACTCACTGTGTAACTGTACAGAGTCACTGTTTATTCAGGGTGAGGGTCAGTGTGTAACTGTACTGTGTCACTGTTTATTCAGGGTGAGCGTCACTCACTGTCTAACAGTACTGTGTCACAGTTTATTCAGGGTGAGGGTTACTCACTGTGTAACTGTACAGAGCCATTGTTTATTCAGGGTGAGGGTTACTCACTGTGTAACTGTACAGAGTCACTGTTTATTCAGGGTGAGGGTCACTCACTGTGTAACTGTACAGAGTCACTGTTTATTCAGGGTGAGGGTCAGTGTGTAACTGTACAGAGTCAGTGTTTATTCAGGGTGAGGGTTACTCACTGTGTAACTGTACAGAGTCACTGTTTATTCAGGGTGAGGGTCAGTGTGTAACTGTACAGAGTCAGTGTTTATTCAGGGTGAGGGTCACTTACTGTGTAACTGTACAGTGTCACTGTTTATTCAGGGAGAGGGTCAGTGTGTACCTGTAGAGTCACTGTTTATTCAGGGTGAGGGTCAGTGTGTAACTGTACAGAGTCACTGTTTATTCAGGGTGAGGGTCACTGTCTAACTACAGAGTCACTGATTATTCAGAATGAAGGTCACTGTGTAACTGTACAGAGTCACTGTTTATTCAGGGTGAGGGTTACTAACTGTGTAACTGTACAGAGCCATTGTTTATTCAGGGTGAGGTTTACTCACTGTGTAACTGTACAGAGTCACTGTTTATTCATGGTGAGGGTCAGTGTGTAACTGTACAGAGTCACTGTTTATTCAGGGTGAGGGACAGTGTGTAACTGTACAGAGTCACTGTTTATTCATGGTGAGGGTCAGTGTGTAACTGTACAGAGTCACTGTTTATTCAGGGTGAGGGTCAGTGTGTAACTGTACAGAGTCACTGTTTATTCAGGGTGAGGGTCACTCACTGTGTAACTGTACAGAGTCACTGTTTATTCAGGGTGAGGGTCACTGTGTAACTGTACAGAGTCACTGTTTATTCAGGGTGAGGGTTACTCAGTGTGTAACTGTACAGAGTCACTGTTTATTCAGGGTGAGGGTCAGTGTGTAACTGTACAGTCACTGTTTATTCAGGGTGAGGGTCAGTGTGTAACTGTACAGAGTCACTGTTTATTCAGGGTGAGGGTCACTGTCTAACTACAGAGTCACTGATTATTCAGAATGAAGGTCACTGTGTAACTGTACAGAGTCACTGGTTATTCAGGGTTAAGGTCACTCACTGTGTATCTGGACAGAGTCTGTTCATTCAGGGTGAGGGTCGCTGTCTAACTACAGAGTCAATGTTTATTCAGGGTGAAGGTCGCTGTCTAACTGTACAGAGTCACTGTTTATTCAGGCTGAGGGTCACTGTGTATCTGTACAGAGTCACTGTTTAGTCAGGGTGTGTGTCGCTGTGTAACTGTACAGAGTCACTTTTATTCAGGTTGATGGTCAGTGTGTAACTGTACAGAGTCACTGTTTATTCAGGGTGAGAGTCAGTGTGTAACTGTACAGAGTCACTGTTTATTCAGGGTGAGTGTCACTCACTGTAACTGTACAGAGTCACTGTTTATTCAGGGTGAGTGTCGCTGTGTAACTGTACAGAGTCACTTTTATTCAGGTTGAGAGTCAGTGTGTAACTGTACAGAGTCACTGTTTATTCAGGGTGAGGGTCACTATGTTTGCAACTGTACAGAGTTACTGTTTATTCAGGGTGAGAGTATCATTGTAACTGTACAGAGTCATTGTTTATTCAGGGTGAAGGTCACTCACTGTAACTGTACAGAGTCACTGTTTATTCAGGGTGAGGGTCAGTGTGTAACTGTACAGAGTCACTATTTATGCAGGGTGAAGGTCACTCACTGTGCAACTGTACAGAGTAATTGTTTATTCAGTGTTAGGGTCAGTGTGTAACTGTACAGAGTCACTGTTTATTCAGGGTGAGGGTCAGTGTGTAACTGTACAGACTCACTGTTCATTCAGGGTGAGGGTTACAGTTTAACTGTACAGAGTCACTTTTATTCAGGGTGAGGATCAGTGTGTAACTGTGCAGAGTCACTGTTTATTCAGGGTGAGTGTTACAGTTTAACTGCACAGAGTCACAGTTTATTCAGGGTGAGAGTCAGTGTGTAACTGTACAGAGTCACAGTTTATTCAGGGTGAAGGTCACTGTGTAACTGTACAGAGTCACTGTTTATTCAGGGTGAGGGTCAGTGTGTAACTGTACAGAGTCACTGTTTATTCAGGGTGAGTGTCAGTGTGTAACTGTACTATGTCACTGTTTATTCAGGGTGAGGGTTACTCACTGTGTAACTGTACAGAGTCATTGTTCATTCAGGGTGAGGGTTACAGTTTAACTGTACAGAGTCACTGTTTATTCAGGGTGAGGGTCAGTGTGTAACTGTACTGTGTCACTGTTTATTCAGGGTGAGGGTCAGTGTGTAACTGTACAGAGTCACTGTTTATTCAGGGTGAGGGTTACTCACTGTGTAACTGTACAGAGTCATTGTTCATTCAGGGTGAGGGTTACAGTTTAACTGTACAGAGTCACTGTTTATTCAGGGTGAGGGTCAGTGTGTAACTGTACTGTGTCACTGTTTATTCAGGGTGAGGGTCAGTGTGTAACTGTACAGAGTCACTGATTATTGAGGGTGATGGTCTCTCACTATGTAACTGTACAGAGTCATTGTTTATTCGGGGTGAGGGTTACTCTCAGCGTATCTGTACAGAGTCACTGTTTACTCAGGGTTAAGGTCACTCACTGTGTAACTGTACAGAGTCACTGTTTATTCAGGGTTAAGGTCACTCACTGTGTAACTGTACAGAGTCACTGTTTATTCAGGGTGAGGGTCACTGTCTAACTGTACAGACTCACAGTTTATTCAGGATGAAGGTCACTGTGTAACTGTAGAGAGTCACTGTTTATTCAGGGTGAGAGTCAGTGTGTAACTGTACAGAGTCACTGTTTATTCAGGGTGAGGGTCAGTGTGTAACTGTACTGTGTCACTCTTTATTCAGGGTGAGGGTCAGTGTGTAACTGTACTGTGTCACAGTTTATTCAGGGTGAGGGTTACTCACTGTGTAACTGTACAGACCGATTGTTTATTCAGGGTGAGGGTCAGTGTGTAACTGTACTGTGTCACTCTTTATTCAGGGTGAGGGTCAGTGTGTAACTGTACTGTGTCACAGTTTATTCAGGGTGAGGGTTACTCACTGTGTAACTGTACAGAGCCATTGTTTATTCAGGGTGAGGGTTACTCACTGTGTAACTGTACAGAGTCACTTTTATTCAGGGTGAGGGTCATTGTGTAACTGTGCAGAGTCACTGTTTATTCAGGGTGAGGGTTACAGTTTAACTGCACAGAGTCACTGTTTATTCAGGGTGAGAGTCAGTGTGTAACTGTACAGAGTCACAGTTTATTCAGGGTGAAGGTCACTGTGTAACGGTACAGAGTCACTGTTTATTCAGGGTGAGGGTCAGTGTGTAACTTTACAGAGTCACTGTATATTCAGGGTGAGTATCAGTGTGTAACTGTACTGTGTCACAGTTTATTCAGGGTGAGGGTTACTCACTGTGTAACTGTGCAGAGTCACTGTTTATTCAGGGTGAGAGTCAGTGTGTAACTGGACAGAGGCACTGTTTATTCAGGGTGAGGGTCACTGTCTAACTACAGAGTCACTGTTTATTCAGAATGAAGGTCACTGTGTAACTGTACAGAGTCACTGGTTATTCAGGGTTAAGGTCACTCACTGTGTATCTGGACAGAGTCTGTTTATTCAGGGTGAGGGTCACTGTCTAACTACAGAGTCAATATTTATTCAGGGTGAAGGTCGCTGTCTAACTGTACAGAGTCACTGGTTATTCAGGGTGAGGGTCACTATGCGTGCAACTGTACAGAGTTACTGTTTATTCAGGGTGAGAGTCTCATTGTAACCGTACAGAGTCACAGTTTATTCAGGGTGAAGTTCACTCACTGTAACTGTACAGAGTCACTGTTTATTCAGTGTGAGGGTCAGTGTGTAACTGTACAGAGTCACTATTTATGCAGGGTGAAGTTCACTCACTGTGCAACTGTACAGAGTAATTGATTATTCAGGGTTATGGTCAGAGTGTAACTGTACAGAGTCACTTTTATTCAGGGTGAGGATCAGTGTGTAACTGTGCAGAGTCACTGTTTATTCAGGGTGAGAGTCAGTGTGTAACTGGACAGAGGCACTGTTTATTCAGGGTGAAGGTCACTGTCGAACTGTAGAGTCACTGTTTATTCAGGGTGAGGGTCAGTGTGTAACTGTACAGAGACACTGTTTATTCAGGGTGAGGGTCAGTGTGTAACTGTACTGTGTCACTCTTTATTCAGGGTGAGGGTCAGTGTGTAACTGTACTGTGTCACAGTTTATTCAGAGTGAGGGTTACTCACTGTGTAACTGTACAGAGTCACTGTTTATTCTGGGTGAGGGTTACTCACTGTGTAACTGTACAGAGCCATTGTTTATTCAGGGTGAGGTTTACTCACTGTGTAACTGTACAGAGTCACTGTTTATTCATGGTGAGGGTTACTCACTGTGTAACTGTACAGAGTCACTGTTTATTCAGGGTGAGGGTCACTGTCTAACTACAGAGTCACTGATTATTCAGAATGAAGGTCACTGTGTAACTGTACAGAGTCACTGGTTATTCAGGGTTAAGGTCACTCACTGTGTATCTGGACAGAGTCTGTTTATTCAGGGTGAGGGTCACTGTCTAACTACAGAGTCAATGTTTATTCAGGGTGAAGGTCGCTGTCTAACTGTACAGAGTCACTGTTTATTCAGGCTGAGGGTCACTGAGTATCTGTACAGAGTCACTGTTTAGTCAGGGTGTGTGTCGCTGTGTAACTGTACAGAGTCACTTTTATTCAGGTTGATGGTCAGTGTGTAACTGTACAGAGTCACTGTTTATTCAGGGTGAGGGTCAGTGTGTAACTGTACAGAGTCACTGTTTATTCAGGGTGAGGGTCAGTGTGTAACTGTACAGAGTAATTGATTATTCAGGGTTATGGTCAGAGTGTAACTGTACAGAGTCACTTTTATTCAGGGTGAGGATCAGTGTGTAACTGTGCAGAGTCACTGTTTATTCAGGGTGAGAGTCAGTGTGTAACTGGACAGAGGCACTGTTTATTCAGGGTGAAGGTCACTGTCGAACTGTAGAGTCACTGTTTATTCAGGGTGAGGGTCAGTGTGTAACTGTACAGAGACACTGTTTATTCAGGGTGAGGGTCAGTGTGTAACTGTACTGTGTCACTCTTTATTCAGGGTGAGGGTCAGTGTGTAACTGTACTGTGTCACAGTTTATTCAGAGTGAGGGTTACTCACTGTGTAACTGTACAGAGTCACTGTTTATTCTGGGTGAGGGTTACTCACTGTGTAACTGTACAGAGCCATTGTTTATTCAGGGTGAGGTTTACTCACTGTGTAACTGTACAGAGTCACTGTTTATTCATGGTGAGGGTTACTCACTGTGTAACTGTACAGAGTCACTGTTTATTCAGGGTGAGGGTCACTGTCTAACTACAGAGTCACTGATTATTCAGAATGAAGGTCACTGTGTAACTGTACAGAGTCACTGGTTATTCAGGGTTAAGGTCACTCACTGTGTATCTGGACAGAGTCTGTTTATTCAGGGTGAGGGTCACTGTCTAACTACAGAGTCAATGTTTATTCAGGGTGAAGGTCGCTGTCTAACTGTACAGAGTCACTGTTTATTCAGGCTGAGGGTCACTGAGTATCTGTACAGAGTCACTGTTTAGTCAGGGTGTGTGTCGCTGTGTAACTGTACAGAGTCACTTTTATTCAGGTTGATGGTCAGTGTGTAACTGTACAGAGTCACTGTTTATTCAGGGTGAGGGTCAGTGTGTAACTGTACAGAGTCACTGTTTATTCAGGGTGAGGGTCAGTGTGTAACTGTACAGAGTCACTGTTTATTCAGGGTGAGGGTCAGTGTGTAACTGTACAGAGTCACTGTTTATTCAGGGTGAGGGTCAGTGTGTAACTGTACAGAGTCACTGTTTATTCAGGGTGAGGGTCAGTGTGTAACTGTACAGAGTCACTGTTTATTCAGGGTGAGGGTCAGTGTGTAACTGTACAGAGTCACTGTTTATTCAGGGTGAGGGTCAGTGTGTAACTGTACAGAGTCACTGTTTATTCAGGGTGAGAGTCTCATTGTAACTGTACAGAGTCACTGTTTATTCAGGGTGAGGGTCAGTGTGTAACTGTACAGAGTCACTGTTTATTCAGGGTGAGGGTCAGTGTGTAACTGTACAGAGTCACTGTTTATTCAGGGTGAGGGTCAGTGTGTAACTGTACAGAGTCACTGTTTATTCAGGGTGAGGGTCAGTGTGTAACTGTACAGAGTCACTGTTTATTCAGGGTGAGAGTCTCATTGTAACTGTACAGAGTCACTGTTTATTCAGGGTGAGGGTCAGTGTGTAACTGTACAGAGTCACTGTTTATTCAGGGTGAGGGTCAGTGTGTAACTGTACAGAGTCACTGTTTATTCAGGGTGAGGGTCAGTGTGTAACTGTACAGAGTCACTGTTTATTCAGGGTGAGAGTCTCATTGTAACTGTACAGAGTCACTGTTTATTCAGGGTGAGGGTCAGTGTGTAACTGTACAGAGTCACTGTTTATTCAGGGTGAGAGTCTCATTGTAACTGTACAGAGTCACTGTTTATTCAGGGTGAGGGTCAGTGTGTAACTGTACAGAGTCACTGTTTATTCAGGGTGAGGGTCAGTGTGTAACTGTACAGAGTCACTGTTTATTCAGGGTGAGGGTCAGTGTGTAACTGTACAGAGTCACTGTTTATTCAGGGTGAGAGTCTCATTGTAACTGTACAGAGTCACTGTTTATTCAGGGTGAAGGTCACTCACTGTAACTGTACAGAGTCACTGTTTATTCAGAGTGAGGGTCACTATGTGTGCAACTGTACAGAGTCACTGTTTATTCAGGGTGAGAGTCTCATTGTAACTGTACAGAGTCTCTGTTTATTCAGGGTGAAGGTCACTCACTGTAACTGTACAGAGTCACTGTTTTTTCAGGGTGAGGGTCAGTGTGTAACTGTACAGAGTCACTGTTTATTCAGGGTGAGGGTCAGTGTGTAACTGTACAGAGTCACTGTTTATTCAGGGTGAAGGTCACTGTGTAAATGTACAGAGTCAATATTTATGCAGGGTGAAGGTCACTGACTGTGCAACTGTACAGAGTAATTGTTTATTCAGGGTTATGGTTAGTGTGTAACTGTAGAGAGTCACTGTTTATTCAGGGTGAGGGTCAGTGTGTAACTGTACAGAGTCAATATTTATGCAGGGTGAAGGTCACTGACTGTGCAACTGTACAGAGTAATTGTTTATTCAGGGTTATGGTTAGTGTGTAACTGTAGAGAGTCACTGTTTATTCAGGGTGAGGGTCAGTGTGTAACTGTACAGAGTTACTGTTCATTCAGGGTGAGGGGTACAGTTTAACTGCACAGGTCACTGTTTGTTCAGGGTGAGGGTCAGTGTGTAACTGTACAGAGACACAGTTTATTCAGGGTGAGGGTCACTGTGTAACTGTACAGAGTCACTGTTTATTCAGTTTGAGGGTCAGTGTGTAACTGTACTGTGTCACTGTTTATTCAGGGTGAGGATCAGTGTGTAATTGTACAGAGTCATTGTTTATTCAGGGTGAGTGTCAGTGTGTAACTGTGCTGTGTCACTGTTTATTCAGGGTGAGGGTTACTCACTGTGTAACTGTACAGAGTCATTGTTTATTCAGGGTGAGGGTTACTCACTGTGTAACTGTAGAGTGTCACTGTTTATTCAGGGTGATGGGCAGTTTGTAACTGTACAGAGTCACTGTTCATTCAGGGTGATTGTTACAGTTTAACTGTACAGAGTCACTTTTATTCAGGGTGAGGGTCAGTGTGTAACTGTACTGTGTCACTGTTTATTCAGGGTGAGGGTCAGTGTGTAGCTGTACAGAGTCACTGTTTATTCAGGGTGAACTCACTGTGTAACTGTACAGAGTCACTGATTATTGAGGGTGAGGGTCACTCACTGTGTAACTGCACAGAGTCATTGTTTATTCAGGGTGAGGGTTACTCTCAGTGTATCTGTACTGTGTCACTGTTTACTCAGAGTTAAGGTCACTCACGGTGTAACTGTACAGAGTCACTGATTATTCAGGGTGAACTCACTGTGTAACTGTACAGAGTCACTGATTATTGAGGGTGAGGGTCACTCACTGTGTAACTGCAGAGAGTCACAGTTTATTCAGGGTGAGGGTCACTCACTATAACTGTACAGCGTCACTGTTTATTCATGGTGAGTGTCGCTGTGTAACTGTATAGGGTCACTTTTATTCAGGGTGAGGGTCAGTGTGTAACTGCACAGAGTCACTGTTTATTCAGGGTGTGCGTCACTCTGTGTGCAACTGTACAGAGTCACTTTTTATTCAGGGTGAGAGTCTCATTGCAACTGTACAGAGTCACTGTTTATTCAGGGTGAGGGTCAGTGTGTAACTGTACAGACTCACTGTTTATTCAGGGTGAGCGTCACTGTCTAACTTCAGAGTAACTGTTTATTCAGAATGAAGGTCACTGTGTAACTGTACAGAGTCACTGGTTATTCAGGGTTAAGGTCACTCACTGTGTAACTGTACAGAGTCACTGTTTATTCAGGTAGAAAGCCATTCACTGTATAACTGTACAGAGTCACTGTTTATTCAGGGTGAGGGTTACTCACTGTGTAAGTGTAGATAGTCAATGTTTAATCAGCGTGAACTCACTGTGTAACTGTACAGAGTCATTGTTTATTCAGCGTGAGGGTTAGTCGCAGTGTATCTGTACAGTGTCACTCTTTATTCAGGGTTAAGGTCACTCACTGTGTAACTGTACAGAGTCACTGTTTATTCAGGGTGAGCGTCACTGTCTAACTACAGAGTAACTGTTTATTCAGAATGAAGGTCACTGTGTAACTGTACAGAGTCACTGGTTATTCAGGGTTAAGGTCACTCACTGTGTAACTGGACAGTCACTGTTTATTCAGGGTGAGGGTCACTCACTGTAACCGTACAGAGTCACTGTTTATTCAGGGTGAGGGTCACTATGCGTGCAACTGTACAGTGTTACTGTTTATTCAGGGTGAGAGTCTCATTGTAACTGTACAGAGTCACTGTTTATTCAGGGTGAAGTTCACTCACTGTAACTGTACAGAGTCACTGTTTATTCAGGGTGAGGGTCAGTGTGTAACTGTACAGAGTCACTATTTATGCAGGGTGAAGGTCACTCACTGTGCAACTGAAAAGAGTAATTGTTTATTCAGGCTGAGGGTTACTCACTGTGTAACTGTACAGAGTCACTGTTTATTCAGGGTGAGGGTCACTGTCTAACTACAGAGTCACTGTTTATTCAGAATGAAGGTCACTGTGTAACTGTACAGAGTCACTGGTTATTCAGGGTTAAGGTCACTCACTGTGTATCTGGACAGAGTCTGTTTATTCAGGGTGAGGGTCACTGTCTAACTACAGAGTCAATATTTATTCAGGGTCAAGGTCGCTGTCTAACTGTACAGAGTCACTGTTTATTCAGGCTGAGGGTTACTGTGTAAATGTACAGAGTCACTGTTTATTCAGGGTGAGGGTCACTATGCGTGCAACTGTACAGAGTTACTGTTTATTCAGGGTGAGAGTCTCATTGTAACTGTACAGAGTCACTGTTTATTCAGGGTGAAGTTCACTCACTGTAACTGTACAGAGTCACTGTTTATTCAGTGTGAGGGTCAGTGTGTAACTGTACAGAGTCACTATTTATGCAGGGTGAAGGTCACTCACTGTGCAACTGTACAGAGTAATTGTTTATTCAGGGTTATGGTCAGTGTGTAACTGTACAGAGTCACTTTTATTCAGGGTGAGGATCAGTGTGTAACTGTGCAGAGTCACTGTTTATTCAGGGTGAGGGTTACAGTTTAACTGCACAGAGTCACTGTTTATTCAGGGTGAGAGTCAGTGTGTAACTGGACAGAGGCACTGTTTATTCAGGGTGAAGGTCACTGTCGAACTGTAGAGTCACTGTTTATTCAGGTTGAGGGTCAGTGTGTAACTGTACAGAGACACTGTTTATTCAGGGTGAGGGTCAGTGTGTAACTGTACAGAGTCACTGTTTATTCAGGGTGAGAGTCTCATTGTAACTGTACAGAGTCACTGTTTATTCAGGGTGAGGGTCAGTGTGTAACTGTACAGAGTCACTGTTTATTCAGGGTGAGGGTCACTCACTGTGTAACTGTACAGAGTCACTGTTTATTCAGGGTGAGCGTCACTGTCTAACTACAGTGTCACTGATTATTCAGAATGAAGGTCACTGTGTAACTGTACAGAGTCACTGGTTATTCAGGGTTAAGGTCACTCACTGTGTATCTGGATAGAGTCTGTTTATTCAGGGTGAGGGTCACTGTCTAACTACAGAGTCAATGTTTATTCAGGGTGAAGGTTGCTGTCTAACTGTACAGAGTCACTGTTTATTCAGGCTGAGGGTCACTGCGTATCTGTACAGAGTCACTGTTTAGTCAGGGTGTGTGTCGCTGTGTAACTGTACAGAGTCACTTTTATTCAGGTTGATGGTCAGTGTGTAACTGTACAGAGTCACTGTTTATTCAGGGTGAGGGTCAGTGTGCAACTGTACAGAGTCACTGTTTATTCAGGGTGAGAGTCTCATTGTAACTGTACAGTCACTGTTTATTCAGGGTGAAGGTCACTCACTGTAACTGTACAGAGTCACTGTTTATTCAGAGTGAGGGTCACTATGTGTGCAACTGTACAGAGTCACTGTTTATTCAGGGTGAGAGTCTCATTGTAACTGTACAGAGTCTCTGTTTATTCAGGGTGAAGGTCACTCACTGTAACTGTACAGAGTCACTGTTTATTCAGGGTGAGGGTCAGTGTGTAACTGTACAGAGTCAATATTTATGCAGGGTGAAGGTCACTCACTGTGCAACTGTACAGAGTAATTGTTTATTCAGGGTTATGGTTAGTGTGTAACTGTAGAGAGTCACTGTTTATTCAGGGTGAGGGTCAGTGTGTAACTGTACAGAGTTACTGTTCATTCAGGGTGAGGGTTACAGTTTAACTGCACAGGTCACTGTTTGTTCAGGGTGAGGGTCAGTGTGTAACTGTACAGAGACACTGTTTATTCAGGGTGAGGGTCAGTGTGTAACTGTACTGTGTCACTCTTTATTCAGGGTGAGGGTCAGTGTGTAACTGTACTGTGTCACAGTTTATTCAGGGTGAGGGTTACTCACTGTGTAACTGTACAGAGCCATTGTTTATTCAGGGTGAGGGTTACTCACTGTGTAACTGTACAGAGTCACTGTTTATTCAGGGTGAGGGTCACTCACTGTGTAACTGTACAGAGTCACT
Source organism: Hemitrygon akajei (assembly GCF_048418815.1). Taxonomy (NCBI): domain Eukaryota; kingdom Metazoa; phylum Chordata; class Chondrichthyes; order Myliobatiformes; family Dasyatidae; genus Hemitrygon; species Hemitrygon akajei. The sequence continues at coordinate 76,483,804 of NC_133134.1, forward strand.
GTTTATTCAGGGTGAGGGTCAGTGTGTAACTGTACTGTGTCACTGTTTATTCAGGGTGAGCGTCACTCACTGTCTAACAGTACTGTGTCACAGTTTATTCAGGGTGAGGGTTACTCACTGTGTAACTGTACAGAGCCATTGTTTATTCAGGGTGAGGGTTACTCACTGTGTAACTGTACAGAGTCACTGTTTATTCAGGGTGAGGGTCACTCACTGTGTAACTGTACAGAGTCACTGTTTATTCAGGGTGAGGGTCAGTGTGTAACTGTACAGAGTCAGTGTTTATTCAGGGTGAGGGTTACTCACTGTGTAACTGTACAGAGTCACTGTTTATTCAGGGTGAGGGTCAGTGTGTACCTGTAGAGTCACTGTTTATTCAGGGTGAGGGTCAGTGTGTAACTGTACAGAGTCACTGTTTATTCAGGGTGAGGGTCAGTGTGTACCTGTAGAGTCACTGTTTATTCAGGGTGAGGGTCAGTGTGTAACTGTACAGAGTCACTATTTATTCAGGGTGAGGGTCAGTGTGTAACTGTACAGAGTCACTGTTTATTCAGGGTGAGGGTCAGTGTGTACCTGTAGAGTCACTGTTTATTCAGGGTGAGGGTCAGTGTGTAACTGTACAGAGTCACTGATTATTCAGAATGAAGGTCACTGTGTAACTGTACAGAGTCACTGTTTATTCAGGGTGAGGGTTACTAACTGTGTAACTGTACAGAGCCATTGTTTATTCAGGGTGAGGTTTACTCACTGTGTAACTGTACAGAGTCACTGTTTATTCATGGTGAGGGTCAGTGTGTAACTGTACAGAGTCACTGTTTATTCAGGGTGAGGGACAGTGTGTAACTGTACAGAGTCACTGTTTATTCATGGTGAGGGTCAGTGTGTAACTGTACAGAGTCACTGTTTATTCAGGGTGAGGGTCAGTGTGTAACTGTACAGAGTCACTGTTTATTCAGGGTGAGGGTCACTCACTGTGTAACTGTACAGAGTCACTGTTTATTCAGGGTGAGGGTCACTGTGTAACTGTACAGAGTCACTGTTTATTCAGGGTGAGGGTTACTCAGTGTGTAACTGTACAGAGTCACTGTTTTTTCAGGGTGAGGGTCAGTGTGTAACTGTACAGTCACTGTTTATTCAGGGTGAGGGTCAGTGTGTAACTGTACAGAGTCACTGTTTATTCAGGGTGAGGGTCACTGTCTAACTACAGAGTCACTGATTATTCAGAATGAAGGTCACTGTGTAACTGTACAGAGTCACTGGTTATTCAGGGTTAAGGTCACTCACTGTGTATCTGGACAGAGTCTGTTTATTCAGGGTGAGGGTCACTCACTGTGTATCTGGACAGAGTCTGTTCATTCAGGGTGAGGGTCGCTGTCTAACTACAGAGTCAATGTTTATTCAGGGTGAAGGTCGCTGTCTAACTGTACAGAGTCACTGTTTATTCAGGCTGAGGGTCACTGTGTATCTGTACAGAGTCACTGTTTAGTCAGGGTGTGTGTCGCTGTGTAACTGTACAGAGTCACTTTTATTCAGGTTGATGGTCAGTGTGTAACTGTACAGAGTCACTGTTTATTCAGGGTGAGAGTCTCATTGTAACTGTACAGAGTCACTGTTTATTCAGGGTGAAGGTCACTCACTGTAACTGTACAGAGTCACTGTTTATTCAGAGTGAGGGTCACTATGTGTGCAACTGTACAGTGTCACTGTTTATTCAGGGTGAGAGTCTCATTGTAACTGTACAGAGTCTCTGTTTATTCAGGGTGAAGGTCACCCACTGTAACTGTACAGAGTCACTGTTTATTCAGGGTGAGGGTCAGTGTGTAACTGTACAGAGTCAATATTTATGCAGGGTGAAGGTCACTCACTGTGCAACTGTACAGAGTAATTGTTTATTCAGGGTTATGGTTAGTGTGTAACTGTAGAGAGTCACTGTTTATTCAGGGTGAGGGTCAGTGTGTAACTGTACAGAGTTACTCTTCATTCAGGGTGAGGGTTACAGTTTAACTGCACAGGTCACTGTTTGTTCAGGGTGAGGGTCAGTGTGTAACTGTACAGAGACACAGTTTATTCAGGGTGAGGGTCACTGTGTAACTGTACAGAGTCACTGTTTATTCAGTTTGAGGGTCAGTGTGTAACTGTACTGTGTCACTGTTTATTCAGGGTGAGGGTCAGTGTGTAATTGTACAGAGTCATTGTTTATTCAGAGTGAGTGTCAGTGTGTAACTGTGCTGTGTCACTGTTTATTCAGGGTGAGGGTTACTCACTGTGTAACTGTACAGAGTCATTGTTTATTCAGGGTGAGGGTTACTCACTGTGTAACTGTACAGTGTCACTGTTTATTCAGGGTGATGGGCAGTTTGTAACTGTACAGAGTCACTGTTCCTTCAGGGTGATGGTTACAGTTTAACTGTACAGAGTCACTTTTATTCAGGGTGAGGGTCAGTGTGTAACTGTACTGTGTCACTGTTTATTCAGGGTGAGGGTCAGTGTGTAGCTGTACAGAGTCACTGTTTATTCAGGGTGAACTCACTGTGTAACTGTACAGAGTCACTGATTATTGAGGGTGAGGGTCACTCACTGTGTAACTGCACAGAGTCATTGTTTATTCAGGGTGAGGGTTACTCTCAGTGTATCTGTACTGTGTCACTGTTTACTCAGGGTTAAGGTCACTCACGGTGTAACTGTACAGAGTCACTGATTATTCAGGGTGAACTCACTGTGTAACTGTACAGAGTCACTGATTATTGAGGGTGAGGGTCACTCACTGAGTAACTGCAGAGAGTCACAGTTTATTCAGGGTGAGGGTCACTCACTATAAATGTACAGCGTCACTGTTTATTCATGGTGAGTGTCGCTGTGTAACTGTATAGGGTCACTTTTATTCAGGGTGAGGGTCAGTGTGTAACTGCACAGAGTCACTGTTTATTCAGGGTGTGCGTCACTCTGTGTGCAACTGTACAGAGTCACTTTTTATTCAGGGTATGAGTCTCATTGCAACTGTACAGAGTCACTGTTTATTCAGGGTGAGGGTCAGTGTGTAACGGTACAGACTCACTGTTTATTCAGGATGAAGGTCACTGTGTAACTGTACAGAGTCACTGTTTATTCAGGGTGAGGGTCACTCACAGTGTAACTGTACTGTGTCACTGTTTATTCAGGGTGAGGGTCAGTGTGTAACTGTACAGAGTCACTGTTTATTCAGGGTGAGGGTCAGTGTGTAACTGTACTGTGTCACTGTTTATTCAGGGTGAGGGTCAGTGTGTAACAGTACAGAGTCACTGTTTGTTCAGGGTGAGGGTCCGTGTGTAACTGTACTGTGTCAGTGTTTATTCAGGGTGAGGGTTACTCACTGTGTAACTGTACAGAGTCATTGTTTATTCAGGGTGAGGGTTACTCACTGTATAACTGTACTGAGTCACTGTGTATTCAGGGAGAGGGTCACTGTGTAACTGTAGAGTCACTGTTTATTCAGGGTGAGGGTCAGTGTGTAACTGTACTGTGACACTGTTTATTCAAACTGAGGGTCAGTGTGTAACTGTACAGAGTCACTGTTTATTCAGGGTGAGGGTTACTCACTGTGTAACGGTACAGAGTCACTGTTTATTCTGGTAGAAAGTCACTCACTGTATAACTGTACAGAGTCACTGTTTATTCAGGGTGAGGGTTACTTACTGTGTAAGTGTAGATAGTCAGTGTTTATTCAGCGTGAACTCACTGTGTAACTGTACAGAGTCATTGTTTATTCAGTGTGAGGGTTATTCGCAGTGTATCTGTACAGTGTCACTCTTTATTCAGGGTTAAGGTCACTCACTGTGTAACTGTACAGAGTCACTGTTTATTCAGGGTGAGGGTCACTGTCTAACTACAGAGTAACTGTTTATTCAGAATGAAGCCACTGTATAACTGTACAGAGTAACTGGTTATTCAGGGTTAAGGTCACTCACTGTGTAACTGGACAGAGTCTGTGTATTCAGGGTGAGGGTCACTGTCTAACTACAGAGTCCATGTTTATTCAGGGTGAAGGTCAACGTCTAACTGTACAGAGTCACTGTTTATTCAGGGTGAGAGTCAGTGTGTAACTGTACAGAGTCACTGTTTATTCAGGGTGAGGGTCACTCACAGTAACTGTCCAGAGTCACTGTTTATTCAGGGTGAGTGTCGCTGTGTAACTGTACAGAGTCACTGTTTATTCAGGTTGAGGGTCAGTGTGTAACTGTACAGAGTCACTGTTTATTCAGGGTGAGGGTCAGTGTGTAACTGTACAGAGTCACTATTTATGCAGGGTGAAGGTCACTCACTGTGCAACTGTACAGAGTAATTGTTTATTCAGGGTGAGTGTCAGTGCGTAACTTTACAGAGTCACTGTTCATTCAGGGTAAGGATTACAGTTTAACTGTACAGAGTCACTTTTATTCAGGGTGAGGGTCAGTGTGTAACTGTGCAGAGTCACTGTTTATTCAGGGTGAGGGTTACAGTTTAACTGCACAGAGTCACTGTTTATTCAGGGTGAGAGTCAGTGTGTAACTGTACAGTGTCATTGTTTATTCAGGGTGAGGGTTACTTGCAGTGTATATGTACAGTGTCACTCTTTATTCAGGGTTAAGATCACTCACTGTGTAACTGTACAGAGTCACTGTTTATTCAGGGTGAGGGTCACTGTCCAACTACAGAGTCACTGTTTATTCAGAATGAAGGTCACTGTGTAACTGTACAGAGTCACTGGTTATTCAGGGTTAAGGTCACTCACTGTGTATCTGGACAGTGTTTGTTTATTCAGGGTGAGGGTCACTGTCTAACTACAGAGTCAATGTTTATTCAGGGTAAGGTCTCTGTCTAACTGTACAGAGTCACTGTTTATTCAGGGTGAGTGTCGCTGTGTAACTGTACAGAGTCACTTTTATTCAGGGTGAGGGTCAGTGTGTAACTGTACAGAGTCACTGTTTATTCAGGGTGAGGGTCACTATGTGTGCAACTGTACAGAGTCACTGTTTATTCAGGATGAGAGTCTCATTGTAACTGTACAGAGTCACTGTTTATTCAGGGTGAAGGTCACTCACTGTAACTGTACAGAGTCACTGTTTATTCAGGGTGAAGGTCACTCACTGTAACTGTACAGAGTCACTGTTTATTCAGGGTGAGGGTCAGTGTGTAACAGGACAGAGTCACTGTTTATTCAGGGTGAGGGTCAGTGTGTAACTGTACAGAGTCACTGTTTATTCAGGGTGAGGGTCACTATGTGTGCAACTGTACAGAGTCACTGTTTATTCAGGGTGAGAGTCTCATTGTAACTGTACAGAGTCACTGTTTATTCAGGGTGAAGGTCACTCACTGTAACTGTACAGAGTCACTGTTTATTCAGGGTGAGGGTCAGTGTGTAACTGTACAGAGTCACTATTTATGCAGGGTGAAGGTCACTCACTGTGCAACTGTACAGAGTCACTATTTATGCAGGGTGAAGGTCACTCACTGTGCAACTGTACAGAGTAATTGTTTATTCAGGGTTATGTTCAGTGTGTAAATGTACAGAGTGACTGTTTATTCAGGGTGAGGCTCAGTGTGTAACTGTGCAGAGTTACTGTTCATTCAGGGTGAGGGTCAGTGTGTAACTGTACTGTGTCACTCTTTATTCAGGGTGAGGGTCAGTGTGTAACTGTACTGTGTCACAGTTTATTCAGGGTGAGGGTTACTCACTGTGTAACTGTACAGAGCCATTGTTTATTCAGGGTGAGGGTTACTCACTGTGTAACTGTACAGAGTCACTGTTTATTCAGGGTGAGGGTCACTCACTGTGTAACTGTACAGAGTCACTGTTTATTCAGGGTGAGGGTCAGTGTGTAACTGTACTGTGTCACTGTTTATTCAGGGTGAGCGTCACTCACTGTCTAACAGTACTGTTTCACAGTTTATTCAGGGTGAGGGTTACTCACTGTGTAACTGTACAGAGCCATTGTTTATTCAGGGTGAGGGTTACTCACTGTGTAACTGTACAGAGTCACTGTTTATTCAGGGTGAGGGTCACTCACTGTGTAACTGTACAGAGTCACTGTTTATTCAGGGTGAGGGTCTGTGTGTAACTGTACAGAGTCACTGTTTATTCATGGTGAGGGTCAGTGTGTAACTGTACAGAGTCACTGTTTATTCAGATTGAGGGTCAGTGTGTAACTGTACAGAGTCACTGTTTATTCATGGTGAGGGTCAGTGTGTAACTGTACAGAGTCACTGTTTATTCAGGGTGAGGGTCAGTGTGTAACTGTACAGAGTCACTGTTTATTCAGGGTGAGGGTCACTCACTGTGTAACTGTACAGAGTCACTGTTTATTCAGGGTGAGGGTCACTGTGTAACTGTACAGAGTCACTGTTTATTCAGGGTGAGGGTTACTCACTGTGTAACTGTACAGAGTCACTGTTTATTCAGGGTGAGGGTCAGTGTGTAACTGTACAGGCACTGTTTATTCAGGGTGAGGGTCAGTGTGTAACTGTACAGAGTCACTGTTTATTCAGGGTGAGGGTCACTGTCTAACTACAGAGTCACTGGTTATTCAGGGTTAAGGTCACTCACTGTGTATCTGGACAGAGTCTGTTCATTCAGGGTGACGGTCGCTGTCTAACTACAGAGTCAATGTTTATTCAGGGTGAAGGTCGCTGTCTAACTGTACAGAGTCACTGTTTATTCAGGCTGAGGGTCACTGTGTATCTGTACAGAGTCACTGTTTAGTCAGGGTGTGTGTCGCTGTGTAACTGTACAGAGTCACTTTTATTCAGGTTGATGGTCAGTGTGTAACTGTACAGAGTCACTGTTTATTCAGGGTGAGAGTCTCATTGTAACTGTACAGAGTCACTGTTTATTCAGGGTGAAGGTCACTCACTGTAACTGTACAGAGTCACTGTTTATTCAGAGTGAGGGTCACTATGTGTGCAACTGTACAGTGTCACTGTTTATTCAGGGTGAGAGTCTCATTGTAACTGTACAGAGTCTCTGTTTATTCAGGGTGAAGGTCACTCACTGTAACTGTACAGAGTCACTGTTTATTCAGGGTGAGGGTCAGTGTGTAACTGTACAGAGTCAATATTTATGCAGGGTGAAGGTCACTCACTGTGCAACTGTACAGAGTAATTGTTTATTCAGGGTTATGGTTAGTGTGTAACTGTAGAGAGTCACTGTTTATTCAGGGTGAGGGTCAGTGTGTAACTGTACAGAGTTACTCTTCATTCAGGGTGAGGGTTACAGTTTAACTGCACAGGTCACTGTTTGTTCAGGGTGAGGGTCAGTGTGTAACTGTACAGAGACACAGTTTATTCAGGGTGAGGGTCACTGTGTAACTGTACAGAGTCACTGTTTATTCAGTTTGAGGGTCAGTGTGTAACTGTACTGTGTCACTGTTTATTCAGGGTGAGGGTCAGTGTGTAATTGTACAGAGTCATTGTTTATTCAGGGTGAGTGTCAGTGTGTAACTGTGCTGTGTCACTGTTTATTCAGGGTGAGGGTTACTCACTGTGTAACTGTACAGAGTCATTGTTTATTCAGGGTGAGGGTTACTCACTGTGTAACTGTACAGTGTCACTGTTTATTCAGGGTGATGGGCAGTTTGTAACTGTACAGAGTCACTGTTCATTCAGGGTGATGGTTACAGTTTAACTGTACAGAGTCACTTTTATTCAGGGTGAGGGTCAGTGTGTAACTGTACTGTGTCACTGTTTATTCAGGGTGAGGGTCAGTGTGTAGCTGTACAGAGTCACTGTTTATTCAGGGTGAACTCACTGTGTAACTGTACAGAGTCACTGATTATTGAGGGTGAGGGTCACTCACTGTGTAACTGCACAGAGTCATTGTTTATTCAGGGTGAGGGTTACTCTCAGTGTATCTGTACTGTGTCACTGTTTACTCAGGGTTAAGGTCACTCACGGTGTAACTGTAGAGTCACTGATTATTCAGGGTGAACTCACTGTGTAACTGTACAGAGTCACTGATTATTGAGGGTGAGGGTCACTCACTGAGTAACTGCAGAGAGTCACAGTTTATTCAGGGTGAGGGTCACTCACTATAACTGTACAGCGTCACTGTTTATTCATGGTGAGTGTCGCTGTGTAACTGTATAGGGTCACTTTTATTCAGGGTGAGGGTCAGTGTGTAACTGCACAGAGTCACTGTTTATTCAGGGTGTGCGTCACTCTGTGTGCAACTGTACAGAGTCAATTTTTATTCAGGGTGAGAGTCTCATTGCAACTGTACAGAGTCACTGTTTATTCAGGGTGAGGGTCAGTGTGTAACGGTACAGACTCACTGTTTATTCAGGATGAAGGTCACTGTGTAACTGTACAGAGTCACTGTTTATTCAGGGTGAGGGTCACTCACAGTGTAACTGTACTGTGTCACTGTTTATTCAGGGTGAGGGTCAGTGTGTAACTGTACAGAGTCACTGTTTATTCAGGGTGAGGGTCAGTGTGTAACTGTACTGTGTCACTGTTTATTCAGGGTGAGGGTCAGTGTGTAACAGTACAGAGTCACTGTTTGTTCAGGGTGAGGGTCAGTGTGTAACTGTACTGTGTCAGTGTTTATTCAGGGTGAGGGTTACTCACTGTGTAACTGTACAGAGTCATTGTTTATTCAGGGTGAGGGTCACTCACTATAACTGTACAGCGTCACTGTTTATTCATGGTGAGTGTCGCTGTGTAACTGTATAGGGTCACTTTTATTCAGGGTGAGGGTCAGTGTGTAACTGCACAGAGTCACTGTTTATTCAGGGTGTGCGTCACTCTGTGTGCAACTGTACAGAGTCACTTTTTATTCAGGGTATGAGTCTCATTGCAACTGTACAGAGTCACTGTTTATTCAGGGTGAGGGTCAGTGTGTAACTGTACAGAGTCATTGTTTATTCAGGGTGAGGGTCACTGTGTAACTGCACAGAGTCACTGTTTATTCAGGGTGTGCGTCACTCTGTGTGCAACTGTACAGAGTCACTTTTTATTCAGGGTATGAGTCTCATTGCAACTGTACAGAGTCACTGTTTATTCAGGGTGAGGGTCAGTGTGTAACGGTACAGACTCACTGTTTATTCAGGATGAAGGTCACTGTGTAACTGTACAGAGTCACTGTTTATTCAGGGTGAGGGTCACTCACAGTGTAACTGTACTGTGTCACTGTTTATTCAGGGTGAGGGTCAGTGTGTAACTGTACAGAGTCACTGTTTATTCAGGGTGAGGGTCAGTGTGTAACTGTACTGTGTCACTGTTTATTCAGGGTGAGGGTCAGTGTGTAACAGTACAGAGTCACTGTTTGTTCAGGGTGAGGGTCCGTGTGTAACTGTACTGTGTCAGTGTTTATTCAGGGTGAGGGTTACTCACTGTGTAACTGTACAGAGTCATTGTTTATTCAGGGTGAGGGTTACTCACTGTATAACTGTACTGAGTCACTGTGTATTCAGGGAGAGGGTCACTGTGTAACTGTAGAGTCACTGTTTATTCAGGGTGAGGGTCAGTGTGTAACTGTACTGTGACACTGTTTATTCAAACTGAGGGTCAGTGTGTAACTGTACAGAGTCACTGTTTATTCAGGGTGAGGGTTACTCACTGTGTAACGGTACAGAGTCACTGTTTATTCTGGTAGAAAGTCACTCACTGTATAACTGTACAGAGTCACTGTTTATTCAGGGTGAGGGTTACTTACTGTGTAAGTGTAGATAGTCAGTGTTTATTCAGCGTGAACTCACTGTGTAACTGTACAGAGTCATTGTTTATTCAGTGTGAGGGTTATTCGCAGTGTATCTGTACAGTGTCACTCTTTATTCAGGGTTAAGGTCACTCACTGTGTAACTGTACAGAGTCACTGTTTATTCAGGGTGAGGGTCACTGTCTAACTACAGAGTAACTGTTTATTCAGAATGAAGCCACTGTATAACTGTACAGAGTCACTGGTTATTCAGGGTTAAGGTCACTCACTGTGTAACTGGACAGAGTCTGTTTATTCAGGGTGAGGGTCACTGTCTAACTACAGAGTCCATGTTTATTCAGGGTGAAGGTCAACGTCTAACTGTACAGAGTCACTGTTTATTCAGGGTGAGAGTCAGTGTGTAACTGTACAGAGTCACTGTTTATTCAGGGTGAGGGTCACTCACAGTAACTGTCCAGAGTCACTGTTTATTCAGGGTGAGTGTCGCTGTGTAACTGTACAGAGTCACTGTTTATTCAGGTTGAGGGTCAGTGTGTAACTGTACAGAGTCACTGTTTATTCAGGGTGAGGGTCAGTGTGTAACTGTACAGAGTCACTATTTATGCAGGGTGAAGGTCACTCACTGTGCAACTGTACAGAGTAATTGTTTATTCAGGGTGAGTGTCAGTGCGTAACTTTACAGAGTCACTGTTCATTCAGGGTAAGGATTACAGTTTAACTGTACAGAGTCACTTTTATTCAGGGTGAGGGTCAGTGTGTAACTGTGCAGAGTCACTGTTTATTCAGGGTGAGGGTTACAGTTTAACTGCACAGAGTCACTGTTTATTCAGGGTGAGAGTCAGTGTGTAACTGTACAGTGTCATTGTTTATTCAGGGTGAGGGTTACTTGCAGTGTATATGTACAGTGTCACTCTTTATTCAGGGTTAAGATCACTCACTGTGTAAATGTACAGAGTCACTGTTTATTCAGGGTGAGGGTCACTGTCCAACTACAGAGTCACTGTTTATTCAGAATGAAGGTCACTGTGTAACTGTACAGAGTCACTGGTTATTCAGGGTTAAGGTCACTCACTGTGTATCTGGACAGTGTTTGTTTATTCAGGGTGAGGGTCACTGTCTAACTACAGAGTCAATGTTTATTCAGGGTAAGGTCTCTGTCTAACTGTACAGAGTCACTGTTTATTCAGGGTGAGTGTCGCTGTGTAACTGTACAGAGTCACTTTTATTCAGGGTGAGGGTCAGTGTGTAACTGTACAGAGTCACTGTTTATTCAGGGTGAGGGTCACTATGTGTGCAACTGTACAGAGTCACTGTTTATTCAGGATGAGAGTCTCATTGTAACTGTACAGAGTCACTGTTTATTCAGGGTGAAGGTCACTCACTGTAACTGTACAGAGTCACTGTTTATTCAGGGTGAAGGTCACTCACTGTAACTGTACAGAGTCACTGTTTATTCAGGGTGAGGGTCAGTGTGTAACAGGACAGAGTCACTGTTTATTCAGGGTGAGGGTCAGTGTGTAACTGTACAGAGTCACTGTTTATTCAGGGTGAGGGTCACTATGTGTGCAACTGTACAGAGTCACTGTTTATTCAGGGTGAGAGTCTCATTGTAACTGTACAGAGTCACTGTTTATTCAGGGTGAAGGTCACTCACTGTAACTGTACAGAGTCACTGTTTATTCAGGGTGAGGGTCAGTGTGTAACTGTACAGAGTCACTATTTATGCAGGGTGAAGGTCACTCACTGTGCAACTGTACAGAGTCACTATTTATGCAGGGTGAAGGTCACTCACTGTGCAACTGTACAGAGTAATTGTTTATTCAGGGTTATGTTCAGTGTGTAAATGTACAGAGTGACTGTTTATTCAGGGTGAGGCTCAGTGTGTAACTGTGCAGAGTTACTGTTCATTCAGGGTGAGGGTTACAGTTTAACTTCACAGGTCACTGTTTGTTCAGGGTGAGGGTCAGTGTGTAACTGTACAGAGACACTGTTTATTCAGGGTGAGGGTCAGTGTGTAACTGTACTGTGTCACTCTTTATTCAGGGTGAGGGTCAGTGTGTAACTGTACTGTGTCACAGTTTATTCAGGGTGAGGGTTACTCACTGTGTAACTGTACAGAGCCATTGTTTATTCAGGGTGAGGGTTACTCACTGTGTAACTGTACAGAGTCACTGTTTATTCAGGGTGAGGGTCACTCACTGTGTAACTGTACAGAGTCACTGTTTATTCAGGGTGAGGGTCAGTGTGTAACTGTACTGTGTCACTGTTTATTCAGGGTGAGCGTCACTCACTGTCTAACAGTACTGTGTCACAGTTTATTCAGGGTGAGGGTTACTCACTGTGTAACTGTACAGAGCCATTGTTTATTCAGGGTGAGGGTTACTCACTGTGTAACTGTACAGAGTCACTGTTTATTCAGGGTGAGGGTCACTCACTGTGTAACTGTACAGAGTCACTGTTTATTCAGGGTGAGGGTCTGTGTGTAACTGTACAGAGTCACTGTTTATTCATGGTGAGGGTCAGTGTCTAACTGTACAGAGTCACTGTTTATTCAGATTGAGGGTCAGTGTGTAACTGTACAGAGTCACTGTTTATTCATGGTGAGGGTCAGTGTGTAACTGTACAGAGTCACTGTTTATTCAGGGTGAGGGTCAGTGTGTAACTGTACAGAGTCACTGTTTATTCAGGGTGAGGGTCACTCACTGTGTAACTGTACAGAGTCACTGTTTATTCAGGGTGAGGGTCACTGTGTAACTGTACAGAGTCACTGTTTATTCAGGGTGAGGGTTACTCACTGTGTAACTGTACAGAGTCACTGTTTATTCATGGTGAGGGTCAGTGTGTAACTGTACAGGCACTGTTTATTCAGGGTGAGGGTCAGTGTGTAACTGTACAGAGTCACTGTTTATTCAGGGTGAGGGTCACTGTCTAACTACAGAGTCACTGGTTATTCAGGGTTAAGGTCACTCACTGTGTATCTGGACAGAGTCTGTTCATTCAGGGTGACGGTCGCTGTCTAACTACAGAGTCAATGTTTATTCAGGGTGAAGGTCGCTGTCTAACTGTACAGAGTCACTGTTTATTCAGGCTGAGGGTCACTGTGTATCTGTACAGAGTCACTGTTTAGTCAGGGTGTGTGTCGCTGTGTAACTGTACAGAGTCACTTTTATTCAGGTTGATGGTCAGTGTGTAACTGTACAGAGTCACTGTTTATTCAGGGTGAGAGTCTCATTGTAACTGTACAGAGTCACTGTTTATTCAGGGTGAAGGTCACTCACTGTAACTGTACAGAGTCACTGTTTATTCAGAGTGAGGGTCACTATGTGTGCAACTGTACAGTGTCACTGTTTATTCAGGGTGAGAGTCTCATTGTAACTGTACAGAGTCACTGTTTATTCAGGGTGAAGGTCACTCACTGTAACTGTACAGAGTCACTGTTTATTCAGGGTGAGGGTCAGTGTGTAACTGTACAGAGTCAATATTTATGCAGGGTGAAGGTCACTCACTGTGCAACTGTACAGAGTAATTGTTTATTCAGGGTTATGGTTAGTGTGTAACTGTAGAGAGTCACTGTTTATTCAGGGTGAGGGTCAGTGTGTAACTGTACAGAGTTACTCTTCATTCAGGGTGAGGGTCACTCACTGTGTAACTGTACAGAGTCACTGTTTATTCAGTTTGAGGGTCAGTGTGTAACTGTACTGTGTCACTGTTTATTCAGGGTGAGGGTCAGTGTGTAATTGTACAGAGTCATTGTTTATTCAGGGTGAGTGTCAGTGTGTAACTGTGCTGTGTCACTGTTTATTCAGGGTGAGGGTTACTCACTGTGTAACTGTACAGAGTCATTGTTTATTCAGGGTGAGGGTTACTCACTGTGTAACTGTACAGTGTCACTGTTTATTCAGGGTGATGGGCAGTTTGTAACTGTACAGAGTCACTGTTCATTCAGGGTGATGGTTACAGTTTAACTGTACAGAGTCACTTTTATTCAGGGTGAGGGTCAGTGTGTAACTGTACTGTGTCACTGTTTATTCAGGGTGAGGGTCAGTGTGTAGCTGTACAGAGTCACTGTTTATTCAGGGTGAACTCACTGTGTAACTGTACAGAGTCACTGATTATTGAGGGTGAGGGTCACTCACTGTGTAACTGCACAGAGTCATTGTTTATTCAGGGTGAGGGTTACTCTCAGTGTATCTGTACTGTGTCACTGTTTACTCAGGGTTAAGGTCACTCACGGTGTAACTGTAGAGTCACTGATTATTCAGGGTGAACTCACTGTGTAACTGTACAGAGTCACTGATTATTGAGGGTGAGGGTCACTCACTGAGTAACTGCAGAGAGTCACAGTTTATTCAGGGTGAGGGTCACTCACTATAACTGTACAGCGTCACTGTTTATTCATGGTGAGTGTCGCTGTGTAACTGTATAGGGTCACTTTTATTCAGGGTGAGGGTCAGTGTGTAACTGCACAGAGTCACTGTTTATTCAGGGTGTGCGTCACTCTGTGTGCAACTGTACAGAGTCACTTTTTATTCAGGGTGAGAGTCTCATTGCAACTGTACAGAGTCACTGTTTATTCAGGGTGAGGGTCAGTGTGTAACGGTACAGACTCACTGTTTATTCAGGATGAAGGTCACTGTGTAACTGTACAGAGTCACTGTTTATTCAGGGTGAGGGTCACTCACAGTGTAACTGTACTGTGTCACTGTTTATTCAGGGTGAGGGTCAGTGTGTAACTGTACAGAGTCACTGTTTATTCAGGGTGAGGGTCAGTGTGTAACTGTACTGTGTCACTGTTTATTCAGGGTGAGGGTCAGTGTGTAACAGTACAGAGTCACTGTTTGTTCAGGGTGAGGGTCAGTGTGTAACTGTATTGTGTCAGTGTTTATTCAGGGTGAGGGTTACTCACTGTGTAACTGTACAGAGTCATTGTTTATTCAGGGTGAGGGTTACTCACTGTGTAACTGTACTGAGTCACTGTGTATTCAGGGAGAGGGTCACTGTGTAACTGTAGAGTCACTGTTTATTCAGGGTGAGGGTCAGTGTGTAACTGTACTGTGACACTGTTTATTCAAACTGAGGGTCAGTGTGTAACTGTACAGAGTCACTGTTTATTCAGGGTGAGGGTTACTCACTGTGTAACGGTACAGAGTCACTGTTTATTCAGGTAGAAGGTCACTCACTGTATAACTGTACAGAGTCACTGTTTATTCAGGGTCAGGGTTACTCACTGTGTAACTGTACAGAGTCACTGTTTATTCTGGTAGAAAGTCACTCACTGTATAACTGTACAGAGTCACTGTTTATTCAGGGTGAGGGTTACTCACTGTGTAAGTGTAGATAGTCAGTGTTTATTCAGCGTGAACTCACTGTGTAACTGTACAGAGTCATTGTTTATTCAGTGTGAGGGTTATTCGCAGTGTATCTGTACAGTGTCACTCTTTATTCAGGGTTAAGGTCACTCACTGTGTAACTGTACAGAGTCACTGTTTATTCAGGGTGAGGGTCACTGTGTAACTACAGAGTAACTGTTTATTCAGAATGAAGCCACTGTATAACTGTACAGAGTCACTGGTTATTCAGGGTTAAGGTCACTCACTGTGTTACTGGACAGAGTCTGTTTATTCAGGGTGAGGGTCACTGTCTAACTACAGAGTCCATGTTTATTCAGGGTGAAGGTCAACGTCTAACTGTACAGAGTCACTGTTTATTCAGGGTGAGAGTCAGTGTGTAACTGTACAGAGTCACTGTTTATTCAGGGTGAGGGTCACTCACAGTAACTGTCCAGAGTCACTGTTTATTCAGGGTGAGTGTCGCTGTGTAACTGTACATAGTCACTGTTTATTCAGGTTGAGGGTCAGTGTGTAACTGTACAGAGTCACTGTTTATTCAGGGTGAGGGTCAGTGTGTAACTGTACAGAGTCACTATTTATGCAGGGTGAAGGTCACTCACTGTGCAACTGTACAGAGTAATTGTTTATTCAGGGTGAGTGTCAGTGCGTAACTGTACAGAGTCACTGTTCATTCAGGGTAAGGATTACAGTTTAACTGTACAGAGTCACTTTTATTCAGGGTGAGGGTCAGTGTGTAACTGTGCAGAGTCACTGTTTATTCAGGGTGAGGGTTACAGTTTAACTGCACAGAGTCACTGTTTATTCAGGGTGATTGTCAGTGTGTAACTGTACAGTGTCATTGTTTATTCAGAATGAAGGTCACTGTGTAACTGTACAGAGTCACTGGTTATTCAGGGTTAAGGTCACTCACTGTGTATCTGGACAGAGTTTGTTTATTCAGGGTGAGGGTCACTGTCTAACTACAGAGTCAATGTTTATTCAGGGTAAGGTCTCTGTCTAACTGTACAGAGTCACTGTTTATTCAGGGTGAGTGTCGCTGTGTAACTGTACAGAGTCACTTTTATTCAGGTTGATGGTCAGTGTGTAACTGTACAGAGTCAGTGTTTATTCAGGGTGAGGGTCAGTGTGCAACTGTACAGAGTCACTGTTTATTCAGGGTGAGGGTCACTGTCTAACTACAGAGTCAATGTTTATTCAGGGTGAAGGTCTCTGTCTAACTGTACAGAGTCACTGTTTATTCAGGGTGAGGGTCACTATGTTTGCAACTGTACAGAGTCACTGTTTATTCAGGGTGAGGGTCAGTGTGTAACTGTACAGAGTCACTGTTTATTCAGGGTGAGGGTCACTATGTTTGCAACTGTACAGAGTCACTGTTTATTCAGGGTGAGGGTCACTATGTGTGCAACTGTACAGAGTCACTGTTTATTCAGGGTGAGGGTCACTGTCTAACTACAGAGTCAATGTTTATTCAGGGTAAGGTCTCTGTCTAACTGTACAGAGTCACTGTTTATTCAGGGTGAGGGTCACTCACTGTGTAACTGTACAGAGTCACTGTTTATTCAGGGTGAGAGTCTCATTGTAACTGTACAGAGTCACTGTTTATTCAGGGTGAGGGTCAGTGTGTAACTGTGCTGTGTCACTGTTTATTCAGGGTGAGGGTTACTCACTGTGTAACTGTACAGAGTCATTGTTTATTCAGGGTGAGGGTTACTCACTGTGTAACTGTACAGTGTCACTGTTTATTCAGGGTGAGGGTCACTGTGTAACTGTAGCGTCACTGTTTATTCAGGGTGATGGTCAGTGTGTAACTGTACAGAGTCACTGTTCATTCAGGGTGATGGTTACAGTTTAACTGTACAGAGTCACTTTTATTCAGGGTGAGGGTCAGTGGGTAACTGTACTGTGTCACTGTTTATTCAGGTGAGGGTCAGTGTGTAGCTGTACTGAGTCACTGTTTATTCAGGGTGAACTCACTGTGTAACTGTACAGAGTCACTGATTATTGAGGGTGAGGGTCACTCACTGTGTAACTGCACAGAGTCATTGTTTATTCAGGGTGAGGGTTACTCTCAGTGTATCTGTACTGTGTCACTGTTTACTCAGCGTTAAGCTCACTCACTGTGTAACTGTACAGAGTCACTGATTATCAGGGTGAACTCACTGTGTAACTGTACAGAGTCACTGATTATTGAGGGTGAGGGTCACTCACTGTGTAACTGTAGAGAGTCACAGTTTAATCAGGGTGAGGGTCACTCACTATAACTGTACAGCGTCACTGTTTATTCAGGGTGAGGGTCTCTCACAGTGTAACTGTACTGTGTCACTGTTTATTCAGGGTGAGGGTCAGTGTGTAACTGTACAGAGTCACTGTTTATTCAGGGTGAGGGTCACTCACTGTGTAACTGTACTGTGTCACTGTTTATTCAGGGTGAGGGTCAGTGTGTAACAGTACAGAGTCACTGTTTGTTCAGGGTGAAGGTCAGTGTGTAACTGTACTGTGTCAGTGTTTATTCAGGGTGAGGGTTACTCACTGTGTAACTGTACAGAGTCATTGTTTATTCAGGGTGAGGGTTACTCACTGTGTAACTGTACTGAGTCACTGTGTATTCAGGGAGAGGGTCACTGTGTAACTGTAGAGTCACTGTTTATTCAGGGTGAGGGTCAGTGTGTAACTGTACTGTGACACTGTTTATTCAAACTGAGGGTCAGTGTGTAACTGTACAGAGTCACTGTTTATTCAGGGTGAGGGTTACTCACTGTGTAACGGTACAGAGTCACTGTTTATTCAGGTAGAAGGTCACTCACTGTATAACTGTACAGAGTCACTGTTTATTCAGGGTCAGGGTTACTCACTGTGTAACTGTACAGAGTCACTGTTTATTCTGGTAGAAAGTCACTCACTGTATAACTGTACAGAGTCACTGTTTATTCAGGGTGAGGGTTACTCACTGTGTAAGTGTAGATAGTCAGTGTTTATTCAGCGTGAACTCACTGTGTAACTGTACAGAGTCATTGTTTATTCAGGGTGAGGGTTACTCACTGTGTAACTGTACAGAGCCATTGTTTATTCAGGGTGAGGGTTACTCACTGTGTAACTGTACAGAGTCACTGTTTATTCAGGGTGAGGGTCACTGTCTAACTACAGAGTAACTGTTTATTCAGAATGAAGGTCACTGTATAACTGTACAGAGTCACTGGTTATTCAGGGTTAAGGTCACTCACTGTGTAACTGGACAGAGTCTGTTTATTCAGGGTCAGGGTCACTGTCTAACTACAGAGTCCATGTTTATTCAGGGTGAAGGTCACCGTCTAACTGTACAGAGTCACTGTTTATTCAGGGTGAGAGACAGTGTGTAACTGTACAGAGTCACTGTTTATTCAGGGTGAGGGTCACTCACTGTAACTGTACAGAGTCACTGTTTATTCAGGGTGAGTGTCGCTGTGTAACTGTACAGAGTCACTTTTATTCAGGTTGAGGGTCAGTGTGTAACTGTACAGAGTTGCTGTTTATTCAGGGTGAGAGTCTCATTGTAACTGTACAGAGTCACTGTTTATTCAGGGTGAGGGTCAGTGTGTAACTGTACTGTGTCACTGTTTATTCAGGGTGAGGGTTACTCACTGTGTAAATGTACAGAGTCACTGTTTATTCAGGGTGAGGGTCAGTGTGTAACTGTACAGAGTCACTATTTATGCAGGGTGAAGGTCACTCACTGTGCTACTGTACAGAGTAATTGTTTATTCAGGGTGAGTGTCAGTGTGTAACTGTACAGAGTCACTGTTCATTCAGGGTGAGGATTACAGTTTAACTGTACAGAGTCACTTTTATTCAGGGTGAGGGTCAGTGTGTAACTGTGCAGAGTCACTGTTTATTCAGGGTGAGGGTTACAGTTTAACTGCACAGAGTCACTGTTTATTCAGGGTGAGAGTCAGTGTGTAACTGTACCGTGTCATTGTTTATTCAGGGTGAGGGTTACTTGCAGTGTATCTGTACAGTGTCACTCTTTATTCAGGGTTAAGATCACTCACTGTGTAACTGTACAGAGTCACTGTTTATTCAGGGTGAGGGTCACTGTCTAACTACAGAGTTACTGTTTATTCAGAATGAAGGTCACTGTGTAACTGTACAGAGTCACTGGTTATTCAGGGTTAAGGTCACTCACTGTGTATCTGGACAGAGTTTGTTTATTCAGGGTGAGGGTCACTGTCTAACTACAGAGTCAATGTTTATTCAGGGTTAAGGTCGCTGTCTAACTGTACAGAGTCACTGTTTATTCAGGGTGAGTGTCGCTGTGTAACTGTACAGAGTCACTTTTATTCAGGTTGATGGTCAGTGTGTAACTGTACAGAGTCACTGTTTATTCAGGGTGAGGGTCACTATGTGTGCAACTGTACAGAGTCACTGTTTATTCAGGGTGAGAGTCTCATTGTGACTGTACAGAGTCACTGTTTATTCAGGGTGAAGGTCACTCACTGTAACTGTACAGAGTCACTGTTTATTCAGGGTGAGGGTCAGTGTGTAACTGTACAGAGTCACTATTTATGCAGGGTGAAGGTCACTCACTGTGCAACTGTACAGAGTAATTGTTTATTCAGGGTTATGTTCAGTGTGTAAATGTACAGAGTCACTGTTTATTCAGGGTGAGGGTCAGTGTGTAACTGTACAGAGTTACTGTTCATTCAGGGTGAGGGTTATAGTTTAACTGTACAGAGTCACTTTTATTCAGGGTGCTGGTCAGTGTGTAACTGTACAGAGTCACTGTTTATTCAGGGTGAGGGTTACAGTTTAACTGCACAGAGTCACTGTTTGTTCAGGGTGAGGGTCAGTGTGTAACTGTACAGAGTCACAGTTTATTCAGGGTGAGGGTCACTGTGTAACTGTACAGAGTCACTGTTTATTCAGTTTGAGGATCAGTGTGTAACTGTACTGTGTCACTGTTTATTCAGGGTGAGAGTCAGTGTGTTACTGTACAGAGTCATTGTTTATTCAGGGTGAGTGTCAGTGTGTAACTGTACTGTGTCACTGTTTATTCAGGGTGAGGGTTACTCACTGTGTAAATGTACAGAGTCACTATTTATGCAGGGTGAAGGTCACTCACTGTGCAACTGTACAGAGTAATTGTTTATTCAGGGTTAGGATCAGTGTGTAACTGTACAGAGTCACTGTTTATTCATGGTGAGGGTCAGTGTGTAACTGTACAGAGTCACTGTTCATTCAGGGTGAGGGTTACAGTTTAACTGTACAGAGTCACTTTTGTTCAGGGTGAGGGTCATTGTGTAACTGTGCAGAGTCACTGTTTATTCAGGGTGAGGGTTACAGTTTAACTGCACAGAGTCACTGTTTATTCAGGGTGAGAGTCAGTGTGTAACTGTACAGAGTCACAGTTTATTCAGGGTGAAGGTCACTGTGTAACGGTACAGATTCACTGTTTATTCAGGGTGAGGGTCAGTGTGTAACTGTACAGAGTCACTGTATATTCAGGGTGAGTGTCAGTGTGTAACTGTACTGTGTCACAGTCTATTCAGGGTGAGGGTTACTCACTGTGTAACTGTACAGAGCCATTGTTTATTCAGGGTGAGGGTGACTCACTGTGTAACTGTACAGAGTCACTGTTTATTCAGGGTGAGGGTCACTGTCTAACTACAGAGTCACTGTTTATTCAGAATGAAGGTCACTGTGTAACTGTACAGAGTCACTGGTTATTCAGGGTTAAGGTCACTCACTGTGTATCTGGACAGAGTCAGTTTATTCAGGGTGAGGGTCACTGTCTAACTACAGAGTCAATATTTAGTCAGGGTGAAGGTCGCTGTCTAACTGTACAGAGTCACTGTTTATTCAGGCTGAGGGTTACTGTGTAAATGTACAGAGTCACTGTTTATTCAGGGTGAGGGTCACTATGCGTGCAACTGTACAGAGTTACTGTTTATTCAGGGTGAGAGTCTCATTGTAACTGTACAGAGTCACTGTTTATTCAGGGTGAAGGTCACTCACTGTAACTGTACAGAGTCACTGTTTATTCAGGGTGAGGGTCAGTGTGTAACTGTACAGAGTCACTATTTATGCAGGGTGAAGGTCACTCACTGTGCAACTGTACAGAGTAATTGTTTATTCAGGGTTAGGGTCAGTGTGTAACTGTACAGAGTAACTGTTTATTCAGACTGACTGTCACTCATTTTCTAACTGTACAGATTTACTGTTTTTTCAGGGTGAGGGTCACTCACTGTGTAATGACAGAGTCACTGTTTATTCAGGGTGTGTTTCACTGTGTAACTGTACAGAGTCACTGTTTATTCAGGCTGAGGGTCACTGTGTAACTGGTCTGAGACAATGTTTATTCAGGATAATGGTTAATTATTGTGTAAATGTATTGTGTGAGTGTTTACTCTCGGTGAGTGTCACTGAATAACTATGTAGAGTCACTCTTTAGTCCGGATGAGGGAGACTGTATAACTGTACAGAGACAGAACGAAGGTCTCTGTGTAACTGTAGAGTCACTGTTTATTCAGGATATGGTCTTTGTATAACTGTATATAGTCACTGTCTATTAAGTTTGTGAATTTCTGTGAAACTCTAGAGAGTCTCTGTTAATTGACTGTGAGCGTCACTCTTTTTGTAACTGTGGACTCACTGTTTTTTTTGTAATGAGGATCACAGTGTAAGTATAGAGTGTCACTGTTTATTCAGGGTGTGGGTCACTCACTGTGTAACTGTACAGAGTCACTGTTTATTCAGGGTTAAGGTCACTCACTGTGTATCTGGACAGAGTTTGTTTATTCAGGGTGAGGGTCACTGTCTAACTACAGAGTCAATGTTTATTCAGGGTTAAGGTCGCTGTCTAACTGTACAGAGTCACTGTTTATTCAGGGTGAGTGTCGCTGTGTAACTGTACAGAGTCACTTTTATTCAGGTTGATGGTCAGTGTGTAACTGTACAGAGTCACTGTTTATTCAGGGTGAGGGTCACTATGTGTGCAACTGTACAGAGTCACTGTTTATTCAGGGTGAGAGTCTCATTGTGACTGTACAGAGTCACTGTTTATTCAGGGTGAAGGTCACTCACTGTAACTGTACAGAGTCACTGTTTATTCAGGGTGAGGGTCAGTGTGTAACTGTACAGAGTCACTATTTATGCAGGGTGAAGGTCACTCACTGTGCAACTGTACAGAGTAATTGTTTATTCAGGGTTATGTTCAGTGTGTAAATGTACAGAGTCACTGTTTATTCAGGGTGAGGGTCAGTGTGTAACTGTACAGAGTTACTGTTCATTCAGGGTGAGGGTTATAGTTTAACTGTACAGAGTCACTTTTATTCAGGGTGAGAGTCAGTGTGTAACTGTGCTGTGTCACTGTTTATTCAGGGTGAGGGTCAGTGTGTAACTGTACAGAGTCACTGTTTATTCAGGGTGAGGGTCACTCACTGTGTAACTGTACAGAGTCACTATTTATTCAGGGTGAGGGTCAGTGTGTGACTGTACAGAGTCACTGTTTATTCAGGGTGAGGGTCACTCACTGTGTAACTGTACAGAGTCACTATTTATTCAGGGTGAGGGTCAGTGTGTAACTGTGCTGTGTCACTGTTTATTCAGGGTGAGGGTTACTCACTGTGTAACTGTACAGAGTCATTGTTTATTCAGGGTGAGGGTTACTCACTGTGTAACTGTACAGTGTCACTGTTTATTCAGGGTGAGGGTCACTGTGTAACTGTAGCGTCACTGTTTATTCAGGGTGATGGTCAGTGTGTAAATGTACAGAGTCACTGTTCATTCAGGGTGATGGTTACAGTTTAACTGTACAGAGTCACTTTTATTCAGGGTGAGGGTCAGTGGGTAACTGTACTGTGTCACTGTTTATTCAGGTGAGGGTCAGTGTGTAGCTGTACTGAGTCACTGTTTATTCAGGGTGAACTCACTGTGTAACTGTACAGAGTCACTGATTATTGAGGGTGAGGGTCACTCACTGTGTAACTGCACAGAGTCATTGTTTATTCAGGGTGAGGGTTACTCTCAGTGTATCTGTACTGTGTCACTGTTTACTCAGGGTTAAGCTCACTCACTGTGTAACTGTACAGAGTCACTGATTATCAGGGTGAACTCACTGTGTAACTGTACAGAGTCACTGATTATTGAGGGTGAGGGTCACTCACTGTGTAACTGTAGAGAGTCACAGTTTAATCAGGGTGAGGGTCACTCACTATAACTGTACAGCGTCACTGTTTATTCAGGGTGAGGGTCTCTCACAGTGTAACTGTACTGTGTCACTGTTTATTCAGGGTGAGGGTCAGTGTGTAACTGTACAGAGTCACTGTTTATTCAGGGTGAGGGTCACTCACTGTGTAACTGTACTGTGTCACTGTTTATTCAGGGTGAGGGTCAGTGTGTAACAGTACAGAGTCACTGTTTGTTCAGGGTGAGGGTCAGTGTGTAACTGTACTGTGTCAGTGTTTATTCAGGGTGAGGGTTACTCACTGTGTAACTGTACAGAGTCATTGTTTATTCAGGGTGAGGGTTACTCACTGTGTAACTGTACTGAGTCACTGTGTATTCAGGGAGAGGGTCACTGTGTAACTGTAGAGTCACTGTTTATTCAGGGTGAGGGTCAGTGTGTAACTGTACTGTGACACTGTTTATTCAAACTGAGGGTCAGTGTGTAACTGTACAGAGTCACTGTTTATTCAGGGTGAGGGTTACTCACTGTGTAACGGTACAGAGTCACTGTTTATTCAGGTAGAAGGTCACTCACTGTATAACTGTACAGAGTCACTGTTTATTCAGGGTCAGGGTTACTCACTGTGTAACTGTACAGAGTCACTGTTTATTCTGGTAGAAAGTCACTCACTGTATAACTGTACAGAGTCACTGTTTATTCAGGGTGAGGGTTACTCACTGTGTAAGTGTAGATAGTCAGTGTTTATTCAGCGTGAACTCACTGTGTAACTGTACAGAGTCATTGTTTATTCAGGGTGAGGGTTACTCACTGTGTAACTGTACAGAGCCATTGTTTATTCAGGGTGAGGGTTACTCACTGTGTAACTGTACAGAGTCACTGTTTATTCAGGGTGAGGGTCACTGTCTAACTACAGAGTAACTGTTTATTCAGAATGAAGGTCACTGTATAACTGTACAGAGTCACTGGTTATTCAGGGTTAAGGTCACTCACTGTGTAACTGGACAGAGTCTGTTTATTCAGGGTCAGGGTCACTGTCTAACTACAGAGTCCATGTTTATTCAGGGTGAAGGTCACCGTCTAACTGTACAGAGTCACTGATTATTGAGGGTGAGGGTCACTCACTGTGTAACTGTAGAGAGTCACAGTTTAATCAGGGTGAGGGTCACTCACTATAACTGTACAGCGTCACTGTTTATTCAGGGTGAGGGTCTCTCACAGTGTAACTGTACTGTGTCACTGTTTATTCAGGGTGAGGGTCAGTGTGTAACTGTACAGAGTCACTGTTTATTCAGGGTGAGGGTCACTCACTGTGTAACTGTACTGTGTCACTGTTTATTCAGGGTGAGGGTCAGTGTGTAACAGTACAGAGTCACTGTTTGTTCAGGGTGAGGGTCAGTGTGTAACTGTACTGTGTCAGTGTTTATTCAGGGTGAGGGTTACTCACTGTGTAACTGTACAGAGTCATTGTTTATTCAGGGTGAGGGTTACTCACTGTGTAACTGTACTGAGTCACTGTGTATTCAGGGAGAGGGTCACTGTGTAACTGTAGAGTCACTGTTTATTCAGGGTGAGGGTCAGTGTGTAACTGTACTGTGACACTGTTTATTCAAACTGAGGGTCAGTGTGTAACTGTACAGAGTCACTGTTTATTCAGGGTGAGGGTTACTCACTGTGTAACGGTACAGAGTCACTGTTTATTCAGGTAGAAGGTCACTCACTGTATAACTGTACAGAGTCACTGTTTATTCAGGGTCAGGGTTACTCACTGTGTAACTGTACAGAGTCACTGTTTATTCTGGTAGAAAGTCACTCACTGTATAACTGTACAGAGTCACTGTTTATTCAGGGTGAGGGTTACTCACTGTGTAAGTGTAGATAGTCAGTGTTTATTCAGCGTGAACTCACTGTGTAACTGTACAGAGTCATTGTTTATTCAGGGTGAGGGTTACTCACTGTGTAACTGTACAGAGCCATTGTTTATTCAGGGTGAGGGTTACTCACTGTGTAACTGTACAGAGTCACTGTTTATTCAGGGTGAGGGTCACTGTCTAACTACAGAGTAACTGTTTATTCAGAATGAAGGTCACTGTATAACTGTACAGAGTCACTGGTTATTCAGGGTTAAGGTCACTCACTGTGTAACTGGACAGAGTCTGTTTATTCAGGGTCAGGGTCACTGTCTAACTACAGAGTCCATGTTTATTCAGGGTGAAGGTCACCGTCTAACTGTACAGAGTCACTGTTTATTCAGGGTGAGAGACAGTGTGTAACTGTACAGAGTCACTGTTTATTCAGGGTGAGGGTCACTCACTGTAACTGTACAGAGTCACTGTTTATTCAGGGTGAGTGTCGCTGTGTAACTGTACAGAGTCACTTTTATTCAGGTTGAGGGTCAGTGTGTAACTGTACAGAGTTGCTGTTTATTCAGGGTGAGAGTCTCATTGTAACTGTACAGAGTCACTGTTTATTCAGGGTGAGGGTCAGTGTGTAACTGTACTGTGTCACTGTTTATTCAGGGTGAGGGTTACTCACTGTGTAAATGTACAGAGTCACTGTTTATTCAGGGTGAGGGTCAGTGTGTAACTGTACAGAGTCACTATTTATGCAGGGTGAAGGTCACTCACTGTGCTACTGTACAGAGTAATTGTTTATTCAGGGTGAGTGTCAGTGTGTAACTGTACAGAGTCACTGTTCATTCAGGGTGAGGATTACAGTTTAACTGTACAGAGTCACTTTTATTCAGGGTGAGGGTCAGTGTGTAACTGTGCAGAGTCACTGTTTATTCAGGGTGAGGGTTACAGTTTAACTGCACAGAGTCACTGTTTATTCAGGGTGAGAGTCAGTGTGTAACTGTACCGTGTCATTGTTTATTCAGGGTGAGGGTTACTTGCAGTGTATCTGTACAGTGTCACTCTTTATTCAGGGTTAAGATCACTCACTGTGTAACTGTACAGAGTCACTGTTTATTCAGGGTGAGGGTCACTGTCTAACTACAGAGTTACTGTTTATTCAGAATGAAGGTCACTGTGTAACTGTACAGAGTCACTGGTTATTCAGGGTTAAGGTCACTCACTGTGTATCTGGACAGAGTTTGTTTATTCAGGGTGAGGGTCACTGTCTAACTACAGAGTCAATGTTTATTCAGGGTTAAGGTCGCTGTCTAACTGTACAGAGTCACTGTTTATTCAGGGTGAGTGTCGCTGTGTAACTGTACAGAGTCACTTTTATTCAGGTTGATGGTCAGTGTGTAACTGTACAGAGTCACTGTTTATTCAGGGTGAGGGTCACTATGTGTGCAACTGTACAGAGTCACTGTTTATTCAGGGTGAGAGTCTCATTGTGACTGTACAGAGTCACTGTTTATTCAGGGTGAAGGTCACTCACTGTAACTGTACAGAGTCACTGTTTATTCAGGGTGAGGGTCAGTGTGTAACTGTACAGAGTCACTATTTATGCAGGGTGAAGGTCACTCACTGTGCAACTGTACAGAGTAATTGTTTATTCAGGGTTATGTTCAGTGTGTAAATGTACAGAGTCACTGTTTATTCAGGGTGAGGGTCAGTGTGTAACTGTACAGAGTTACTGTTCATTCAGGGTGAGGGTTATAGTTTAACTGTACAGAGTCACTTTTATTCAGGGTGCTGGTCAGTGTGTAACTGTACAGAGTCACTGTTTATTCAGGGTGAGGGTTACAGTTTAACTGCACAGAGTCACTGTTTGTTCAGGGTGAGGGTCAGTGTGTAACTGTACAGAGTCACAGTTTATTCAGGGTGAGGGTCACTGTGTAACTGTACAGAGTCACTGTTTATTCAGTTTGAGGATCAGTGTGTAACTGTACTGTGTCACTGTTTATTCAGGGTGAGAGTCAGTGTGTTACTGTACAGAGTCATTGTTTATTCAGGGTGAGTGTCAGTGTGTAACTGTACTGTGTCACTGTTTATTCAGGGTGAGGGTTACTCACTGTGTAAATGTACAGAGTCACTATTTATGCAGGGTGAAGGTCACTCACTGTGCAACTGTACAGAGTAATTGTTTATTCAGGGTTAGGATCAGTGTGTAACTGTACAGAGTCACTGTTTATTCATGGTGAGGGTCAGTGTGTAACTGTACAGAGTCACTGTTCATTCAGGGTGAGGGTTACAGTTTAACTGTACAGAGTCACTTTTGTTCAGGGTGAGGGTCATTGTGTAACTGTGCAGAGTCACTGTTTATTCAGGGTGAGGGTTACAGTTTAACTGCACAGAGTCACTGTTTATTCAGGGTGAGAGTCAGTGTGTAACTGTACAGAGTCACAGTTTATTCAGGGTGAAGGTCACTGTGTAACGGTACAGATTCACTGTTTATTCAGGGTGAGGGTCAGTGTGTAACTGTACAGAGTCACTGTATATTCAGGGTGAGTGTCAGTGTGTAACTGTACTGTGTCACAGTCTATTCAGGGTGAGGGTTACTCACTGTGTAACTGTACAGAGCCATTGTTTATTCAGGGTGAGGGTGACTCACTGTGTAACTGTACAGAGTCACTGTTTATTCAGGGTGAGGGTCACTGTCTAACTACAGAGTCACTGTTTATTCAGAATGAAGGTCACTGTGTAACTGTACAGAGTCACTGGTTATTCAGGGTTAAGGTCACTCACTGTGTATCTGGACAGAGTCAGTTTATTCAGGGTGAGGGTCACTGTCTAACTACAGAGTCAATATTTAGTCAGGGTGAAGGTCGCTGTCTAACTGTACAGAGTCACTGTTTATTCAGGCTGAGGGTTACTGTGTAAATGTACAGAGTCACTGTTTATTCAGGGTGAGGGTCACTATGCGTGCAACTGTACAGAGTTACTGTTTATTCAGGGTGAGAGTCTCATTGTAACTGTACAGAGTCACTGTTTATTCAGGGTGAAGGTCACTCACTGTAACTGTACAGAGTCACTGTTTATTCAGGGTGAGGGTCAGTGTGTAACTGTACAGAGTCACTATTTATGCAGGGTGAAGGTCACTCACTGTGCAACTGTACAGAGTAATTGTTTATTCAGGGTTAGGGTCAGTGTGTAACTGTACAGAGTAACTGTTTATTCAGACTGACTGTCACTCATTTTCTAACTGTACAGATTTACTGTTTTTTCAGGGTGAGGGTCACTCACTGTGTAATGACAGAGTCACTGTTTATTCAGGGTGTGTTTCACTGTGTAACTGTACAGAGTCACTGTTTATTCAGGCTGAGGGTCACTGTGTAACTGGTCTGAGACAATGTTTATTCAGGATAATGGTTAATTATTGTGTAAATGTATTGTGTGAGTGTTTACTCTCGGTGAGTGTCACTGAATAACTATGTAGAGTCACTCTTTAGTCCGGATGAGGGAGACTGTATAACTGTACAGAGACAGAACGAAGGTCTCTGTGTAACTGTAGAGTCACTGTTTATTCAGGATATGGTCTTTGTATAACTGTATATAGTCACTGTCTATTAAGTTTGTGAATTTCTGTGAAACTCTAGAGAGTCTCTGTTAATTGACTGTGAGCGTCACTCTTTTTGTAACTGTGGACTCACTGTTTTTTTTGTAATGAGGATCACAGTGTAAGTATAGAGTGTCACTGTTTATTCAGGGTGTGGGTCACTCACTGTGTAACTGTACAGAGTCACTGTTTATTCAGGGTGAGGGTCAGTGTGTAACTGTACAGAGTCACTGTTTATTCAGGGTGAGGGTCACTCACTGTGTAACTGTACAGAGTCACTATTTATTCAGGGTGAGGGTCAGTGTGTAACTGTACAGAGTCACTGTTTATTCAGGGTGAGGGTCACTCACTAACTGTGCAGAGTCACTGTTTATTCAGGTTGAGGGTCACACTGTAACTGTAGAGTCACTGTTTATTCAGGGTGAGAGTCTCTGTGTAACTGTAGAGAGTGACTGTTTATTCAGGGTGAGGTTCAGTGTGTAACTGTACAGAGTCACTGTTTATTCAGAGTGTGTTTCACTGTGTAACTGTACAGAGTCACTGTTAATTCAGGGTCAGGGTCACTGTGTAACTTTACAGAGTGACTGTTTATTCAGGGTGAATTTCAGTTTGTAAATGTACAGAGTCACTGTTTATTCAGGGTGATCGTCACTTTGTAAGTTTGTCAGAGATGATGTTTATGCAGGATGATGGTCAATTACTGTGTAACTGTATTGTGTGAGTGTTTACTCTGGGTGAGTGTCACTGAATAACTGTGTAGAGTCTTTCTTTATTACGGATGTGGCTCTCTATATAACTGTACAGAGAAAGGATGAAGGGCACTGTGTAACTATAGAGTCACTGTTTATTCAGGATATGGTCTTTGTATAACTGTATATAGTCACTGTCTATTAAGTTTGAGAATTTCTGTGAAACTCTAGAGAGTCGCTGTTAATTGACTGTGAGCGTCACTCTTTTTGTAACTGTAGACTCACTGTTTATACAGGGTGACGATCACTTACTGTAACGATACAGAGTCACTGTTTATTCAGGGTGAGGGTCACTCACTAACTGTGCAGAGTCACTGTTTATTCAGGGTGAGGGACAGTCAGTGTGTAACTGTACAGTGTAACTGTTTATTCAGGGTGTGGGTCACTCACTAACTGTGCAGATTCACTGTCTATTCAGGGTGAGCGTCACTCAATGTTTAACTGTACAGAGTCACTGTTTTTTCAGGGTGAGCATAATTCATAGTCTAACTGTATCGAGTCGCAGTTTTTCAGAGTGAAGGTCACTGTGTAACTGTACATAGTCACTGTTTGTTCAGGGAGAGGGTCAGTGTGTAACTGTGCAGAGTCCCTGTTTATTCTGGTTGACGGTCACTAACTGTGTAACTGTACAGAGTCACTAGTTATTCCGGGTGAGGGTCACTGTGTAACTGTACAGAGTCACTATGTATTCAGGGTGAGGGTCACTCACTGTGTAACTGTACAGAGTCACTGTTAATTCAGGGTGAGTGTCAGTGTGTAACTGTAGAGTCACTGTTTATTCAGGGAGAGGGTCAGTGTGTAACTGTAGAGTCTCTGTTTATTCAGGGTGATGGTCAGTGTGGAACAGGACAGAGTCACTGTTTATTCAGGGTGAGGGTTACTGTGTAACTGTACAGATTCACTGTTTATTCAGGGTGAGGGTTACTGTGTAACTGTACAGAGTCACTGTTTATTCAGGGTGAGCGTCACTCACTCTGTAACTGTACAGAGTCACTGTTTATTCAGGGTGAGGGTCACTCACTGTGTAACTGTACAGAGTCACTGTTTATTCATGGTGAGGGTCAGTGTGTAACTGTACAGAGTCACTGTTTATTCAGTGTGAGGGTCAGTGTGTAACAGGACAGAGTCACTGTTTATTCAGGGTGAGTGTCAGTGTGTAACTGTAGAGTCACTGTTTATTCAGGGAGAGGGTCAGTGTGTAACTGTAGAGTCTCTGTTTATTCAGGGTGATGGTCAGTGTGTAACAGGACAGAGTCACTGTTTATTCAGGGTGAGTGTCAGTGTGTAACTGTAGAGTCACTGTTTATTCAGGGAGAGGGTCAGTGTGTAACTGTAGAGTCTCTGTTTATTCAGGGTGATGGTCAGTGTGTAACAGGACAGAGTCACTGTTTATTCATGGTGAGGGTCAGTGTGTAACTGTACAGAGTCACTGTTTATTCATGGTGAGGGTCAGTGTGTAACAGGACAGAGTCACTGTTTATTCAGGGTGTGGGTCAGTGTATAACAGGACAGAGTCACTGTTTATTCAGGGTGAGGGTTACTGTGTAACTGTACAGATTCACTGTTTATTCAGGGTGAGGGTTACTGTGTAACTGTACAGAGTCACTGTTTATTCAGGGTGAGCGTCACTCACTCTGTAACTGTACAGAGTCACTGTTTATTCAGGGTGAGGGTCACTCACTGTGTAACTGTACAGAGTCCCTGTTTATTCAGGGTGAGGGTCAGTGTGTAACTGTACAGAGTCACTGTTTGTTCAGGGTGAGGGTCACTCACTGTGTAACTGTACAGAGTCACTGTTTATTCATGGTGAGGGTCAGTGTGTAACTGTACAGAGTCACTGTTTATTCAGTGTGAGGGTCACTCACTGTGTAACTGTACAGTGTCACTGTTTATTCAGGGTGAGGGTGACGGTGTAACTGTACAGAGTCACTGTTTATTCAGGGTGAGCGTCACTCACTGTGTAACTGTACAGAGTCACTGTTTATTCAGGGTGAGGGTCACACACTGTGTAACTGTACAGAGTCACTGTTTACTCAGGGTGAGGTTCAGTGTGTAACAGGACAGAGTCACTGTTTATTCAGGGTGAGGTTCATTGTATAACAGGACAGAGTCACTGTTTATTCAGGGTGAGGGTCTCTGTGTAACTGTAGAGTCACTGTTTATTCAGTGTCAGGGTCTCTGTGTAACTGTAGAGAGTCACTGTTTATTCAGTGTGAGGGTCAGTGTGTAACAGGACAGAGTCACTGTTTATTCAGGGTGAGGGTCTCTGTGTAACTGTAGACTCACTGTTTATTCAGGGTGAGGGTCTCTGTGTAACTGTAGACTCACTGTTTATTCAGGGTGAGGGTCTCTGTGTAACTGTAGAGTCACTGTTTATTCAGGGTGAGAGTCTGTGTAACTGTAGAGTCACTGTTTATTCATGGTGAGGGTCAGTGTGTAACTGTACAGAGTCACTGTTTATTCAGGGAGAGGGTCAGTGTGTAACTGTACAGAGTCACTGTTTATTCAAGGTCAGGGTCAGTGTGTAACTGTACAGAGTCACTGTTTATTCATGGTGAGGGTCATTGTGTAACCATAGACTCTGTTTATTCAGTGTTACGGTCAGTGTGTAACTGTAGAGAGTCACTATTTATTAAAGTTGAAAATCACTCACTGCGTAAACTTAGAGTCCCTGTTTATTCAGGGTGAGCGTCACTCACTGTCTAACAGTACAGAGTCACTGTTTATTCAGGGTGAGGGTCACTCACTGTGTAACTGTACAGAGTCACTGTTTATTCAGGGTGAGCGTCACTCACTGTCTAACAGTACAGAATCACTGTTTTTTCAGGGTG
This sequence comes from Hemitrygon akajei, assembly GCF_048418815.1. Classification (NCBI taxonomy): domain Eukaryota; kingdom Metazoa; phylum Chordata; class Chondrichthyes; order Myliobatiformes; family Dasyatidae; genus Hemitrygon; species Hemitrygon akajei. The sequence goes on from NC_133134.1 coordinate 76,516,008, forward strand.
AGCATCATTCATAGTCTAACTGTATCGAGTCGCAGTTTTTGAGAGTGAAGGTCACTGTGTAACTGTACATAGTCACTGTTTGTTCAGGGAGAGGGTCAGTGTGTAACTGTGCAGAGCCCCTGTTTATTCAGGGTGACGGTCACTAACTGTGTAGCTGTTCAGAGTCACTATTTATTCCGGGTGAGGGTCACTGTGTAACTGTACAGAGTCACTATTTATTCAGTGTGAGGGTCACTCACTGTGTAACTGTACAGAGTCACTATTTATTCCGGGTGAGGGTCACTGTGTAACTGTACAGAATCACTATTTATTCAGTGTGAGGGTCACTCACTGTGTAACTGTACAGAGTCACTATTTATTCAGTGTGAGGGTCAGTGTGTAACAGGACAGAGTCACTATTTATTCCGGGTGAGGGTCACTATGTAACTGTACAGAGTCACTATTTTTTCAGTGTGAGGGTCACTCACTGTGTAACTGTACAGAGTCACTATTTATTCCGGGTGAGGGTCACTGTGTAACTGTACAGAATCACTATTTATTCAGTGTGAGGGTCACTCACTGTGTAACTGTACATAGTCACTGTTTATTCAGGGTGAGGGTCACTCTCTGTGTAACTGTACAGAGTCACTATTTATTCAGGGTGAGGGTCACTCTCTGTGTAACTGTACGGAGTCACTATTTATTCAGGGTGAGGGTCAGTGTGTAACAGGACAGAGTCACTGCTTATTCAGGGTGAGGGTTACTCACTGTGTAACTGTAGAGTCACTGTTTATTCAGGGTGAGGGTCAGTGTGTAACTGTACAGAGTCACTGTTTATTTAGGGTGAGTGTCAGCGTGTAACTGTAGAGTCACTGTTTATTCAGGGAGAGGGTCAGTGTGTAACTGTAGAGTCACTGTTTATTCAAGGTGATGGTCAGTGTGTAACAGGACAGAGTCACTGTTTATTCATGGTGAGGGTCAGTGTGTAACAGGACAGAGTCACTGTTTATTCAGGGTGAGGGTTACTGTGTAACTGTACAGATTCACTGTTTATTCAGGGTGAGGGTTACTGTGTAACTGTACAGAGTCACTGTTTATTCAGGGTGAGCGTCACTCACTCTGTAACTGTACAGAGTCACTGTTTATTCAGGGTGAGGGTCACTCACTGTGTAACTGTACAGAGTCCCTGTTTATTCAGGGTGAGGGTCAGTGTGTAACTGTACAGAGTCACTGTTTATTCAGGGTGAGGGTTACTGTGTAACTGTACAGATTCACTGTTTATTCAGGGTGAGGGTTACTGTGTAACTGTACAGAGTCACTGTTTATTCAGGGTGAGCGTCACTCACTCTGTAACTGTGCAGAGCCTCTGTTTATTCAGGGTGACGGTCACTAACTGTGTAGCTGTACAGAGTCACAATTTATTCCGGGTGAGGGTCACTGTGTAACTGTACAGAGTCACTATTTATTCAGTGTGATGGTCACTCACTGTGTAACTGTACAGAGTCACTATTTATTCCGGGTGAGGTTCACTGTGTAACTGTACAGAATCACTATTTATTCAGTGTGAGGGTCACTCACTGTGTAACTGTACATAGTCACTGTTTATTCAGGGTGAGGGTCACTCTCTGTGTAACTGTACAGAGTCACTATTTATTCAGGGTGAGGGTCACTCTCTGTGTAACTGTACGGAGTCACTATTTATTCAGGGTGAGGGTCAGTGTGTAACAGGACAGAGTCACTGCTTATTTAGGGTGAGGGTTACTCACTCTGTAACTGTACAGAGTCACTGTTTATTCAGGGTGAGGGTCAGTGTGTAACAGAACAGAGTCACTGTTTATTCAGGGTGAGCGTCACTCACTCTGTAACTGTACAGAGTCACTGTTTATTCAGGGTGAGGGTCACTGTGTTACTGTACAGAGTCACTGTTTATTCAGGGAGAGGGTCATTGTATAACAGGACAGAGTCACTGTTTATTTCGGGTGAGGGTCTCTGTGTAACCATAGACTCTGTTTATTCAGTGTTATGGTCATTGTGTAACTGTAGAGAGTCACTATTTATTCAAGTTGAAAATCACTCACTGCGTAAACTTAGAGTCCCTGTTTATTCAGGGTGAGCGTCACTCACTGTCTAACAGTACAGAATCACTGTTTTTTCAGGGTGAGCATAATTCATAGTCTAACTGTATCGAGTCGCAGTTTTTGAGAGTGAAGGTCACTGTGTAACTGTACATAGTCACTGTTTGTTCAGGGAGAGGGTCAGTGTGTAACTGTGCAGAGTCCCTGTTTATTCTGGGTGACGGTCACTAACTGTGTAACTGTACAGAGTCACTATTTATTCCGGGTGAGGGTCACTGTGTAACTGTACAGAGTCACTATGTATTCAGGGTGAGAGTCACTCACTGTGTAACTGTACATAGTCACTGTTTATTCAGGGTTTGGGTTACTCTCTGTGTAACTGTACAGAGTCACTATTTATTCAGGGTGAGGGTCACTCTCTGTGTAACTGTACAGAGTCACTATTTATTCAGGGTGAGGGTCAGTGTGTAACAGGACAGAGTCACTGTTTATTCATGATGAGGGTCAGTGTGTAACAGGACAGAGTCACTGTTTATTCAGGGTGAGGGTTACTGTGTAACTGTACAGATTCACTGTTTATTCAGGGTGAGGGTTACTGTGTAACTGTACAGAGTCACTGTTTATTCAGGGTGAGTGTCAGTGTGTAACTGTAGAGTCACTGTTTATTCAGGGAGAGGGTCAGTGTGTAACTGTAGAGTCTCTGTTTATTCAGGGTGATGGTCAGTGTGTAACAGGACAGAGTCACTGTTTATTCAGGGTGAGGGTTGCTGTGTAACTGTACAGATTCACTGTTTATTCAGGGTGAGGGTTACTGTGTAACTGTACAGAGTCACTGTTTATTCAGGGTGAGCGTCACTCACTCTGTAACTGTGCAGAGTCACTGTTTATTCAGGGTGAGGGTCACTCACTGTGTAACTGTACAGAGTCCCTGTTTATTCAGGGTGAGGGTCAGTGTGTAACTGTACAGAGTCACTGTTTATTCAGGGTGAGGGTCACTCACTGTGTAACTGTACAGAGTCACTGTTTATTCATGGTGAGGGTCAGTGTGTAACTGTACAGAGTCACTGTTTATTCAGTGTGAGGGTCAGTGTGTAACAGGACAGAGTCACTATTTATTCAGTGTGAGGGTCACTCACTGTGTAACTGTACAGAGTCACTATTTATTCCGGGTGAGGGTCACTGTGTAACTGTACAGAATCACTATTTATTCAGTGTGAGGGTCACTCACTGTGTAACTGTACATAGTCACTGTTTATTCAGGGTGAGGGTCACTCTCTGTGTAACTGTACAGAGTCACTATTTATTCAGGGTGAGGGTCAGTGTGTAACAGGACAGAGTCACTGCTTATTCAGGGTGAGGGTTACTCACTGTGTAACTGTACAGAGTCACTATTTATTCCTGGTGAGGGTCACTGTGTAACTGTACAGAGTCACTATTTATTCAGTGTGAGGGTCACTCACTGTGTAACTGTACAGAGTCACTATTTATTCCGGGTGAGGGTCACTGTGTAACTGTACAGAATCACTATTTATTCAGTGTGAGGGTCACTCACTGTGTAACTGTACATAGTCACTGTTTATTCAGGGTGAGGGTCACTCTCTGTGTAACTGTACAGAGTCACTATTTATTCAGGGTGAGGGTCACTCTCTGTGTAACTGTACAGAGTCACTATTTATTCAGGGTGAGGGTCAGTGTGTAACAGGACAGAGTCACTGCTTATTCAGGGTGAGGGTTACTCACTGTGTAACTGTAGAGTCACTGTTTATTCAGGGTGAGGGTCAGTGTGTAACTGTACAGAGTCACAGTTTATTCAAGGTGAGTGTCAGTGTGTAACTGTAGAGTCACTGTTTATTCATGGTGAGGGTTACTGTGTAACTGTACAGAGTCACTGTTTATTCAGGGAGAGGGTCAGTGTGTAACTGTAGAGTCTCTGTTTATTCAGGGTGATGGTCAGTGTGTAACAGGACAGAGTCACTGTTTATTCATGGTGAGGGTCAGTGTGTAACAGGACAGAGTCACTGTTTATTCAGGGTGAGGGTTACTGTCTAACTGTACAGATTCACTGTTTATTCAGGGTGAGTGTCTCTGTGTAACTGTAGAGTCACTGTTTATTCATGGTGAAGGTTACTGTGTAACTGTACAGAGTCACTGTTTATTCAGGGAGAGGGTCAGTGTGTAACTGTAGAGTCTCTGTTTATTCAGGGTGATGGTCAGTGTGTAACTGTACAGAGTCACTGTTTATTCAGTGTGAGGGTCAGTGTGTAACAGGACAGAGTCACTGTTTATTCAGGGTGAGGGTTACTGTGTAACAGTACAGATTCACTGTTTATTCAGGGTGAGGGTTACTGTGTAACTGTACAGAGTCACTGTTTATTCAGGGTGAGGGTCACTCACTCTGTAACTGTACAGAGTCATTGTTTATTCAGGGTGAGGGTCACTCACTGTGTAACTGTACGCAGTCCCTGTTTATTCAGGGTGAGGGTCAGTGTGTAACTGTACAGAGTCACTGTTTATTCAGGGTGAGGGTCACTCACTGTGTAACTGTACAGAGTTACTGTTTATTCATGGTGAGGGTCAGTGTGTAACTGTACAGAGTCATTGTTTATTCATGGTGAGGGTCAGTGTGTAACAGGACAGAGTCACTGTTTATTCATGGTGAGGGTCAGTGTGTAACAAGACAGAGTCACTGTTTATTCAGGGTGAGGGTTACTGTGTAACTGTACAGATTCACTGTTTATTCAGGGTGAGGGTCTCTGTGTAACTGTAGAGTCACTGTTTATTAATGGTGAGGGTCATTGTGTAACCATAGACTCTGTTTATTCAGTGTTACGGTCACTGTGTAACTGCAGTGAGTCACTATTTATTCAAGTTGAAAATCACTCACTGGGTAAACTTAGAGTCCCTGTTTATTCAGGGTGAGCATTATTCATAGTCTTTACAGAGTCACTGTACATTCAAGGTGAGAGTCTCTGTTTATTCAGGGTGAGGGTCAGTGTGTAACTTTACAGAGTCACTGTTTATTTAGGGTGGGGGTCACTCACTGTGTAACTTTACAGAGTCACTGTTTATTCAGGGTGAGGGTCACTGTGTAACTGTACAGAGTCACTATTTATTCCGGGTGAGGGTCACTGTGTAACTGTACAGAGTCACTATTTATTCAGTGTGAGGGTCACTCACTGTGTAATTGTACAGAGTCACTATTTATTCCGGGTGAGGGTCACTGTGTAACTGCACAGAATCACTATTTATTCAGTGTGAGGGTCACTCACTGTGTAACTGTACATAGTCACTGTTTATTCAGGGTGAGGGTCACTCTCTGTGTAACTGTACAGAGTCACTATTTATTCAGGGTGAGGGTCACTCTCTGTGTAACTGTACGGAGTCACTATTTATTCATGGTGAGGGTCAGTGTGTAACAGGACAGAGTCACTGTTTATTCAGGGTGAGGGTCATTGTATAACAGGACAGAGTCACTGTTTATTCAGGGTGAGGGTCAGTGTGTAACTGTACAGAGTCACAGTTTATTCAGGGTGAGTGTCAGTGTGTAACTGTAGAGTCAATGTTTATTCAGGGAGAGGGTCAGTGTGTAACTGTAGAGTCACTGTTTATTCAGGGTGATGGTCAGTGTGTAACAGGACAGAGTCACTATTTATTCATGGTGAGGGTCAGTGTGTAACAGGACAGAGTCACTGTTTATTCAGGGTGAGGGTTACAGTGTAACTGTACAGATTCACTGTTTATTCAGGGTGAGGGTTACTGTGTAACTGTACAGAGTCACTGTTTATTCAGGGTGAGCGTCACTCACTCTGTAACTGTACAGAGTCACTGTTTATTCAGGGTGAGGGTCACTCACTGTGTAACTGTACAGAGTCCCTGTTTATTCAGGGTGAGGGTCAGTGTGTAACTGTACAGAGTCACTGTTTATTCAGGGTGAGGGTTACTGTGTAACTGTACAGATTCACTGTTTATTCAGGGTGAGGGTTACTGTGTAACTGTACAGAGTCACTGTTTATTCAGGGTGAGCGTCACTCACTCTGTAACTGTGCAGAGCCCCTGTTTATTCAGTGTGAGGGTCACTCACTGTGTAACTGTACATAGTCACTGTTTATTCAGGGTGAGGGTCACTCTCTGTGTAACTGTACAGAGTCACTATTTATTCAGGGTGAGGGTCAATCTCTGTGTAACTGTACGGAGTCACTATTTATTCAGGGTGAGGGTCAGTGTGTAACAGGACAGAGTCACTGCTTATTTAGGGTGAGGGTCAGTGTGTAACAGGACAGAGTCACTGTTTATTCAGGGTGAGGGTTACTCACTCTGTAACTCTACAGAGTCACTGTTTTTTCAGGGTGAGCATTATTCATAGTCTTTACAGAGTCACTGTACATTCAAGGTGAGAGTCTCTGTTTATTCAGGGTGAGGGTCAGTGTGTAACTTTACAGAGTCACTGTTTATTTAGGGTGGGGGTCACTCACTGTGTAACTGTACAGAGGCACTGTTTATTCAGGGTGAGGGTCACTGTGTAACTGTACAGAGTCACTATTTATTCCGGGTGAGGGTCACTGTGTAACTGTACAGAGTCACTATTTATTCAGTGTGAGGGTCACTCACTGTGTAATTGTACAGAGTCACTATTTATTCCGGGTGAGGGTCACTGTGTAACTGTACAGAATCACTATTTATTCAGTGTGAGGGTCACTCACTGTGTAACTGTACATAGTCACTGTTTATTCAGGGTGAGGGTCACTCTCTGTGTAACTGTACAGAGTCACTATTTATTCAGGGTGAGGGTCACTCTCTGTGTAACTGTACGGAGTCACTATTTATTCATGGTGAGGGTCAGTGTGTAACAGGACAGAGTCACTGTTTATTCAGGGTGAGGGTCATTGTATAACAGGACAGAGTCACTGTTTATTCAGGGTGAGGGTCAGTGTGTAACTGTACAGAGTCACAGTTTATTCAGGGTGAGTGTCAGTGTGTAACTGTAGAGTCACTGTTTATTCAGGGTGAGTGTCAGTGTGTAACTGTAGAGTCACTGTTTATTCAGGGTGATGGTCAGTGTGTAACAGGACAGAGTCACTGTTTATTCATGGTGAGGGTCAGTGTGTAACAGGACAGAGTCACTGTTTATTCAGGGTGAGGGTTACAGTGTAACTGTACAGATTCACTGTTTATTCAGGGTGAGGGTTACTGTGTAACTGTACAGAGTCACTGTTTATTCAGGGTGAGCGTCACTCACTCTGTAACTGTACAGAGTCACTGTTTATTCAGGGTGAGGGTCACTCACTGTGTAACTGTACAGAGTCCCTGTTTATTCAGGGTGAGGGTCAGTGTGTAACTGTACAGAGTCACTGTTTATTCAGGGTGAGGGTTACTGTGTAACTGTACAGATTCACTGTTTATTCAGGGTGAGGGTTACTGTGTAACTGTACAGAGTCACTGTTTATTCAGGGTGAGGGTCACTCTCTGTGTAACTGTACGGAGTCACTATTTATTCAGGGTGAGGGTCAGTGTGTAACAGGACAGAGTCACTGCTTATTTAGGGTGAGGGTTACTCACTCTGTAACTGTACAGAGTCACTGTTTATTCAGGGTGAGGGTCACTCTCTGTGTAACTGTACAGAGTCACTATTTATTCAGGGTGAGGGTCACTCTCTGTGTAACTGTACGGAGTCACTATTTATTCAGGGTGAGGGTCAGTGTGTAACAGGACAGAGTCACTGCTTATTTAGGGTGAGGGTTACTCACTCTGTAACTGTACAGAGTCACTGTTTATTCAGGGTGAGGGTCAGTGTGTAACAGAACAGAGTCACTGTTTATTCAGGGTGAGCGTCACTCACTCTGTAACTGTACAGAGTCACTGTTTATTCAGGGTGAGGGTCACTGTGTTACTGTACAGAGTCACTGTTTATTCAGGGAGAGGGTCATTGTATAACAGGACAGAGTCACTGTTTATTTCGGGTGAGGGTCTCTGTGTAACCATAGACTCTGTTTATTCAGTGTTATGGTCATTGTGTAACTGTAGAGAGTCACTATTTATTCAAGTTGAAAATCACTCACTGCGTAAACTTAGAGTCCCTGTTTATTCAGGGTGAGCGTCACTCACTGTCTAACAGTACAGAATCACTGTTTTTTCAGGGTGAGCATAATTCATAGTCTAACTGTATCGAGTCGCAGTTTTTGAGAGTGAAGGTCACTGTGTAACTGTACATAGTCACTGTTTGTTCAGGGAGAGGGTCAGTGTGTAACTGTACAGAGTCACTATTTATTCCGGTGAGGGACACTGTGTAACTGTACAGAGTCACTATTTATTCAGTGTGAGGGTCACTCACTGTGTAATTGTACAGAGTCACTATTTATTCCGGGTGAGGGTCACTGTGTAACTGTACAGAGTCACTATTTATTCCGGGTGAGGGTCACTGTGTAACTGTACAGAGTCACTATTTATTCAGTGTGAGGGTCACTCACTGTGTAATTGTACAGAGTCACTATTTATTCCGGGTGAGGGTCACTGTGTAACTGCACAGAATCACTATTTATTCAGTGTGAGGGTCACTCACTGTGTAACTGTACATAGTCACTGTTTATTCAGGGTGAGGGTCACTCTCTGTGTAACTGTACAGAGTCACTATTTATTCAGGGTGAGGGTCACTCTCTGTGTAACTGTACGGAGTCACTATTTATTCATGGTGAGGGTCAGTGTGTAACAGGACAGAGTCACTGTTTATTCAGGGTGAGGGTCATTGTATAACAGGACAGAGTCACTGTTTATTCAGGGTGAGGGTCAGTGTGTAACTGTACAGAGTCACAGTTTATTCAGGGTGAGTGTCAGTGTGTAACTGTAGAGTCAATGTTTATTCAGGGAGAGGGTCAGTGTGTAACTGTAGAGTCACTGTTTATTCAGGGTGATGGTCAGTGTGTAACAGGACAGAGTCACTATTTATTCATGGTGAGGGTCAGTGTGTAACAGGACAGAGTCACTGTTTATTCAGGGTGAGGGTTACAGTGTAACTGTACAGATTCACTGTTTATTCAGGGTGAGGGTTACTGTGTAACTGTACAGAGTCACTGTTTATTCAGGGTGAGCGTCACTCACTCTGTAACTGTACAGAGTCACTGTTTATTCAGGGTGAGGGTCACTCACTGTGTAACTGTACAGAGTCCCTGTTTATTCAGGGTGAGGGTCAGTGTGTAACTGTACAGAGTCACTGTTTATTCAGGGTGAGGGTTACTGTGTAACTGTACAGATTCACTGTTTATTCAGGGTGAGGGTTACTGTGTAACTGTACAGAGTCACTGTTTATTCAGGGTGAGCGTCACTCACTCTGTAACTGTGCAGAGCCCCTGTTTATTCAGTGTGAGGGTCACTCACTGTGTAACTGTACATAGTCACTGTTTATTCAGGGTGAGGGTCACTCTCTGTGTAACTGTACAGAGTCACTATTTATTCAGGGTGAGGGTCAATCTCTGTGTAACTGTACGGAGTCACTATTTATTCAGGGTGAGGGTCAGTGTGTAACAGGACAGAGTCACTGCTTATTTAGGGTGAGGGTCAGTGTGTAACAGGACAGAGTCACTGTTTATTCAGGGTGAGGGTTACTCACTCTGTAACTCTACAGAGTCACTGTTTTTTCAGGGTGAGCATTATTCATAGTCTTTACAGAGTCACTGTACATTCAAGGTGAGAGTCTCTGTTTATTCAGGGTGAGGGTCAGTGTGTAACTTTACAGAGTCACTGTTTATTTAGGGTGGGGGTCACTCACTGTGTAACTGTACAGAGGCACTGTTTATTCAGGGTGAGGGTCACTGTGTAACTGTACAGAGTCACTATTTATTCCGGGTGAGGGTCACTGTGTAACTGTACAGAGTCACTATTTATTCAGTGTGAGGGTCACTCACTGTGTAATTGTACAGAGTCACTATTTATTCCGGGTGAGGGTCACTGTGTAACTGTACAGAATCACTATTTATTCAGTGTGAGGGTCACTCACTGTGTAACTGTACATAGTCACTGTTTATTCAGGGTGAGGGTCACTCTCTGTGTAACTGTACAGAGTCACTATTTATTCAGGGTGAGGGTCACTCTCTGTGTAACTGTACGGAGTCACTATTTATTCATGGTGAGGGTCAGTGTGTAACAGGACAGAGTCACTGTTTATTCAGGGTGAGGGTCATTGTATAACAGGACAGAGTCACTGTTTATTCAGGGTGAGGGTCAGTGTGTAACTGTACAGAGTCACAGTTTATTCAGGGTGAGTGTCAGTGTGTAACTGTAGAGTCACTGTTTATTCAGGGTGAGTGTCAGTGTGTAACTGTAGAGTCACTGTTTATTCAGGGTGATGGTCAGTGTGTAACAGGACAGAGTCACTGTTTATTCATGGTGAGGGTCAGTGTGTAACAGGACAGAGTCACTGTTTATTCAGGGTGAGGGTTACAGTGTAACTGTACAGATTCACTGTTTATTCAGGGTGAGGGTTACTGTGTAACTGTACAGAGTCACTGTTTATTCAGGGTGAGCGTCACTCACTCTGTAACTGTACAGAGTCACTGTTTATTCAGGGTGAGGGTCACTCACTGTGTAACTGTACAGAGTCCCTGTTTATTCAGGGTGAGGGTCAGTGTGTAACTGTACAGAGTCACTGTTTATTCAGGGTGAGGGTTACTGTGTAACTGTACAGATTCACTGTTTATTCAGGGTGAGGGTTACTGTGTAACTGTACAGAGTCACTGTTTATTCAGGGTGAGGGTCACTCTCTGTGTAACTGTACGGAGTCACTATTTATTCAGGGTGAGGGTCAGTGTGTAACAGGACAGAGTCACTGCTTATTTAGGGTGAGGGTTACTCACTCTGTAACTGTACAGAGTCACTGTTTATTCAGGGTGAGGGTCACTCTCTGTGTAACTGTACAGAGTCACTATTTATTCAGGGTGAGGGTCACTCTCTGTGTAACTGTACGGAGTCACTATTTATTCAGGGTGAGGGTCAGTGTGTAACAGGACAGAGTCACTGCTTATTTAGGGTGAGGGTTACTCACTCTGTAACTGTACAGAGTCACTGTTTATTCAGGGTGAGGGTCAGTGTGTAACAGAACAGAGTCACTGTTTATTCAGGGTGAGCGTCACTCACTCTGTAACTGTACAGAGTCACTGTTTATTCAGGGTGAGGGTCACTGTGTTACTGTACAGAGTCACTGTTTATTCAGGGAGAGGGTCATTGTATAACAGGACAGAGTCACTGTTTATTTCGGGTGAGGGTCTCTGTGTAACCATAGACTCTGTTTATTCAGTGTTATGGTCATTGTGTAACTGTAGAGAGTCACTATTTATTCAAGTTGAAAATCACTCACTGCGTAAACTTAGAGTCCCTGTTTATTCAGGGTGAGCGTCACTCACTGTCTAACAGTACAGAATCACTGTTTTTTCAGGGTGAGCATAATTCATAGTCTAACTGTATCGAGTCGCAGTTTTTGAGAGTGAAGGTCACTGTGTAACTGTACATAGTCACTGTTTGTTCAGGGAGAGGGTCAGTGTGTAACTGTACAGAGTCACTATTTATTCCGGGTGAGGGACACTGTGTAACTGTACAGAGTCACTATTTATTCAGTGTGAGGGTCACTCACTGTGTAATTGTACAGAGTCACTATTTATTCCGGGTGAGGGTCACTGTGTAACTGTACAGAATCACTATTTATTCAGTGTGAGGGTCACTCACTGTGTAACTGTACATAGTCACTGTTTATTCAGGGTGAGGGTCACTCTCTGTGTAACTGTACAGAGTCACTATTTATTCAGGGTGAGGGTCACTCACTGTGTAATTGTACAGAGTCACTATTTATTCCGGGTGAGGGTCACTGTGTAACTGTACAGAATCACTATTTATTCAGTGTGAGGGTCACTCACTGTGTAACTGTACATAGTCACTGTTTATTCAGGGTGAGGGTCACTCTCTGTGTAACTGTACAGAGTCACTATTTATTCAGCGTGAGGGTCACTCTCTGTGTAACTGTACGGAGTCACTATTTATTCAGGGTGAGGGTCAGTGTGTAACAGGACAGAGTCACTGCTTATTTAGGGTGAGGGTTACTCACTCTGTAACTCTACAGAGTCACTGTTTTTTCAGGGTGAGCATTATTCATAGTCTTTACAGAGTCACTGTACATTCAAGGTGAGAGTCTCTGTTTATTCAGGGTGAGGGTCAGTGTGTAACTTTACAGAGTCACTGTTTATTTAGGGTGGGGGTCACTCACTGTGTAACTGTACAGAGGCACTGTTTATTCAGGGTGAGGGTCACTGTGTAACTGTACAGAGTCACTATTTATTCCGGGTGAGGGTCACTGTGTAACTGTACAGAGTCACTATTTATTCAGTGTGAGGGTCACTCACTGTGTAATTGTACAGAGTCACTATTTATTCCGGGTGAGGGTCACTGTGTAACTGTACAGAATCACTATTTATTCAGTGTGAGGGTCACTCACTGTGTAACTGTACATAGTCACTGTTTATTCAGGGTGAGGGTCACTCTCTGTGTAACTGTACAGAGTCACTATTTATTCAGGGTGAGGGTCACTCTCTGTGTAACTGTACGGAGTCACTATTTATTCATGGTGAGGGTCAGTGTGTAACAGGACAGAGTCACTGTTTATTCAGGGTGAGGGTCATTGTATAACAGGACAGAGTCACTGTTTATTCAGGGTGAGGGTCAGTGTGTAACTGTACAGAGTCACAGTTTATTCAGGGTGAGTGTCAGTGTGTAACTGTAGAGTCACTGTTTATTCAGGGAGAGGGTCAGTGTGTAACTGTAGAGTCACTGTTTATTCAGGGTGATGGTCAGTGTGTAACAGGACAGAGTCACTGTTTATTCATGGTGAGGGTCAGTGTGTAACAGGACAGAGTCACTGTTTATTCAGGGTGAGGGTTACAGTGTAACTGTACAGATTCACTGTTTATTCAGGGTGAGGGTTACTGTGTAACTGTACAGAGTCACTGTTTATTCAGGGTGAGCGTCACTCACTCTGTAACTGTACAGAGTCACTGTTTATTCAGGGTGAGGGTCACTCACTGTGTAACTGTACAGAGTCCCTGTTTATTCAGGGTGAGGGTCAGTGTGTAACTGTACAGAGTCACTGTTTATTCAGGGTGAGGGTTACTGTGTAACTGTACAGATTCACTGTTTATTCAGGGTGAGGGTTACTGTGTAACTGTACAGAGTCACTGTTTATTCAGGGTGAGGGTCACTCTCTGTGTAACTGTACGGAGTCACTATTTATTCAGGGTGAGGGTCAGTGTGTAACAGGACAGAGTCACTGCTTATTTAGGGTGAGGGTTACTCACTCTGTAACTGTACAGAGTCACTGTTTATTCAGGGTGAGGGTCACTCTCTGTGTAACTGTACAGAGTCACTATTTATTCAGGGTGAGGGTCACTCTCTGTGTAACTGTACGGAGTCACTATTTATTCAGGGTGAGGGTCAGTGTGTAACAGGACAGAGTCACTGCTTATTTAGGGTGAGGGTTACTCACTCTGTAACTGTACAGAGTCACTGTTTATTCAGGGTGAGGGTCAGTGTGTAACAGAACAGAGTCACTGTTTATTCAGGGTGAGCGTCACTCACTCTGTAACTGTACAGAGTCACTGTTTATTCAGGGTGAGGGTCACTGTGTTACTGTACAGAGTCACTGTTTATTCAGGGAGAGGGTCATTGTATAACAGGACAGAGTCACTGTTTATTTCGGGTGAGGGTCTCTGTGTAACCATAGACTCTGTTTATTCAGTGTTATGGTCATTGTGTAACTGTAGAGAGTCACTATTTATTCAAGTTGAAAATCACTCACTGCGTAAACTTAGAGTCCCTGTTTATTCAGGGTGAGCGTCACTCACTGTCTAACAATACAGAATCACTGTTTTTTCAGGGTGAGCATAATTCATAGTCTAACTGTATCGAGTCGCAGTTTTTGAGAGTGAAGGTCACTGTGTAACTGTACATAGTCACTGTTTGTTCAGGGAGAGGGTCAGTGTGTAACTGTACAGAGTCACTATTTATTCCGGGTGAGGGACACTGTGTAACTGTACAGAGTCACTATTTATTCAGTGTGAGGGTCACTCACTGTGTAATTGTACAGAGTCACTATTTATTCCGGGTGAGGGTCACTGTGTAACTGTACAGAATCACTATTTATTCAGTGTGAGGGTCACTCACTGTGTAACTGTACATAGTCACTGTTTATTCAGGGTGAGGGTCACTCTCTGTGTAACTGTACAGAGTCACTATTTATTCAGGGTGAGGGTCACTCACTGTGTAATTGTACAGAGTCACTATTTATTCCGGGTGAGGGTCACTGTGTAACTGTACAGAATCACTATTTATTCAGTGTGAGGGTCACTCACTGTGTAACTGTACATAGTCACTGTTTATTCAGGGTGAGGGTCACTCTCTGTGTAACTGTACAGAGTCACTATTTATTCAGGGTGAGGGTCACTCTCTGTGTAACTGTACGGAGTCACTATTTATTCATGGTGAGGGTCAGTGTGTAACAGGACAGAGTCACTGTTTATTCAGGGTGAGGGTCATTGTATAACAGGACAGAGTCACTGTTTATTCAGGGTGAGGGTCAGTGTGTAACTGTACAGAGTCACAGTTTATTCAGGGTGAGTGTCAGTGTGTAACTGTAGAGTCACTGTTTATTCAGGGAGAGGGTCAGTGTGTAACTGTAGAGTCACTGTTTATTCAGGGTGATGGTCAGTGTGTAACAGGACAGAGTCACTGTTTATTCATGGTGAGGGTCAGTGTGTAACAGGACAGAGTCACTGTTTATTCAGGGTGAGGGTTACAGTGTAACTGTACAGATTCACTGTTTATTCAGGGTGAGGGTTACTGTGTAACTGTACAGAGTCACTGTTTATTCAGGGTGAGCGTCACTCACTCTGTAACTGTACAGAGTCACTGTTTATTCAGGGTGAGGGTCACTCACTGTGTAACTGTACAGAGTCCCTGTTTATTCAGGGTGAGGGTCAGTGTGTAACTGTACAGAGTCACTGTTTATTCAGGGTGAGGGTTACTGTGTAACTGTACAGATTCACTGTTTATTCAGGGTGAGGGTTACTGTGTAACTGTACAGAGTCACTGTTTATTCAGGGTGAGCGTCACTCACTCTGTAACTGTGCAGAGCCCCTGTTTATTCAGGGTGACGGTCA
Organism: Hemitrygon akajei; assembly: GCF_048418815.1. Taxonomy (NCBI): domain Eukaryota; kingdom Metazoa; phylum Chordata; class Chondrichthyes; order Myliobatiformes; family Dasyatidae; genus Hemitrygon; species Hemitrygon akajei. The sequence goes on from NC_133134.1 coordinate 76,531,249, forward strand.
CTAACTGTGTAGCTGTACAGAGTCACTATTTATTCCGGGTGAGGGTCACTGTGTAACTGTACAGAGTCACTATTTATTCAGTGTGATGGTCACTCACTGTGTAACTGTACAGAGTCACTATTTATTCCGGGTGAGGTTCACTGTGTAACTGTACAGAATCACTATTTATTCAGTGTGAGGGTCACTCACTGTGTAACTGTACATAGTCACTGTTTATTCAGGGTGAGGGTCACTCTCTGTGTAACTGTACAGAGTCACTATTTATTCAGGGTGAGGGTCACTCTCTGTGTAACTGTACGGAGTCACTATTTATTCAGGGTGAGGGTCAGTGTGTAACAGGACAGAGTCATTGCTTATTTAGGGTGAGGGTTACTCACTCTGTAACTGTACAGAGTCACTGTTTATTCAGGGTGAGGGTCAGTGTGTAACAGAACAGAGTCACTGTTTATTCAGGGTGAGCGTCACTCACTCTGTAACTGTACAGAGTCACTGTTTATTCAGTGTGAGGGTCACTGTGTTACTGTACAGAGTCACTGTTTATTCAGGGAGAGGGTCATTGTATAACAGGACAGAGTCACTGTTTATTTCGGGTGAGGGTCTCTGTGTAACCATAGACTCTGTTTATTCAGTGTTATGGTCATTGTGTAACTGTAGAGAGTCACTATTTATTCAAGTTGAAAATCACTCACTGCGTAAACTTAGAGTCCCTGTTTATTCAGGGTGAGCGTCAATCACTGTCTAACAGTACAGAATCACTGTTTTTTCAGGGTGAGCATAATTCATAGTCTAACTGTATCGAGTCGCAGTTTTTGAGAGTGAAGGTCACTGTGTAACTGTACATAGTCACTGTTTGTTCAGGGAGAGGGTCAGTGTGTAACTGTGCAGAGTCCCTGTTTATTCTGGGTGACGGTCACTAACTGTGTAACTGTACAGAGTCACTATTTATTCCGGGTGAGGGTCACTGTGTAACTGTACAGAGTCACTATGTATTCAGGGTGAGAGTCACTCACTGTGTAACTGTACATAGTCACTGTTTATTCAGGGTTTGGGTTACTCTCTGTGTAACTGTACAGAGTCACTATTTATTCAGGGTGAGGGTCACTCTCTGTGTAACTGTACAGAGTCACTATTTATTCAGGGTGAGGGTCACTCTCTGTGTAACTGTACAGAGTCACTATTTATTCAGGGTGAGGGTCAGTGTGTAACAGGACAGAGTCACTGTTTATTCATGGTGAGGGTCAGTGTGTAACAGGACAGAGTCACTGTTTATTCAGGGTGAGGGTTACTGTGTAACTGTACAGATTCACTGTTTATTCAGGGTGAGGGTTACTGTGTAACTGTACAGAGTCACTGTTTATTCAGGGTGAGCGTCACTCACTCTGTAACTGTGCAGAGTCACTGTTTATTCAGGGTGAGGGTCACTCACTGTGTAACTGTACAGAGTCCCTGTTTATTCAGGGTGAGGGTCAGTGTGTAACTGTACAGAGTCACTGTTTATTCAGGGTGAGGGTCACTCACTGTGTAACTGTACAGAGTCACTGTTTATTCATGGTGAGGGTCAGTGTGTAACTGTACAGAGTCACTGTTTATTCAGTGTGAGGGTCAGTGTGTAACAGGACAGAGTCACTGTTTATTCAGGGTGAGGTTCAGTGTATAACAGGACAGAGTCACTGTTTCTTCAGGGAGAGGGTCAGTGTGTAACTGTACAGAGTCACTGTTTATTCAAGGTCAGGGTCAGTGTGTAAGTGTACAGAGTCACTGTTTATTCATGGTGAGGGTCATTGTGTAATAATAGACTCTGTTTATTCAGTGTTACGGTCAATGTGTAACTGTAGAGAGTCACTATTTATTCAAGTTGAAAATCACTCACTGCGTAAACTTAGAGTCCCTGTTTATTCAGGTTGAGCGTCACTCACTGTCTAACAGTACAGAATCACTGTTTTTTCAGGGTGAGCATCATTCATAGTCTAACTGTATCGAGTCGCAGTTTTTGAGAATGAAGGTCACTGTGTAACTGTACATAGTCACTGTTTGTTCAGGGAGAGGGTCAGTGTGTAACTGTGCAGAGCCCCTGTTTATTCAGGGTGACGGTCACTAACTGTGTAGCTGTACAGAGTCACTATTTATTCCGGGTGTGGGTCACTGTGTAACTGTACAGAGTCACTATTTATTCAGTGTGAGGGTCACTCACTGTGTAACTGTACAGAGTCACTATTTATTCCGGGTGAGGGTCACTGTGTAACTGTACAGAATCACTATTTATTCAGTGTGAGGGTCACTCTCTGTGTAACTGTACAGAGTCACTATTTATTCAGTGTGAGGGTCACTCACTGTGTAACTGTACAGAGTCACTATTTATTCCGGGTGAGGGTCACTGTGTAACTGTACAGAATCACTATTTATTCAGTGTGAGGGTCACTCACTGTGTAACTGTACATAGTCACTGTTTATTCAGGGTGAGGGTCACTCTCTGTGTAACTGTACAGAGTCACTATTTATTCAGGGTGAGGGTCACTCTCTGTGTAACTGTACAGAGTCACTATTTATTCAGGGTGAGGGTCAGTGTGTAACAGGACAGAGTCACTGCTTATTCAGGGTGAGGGTTTCTCACTGTGTAACTGTAGAGTCACTGTTTATTCAGGGTGAGGGTCAGTGTGTAACTGTACAGAGTCACAGTTTATTCAGGGTGAGTGTCAGTGTGTAACTGTAGAGTCACTGTTTATTCATGGTGAGGGTTACTGTGTAACTGTACAGAGTCACTGTTTATTCAGGGAGAGGGTCAGTGTGTAACTGTAGAGTCACTGTTTATTCAGGGTGATGGTCAGTGTGTAACAGGACAGAGTCACTGTTTATTCAGGGTGATGGTCAGTGTGTAACAGGACAGAGTCACTGTTTATTCATGGTGAGGGTCAGTGTGTAACAGGACAGAGTCACTGTTTATTCAGGGTGAGGGTTACTGTCTAACTGTACAGATTCACTGTTTATTCAGGGTGAGTGTCTCTGTGTAACTGTAGAGTCACTGTTTATTCATGGTGAAGGTTACTGTGTAACTGTACAGAGTCACTGTTTATTCAGGGAGAGGGTCAGTGTGTAACTGTAGAGTCTCTGTTTATTCAGGGTGATGGTCAGTGTGTAACTGTACAGAGTCACTGTTTATTCAGTGTGAGGGTCAGTGTGTAACAGGACAGAGTCACTGTTTATTCAGGGTGAGGGTTACTGTGTAACAGTACAGATTCACTGTTTATTCAGGGTGAGGGTTACTGTGTAACTGTACAGAGTCACTGTTTATTCAGGGTGAGGGTCACTCACTCTGTAACTGTACAGAGTCATTGTTTATTCAGGGTGAGGGTCACTCACTGTGTAACTGTACACAGTCCCTGTTTATTCAGGGTGAGGGTCAGTGTGTAACTGTACAGAGTCACTGTTTATTCAGGGTGAGGGTCACTCACTGTGTAACTGTACAGAGTCACTGTTTATTCATGGTGAGGGTCAGTGTTTAACTGTACAGAGTCATTGTTTATTCATGGTGAGGGTCAGTGTGTAACAGGACAGAGTCACTGTTTATTCATGGTGTGGGTCAGTGTGTAACAAGACAGAGTCACTGTTTATTCAGGGTGAGGGTTACTGTGTAACTGTACAGATTCACTGTTTATTCAGGGTGAGGGTCTCTGTGTAACTGTAGAGTCACTGTTTATTAATGGTGAGGGTCATTGTGTAACCATAGACTCTGTTTATTCAGTGTTACGGTCACTGTGTAACTGTAGTGAGTCACTATTTATTCAAGTTGAAAATCACTCACTGGGTAAACTTAGAGTCCCTGTTTATTCAGGGTCAGCCTCACTCATTATGTAACTCTACAGAGTCACTGTTTTTTCAGGGTGAGCATTATTCATAGTCTTTACAGAGTCACTGTACATTCAAGGTGAGAGTCTCTGTTTATTCAGGGTGAGGGTCAGTGTGTAACTGTACAGAGTCACTGTTTATTTAGGGTGGGGGTCACTCACTGTGTAACTGTACAGAGTCACTGTTTATTCAGGGTGAGGGTCACTGTGTAACTGTACAGAGTCACTATTTATTCCGGGTGAGGGTCACTGTGTAACTGTACAGAGTCACTATTTATTCAGTGTGAGGGTCACTCACTGTGTAATTGTACAGAGTCACTATTTATTCCGGGTGAGGGTCACTGTGTAACTGTACAGAATCACTATTTATTCAGTGTGAGGGTCACTCACTGTGTAACTGTACAGAGTCACTATTTATTCAGGGTGAGGGTCACTCTCTGTGTAACTGTACGGAGTCACTATTTATTCATGGTGAGGGTCAGTGTGTAACAGGACAGAGTCACTGTTTATTCAGGGTGAGGGTCATTGTATAACAGGACAGAGTCACTGTTTATTCAGGGTGAGGGTCAGTGTGTAACTGTACAGAGTCACAGTTTATTCAGGGTGAGTGTCAGTGTGTAACTGTAGAGTCACTGTTTATTCAGGGAGAGGGTCAGTGTGTAACTGTAGAGTCACTGTTTATTCAGGGTGATGGTCAGTGTGTAACAGGACAGAGTCACTGTTTATTCATGGTGAGGGTCAGTGTGTAACAGGACAGAGTCACTGTTTATTCAGGGTGAGGGTTACAGTGTAACTGTACAGATTCACTGTTTATTCAGGGTGAGGGTTACTGTGTAACTGTACAGAGTCACTGTTTATTCAGGGTGAGCGTCACTCACTGTGTAACTGTACAGAGTCACTATTTATTCAGGGTGAGGGTCACTCTCTGTGTAACTGTACAGAGTCACTATTTATTCAGGGTGAGGGTCAGTGTGTAACAGGACAGAGTCACTGCTTATTCAGGGTGAGGGTTTCTCACTGTGTAACTGTAGAGTCACTGTTTATTCAGGGTGAGGGTCAGTGTGTAACTGTACAGAGTCACAGTTTATTCAGGGTGAGTGTCAGTGTGTAACTGTAGAGTCACTGTTTATTCATGGTGAGGGTTACTGTGTAACTGTACAGAGTCACTGTTTATTCAGGGAGAGGGTCAGTGTGTAACTGTAGAGTCACTGTTTATTCAGGGTGATGGTCAGTGTGTAACAGGACAGAGTCACTGTTTATTCAGGGTGATGGTCAGTGTGTAACAGGACAGAGTCACTGTTTATTCATGGTGAGGGTCAGTGTGTAACAGGACAGAGTCACTGTTTATTCAGGGTGAGGGTTACTGTCTAACTGTACAGATTCACTGTTTATTCAGGGTGAGTGTCTCTGTGTAACTGTAGAGTCACTGTTTATTCATGGTGAAGGTTACTGTGTAACTGTACAGAGTCACTGTTTATTCAGGGAGAGGGTCAGTGTGTAACTGTAGAGTCTCTGTTTATTCAGGGTGATGGTCAGTGTGTAACTGTACAGAGTCACTGTTTATTCAGTGTGAGGGTCAGTGTGTAACAGGACAGAGTCACTGTTTATTCAGGGTGAGGGTTACTGTGTAACAGTACAGATTCACTGTTTATTCAGGGTGAGGGTTACTGTGTAACTGTACAGAGTCACTGTTTATTCAGGGTGAGGGTCACTCACTCTGTAACTGTACAGAGTCATTGTTTATTCAGGGTGAGGGTCACTCACTGTGTAACTGTACACAGTCCCTGTTTATTCAGGGTGAGGGTCAGTGTGTAACTGTACAGAGTCACTGTTTATTCAGGGTGAGGGTCACTCACTGTGTAACTGTACAGAGTCACTGTTTATTCATGGTGAGGGTCAGTGTTTAACTGTACAGAGTCATTGTTTATTCATGGTGAGGGTCAGTGTGTAACAGGACAGAGTCACTGTTTATTCATGGTGTGGGTCAGTGTGTAACAAGACAGAGTCACTGTTTATTCAGGGTGAGGGTTACTGTGTAACTGTACAGATTCACTGTTTATTCAGGGTGAGGGTCTCTGTGTAACTGTAGAGTCACTGTTTATTAATGGTGAGGGTCATTGTGTAACCATAGACTCTGTTTATTCAGTGTTACGGTCACTGTGTAACTGTAGTGAGTCACTATTTATTCAAGTTGAAAATCACTCACTGGGTAAACTTAGAGTCCCTGTTTATTCAGGGTCAGCCTCACTCATTATGTAACTCTACAGAGTCACTGTTTTTTCAGGGTGAGCATTATTCATAGTCTTTACAGAGTCACTGTACATTCAAGGTGAGAGTCTCTGTTTATTCAGGGTGAGGGTCAGTGTGTAACTGTACAGAGTCACTGTTTATTTAGGGTGGGGGTCACTCACTGTGTAACTGTACAGAGTCACTGTTTATTCAGGGTGAGGGTCACTGTGTAACTGTACAGAGTCACTATTTATTCCGGGTGCGGGTCACTGTGTAACTGTACAGAGTCACTATTTATTCAGTGTGAGGGTCACTCACTGTGTAATTGTACAGAGTCACTATTTATTCCGGGTGAGGGTCACTGTGTAACTGTACAGAATCACTATTTATTCAGTGTGAGGGTCACTCACTGTGTAACTGTACAGAGTCACTATTTATTCAGGGTGAGGGTCACTCTCTGTGTAACTGTACGGAGTCACTATTTATTCATGGTGAGGGTCAGTGTGTAACAGGACAGAGTCACTGTTTATTCAGGGTGAGGGTCATTGTATAACAGGACAGAGTCACTGTTTATTCAGGGTGAGGGTCAGTGTGTAACTGTACAGAGTCACAGTTTATTCAGGGTGAGTGTCAGTGTGTAACTGTAGAGTCACTGTTTATTCAGGGAGAGGGTCAGTGTGTAACTGTAGAGTCACTGTTTATTCAGGGTGATGGTCAGTGTGTAACAGGACAGAGTCACTGTTTATTCATGGTGAGGGTCAGTGTGTAACAGGACAGAGTCACTGTTTATTCAGGGTGAGGGTTACAGTGTAACTGTACAGATTCACTGTTTATTCAGGGTGAGGGTTACTGTGTAACTGTACAGAGTCACTGTTTATTCAGGGTGAGCGTCACTCACTCTGTAACTGTACAGAGTCACTGTTTATTCAGGGTGAGGGTCACTCACTGTGTAACTGTACAGAGTCCCTGTTTATTCAGGGTGAGGGTCAGTGTGTAACTGTACAGAGTCACTGTTTATTCAGGGTGAGGGTCACTCACTGTGTAACTGTACAGAGTCACTGTTTATTCATGGTGAGGGTCAGTGTGTAACTGTACAGAGTCACTGTTTATTCAGTGTGAGGGTCAGTGTGTAACAGGACAGAGTCACTGTTTATTCAGGGTGAGGGTCACTCACTGTGTAACTGTAGAGTCACTGTTTATTCAGCGTGAGGTTCAGTGTATAACAGGACAGAGTCACTGTTTATTCAGGGTGAGGGTCTCTGTGTAACTGTAGAGTCACTGTTTATTCAGGGTCAGGGTCTCTGTGTAACTGTAGAGAGTCACTGTTTATTCAGTGAGAGGGTCAGTGTGTAACAGGACAGAGTCACTGTTTATTCAGGGTGAGGGTCTCTGTGTAACTGTAGACTCACTGTTTATTCAGGGTGAGGGTCTCTGTGTAACTGTAGAGTCACTGTTTATTCATGGTGAGGGTCAGTGTGTAACTGTACAGAGTCACTGTTTCTTCAGGGAGAGGGTCAGTGTGTAACTGTACAGAGTCACTGTTTATTCAAGGTCAGGGTCAGTGTGTAACTGTACAGAGTCACTGTTTATTCATGGTGAGCGTCATTGTGTAATAATAGACTCTGTTTATTCAGTGTTACGGTCAATGTGTAACTGTAGAGAGTCACTATTTATTCAAGTTGAAAATCACTCACTGCGTAAACTTAGAGTTCCTGTTTATTCAGGGTGAGCGTCACTCACTGTCTAACAGTACAGAATCACTGTTTTTTCAGGGTGAGCATCATTCATAGTCTAACTGTATCGAGTCGCAGTTTTTGAGAGTGAAGGTCATTGTGTAACTGTACAGAGTCACTATTTATTCAGTGTGAGGGTCACTCACTGTGTTTCTGTACAGAGTCACTATTTATTCCGGGTGAGGGTCACTGTGTAACTGTACAGAATCACTATTTATTCAGTGTGAGGGTCACTCACTGTGTAACTGTACATAGTCACTGTTTATTCAGGGTGAGGGTCACTCTCTGTGTAACTGTACAGAGTCACTATTTATTCAGGGTGAGGGTCACTCTCTGTGTAACTGTACGGAGTCACTATTTATTCAGGGTGAGGGTCAGTGTGTAACAGGACAGAGTCACTGCTTATTCAGGGTGAGGGTTACTCACTGTGTAACTGTACGGAGTCACTGTTTATTCATGGTGATGGTCAGTGTGTAACAAGACAGAGTCACTGTTTATTCAGGGTGAGGGTTACTGTGTAACTGTACAGATTCACTGTTTATTCAGGGTGAGGGTCTCTGTGTAACTGTAGAGTCACTGTTTATTAATGGTGAGGGTCATTGTGTAACCATAGACTCTGTTTATTCAGTGTTACGGTCACTGTGTAACTGTAGTGAGTCACTATTTATTCAAGTTCAAAATCACTCACTGGGTAAACTTAGAGTCCCTGTTTATTCAGGGTCAGCCTCACTCATTATGTAACTCTACAGAGTCACTGTTTTTTCAGGGTGAGCATTATTCATAGTCTTTACAGAGTCACTGTTAATTCAAGGTGAGAGTCTCTGTTTATTCAGGGTGAGGGTCAGTGTGTAACTGTACAGAGTCACTGTTTATTTAGGGTGGGGGTCACTCACTGTGTAACTGTACAGAGTCACTGTTTATTCAGGGTGAGGGTCACTGTGTAACTGTACAGAGTCACTATTTATTCCGGGTGAGGGTCACTGTGTAACTGTACAGAGTCACTATTTATTCAGTGTGAGGGTCACTCACCGTGTAATTGTACAGAGTCACTATTTATTCCGGGTGAGGGTCACTGTGTAACTGTACAGAATCACTATTTATTCAGTGTGAGGGTCACTCACTGTGTAACTGTACATAGTCACTGTTTATTCAGGGTGAGGGTCACTCTCTGTGTAACTGTACAGAGTCACTATTTATTCAGGGTGAGGGTCACTCTCTGTGTAACTGTACGGAGTCACTATTTATTCATGGTGAGGGTCAGTGTGTAACAGGACAGAGTCACTGTTTATTCAGGGTGAGGGTCATTGTATAACAGGACAGAGTCACTGTTTATTCAGGGTGAGGGTCAGTGTGTAACTGTACAGAGTCACAGTTTATTCAGGGTGAGTGTCAGTGTGTAACTGTAGAGTCACTGTTTATTCAGGGAGAGGGTCAGTGTGTAACAGGACAGAGTCACTGTTTATTCAGGGTGAGGGTTACAGTGTAACTGTACAGATTCACTGTTTATTCAGGGTGAGGGTTACTGTGTAACTGTACAGAGTCACTGTTTATTCAGGGTGAGCGTCACTCACTCTGTAACTGTACAGAGTCACTGTTTATTCAGGGTGAGGGTCACTCACTGTGTAACTGTACAGAGTCCCTGTTTATTCAGGGTGAGGGTCAGTGTGTAACTGTACAGAGTCACTGTTTATTCAGGGTGAGGGTCACTCACTGTGTAACTGTACAGAGTCACTGTTTATTCATGGTGAGGGTCAGTGTGTAACTGTACAGAGTCACTGTTTATTCAGTGTGATGGTCAGTGTGTAACAGGACAGAGTCACTGTTTATTCAGGGTGAGGGTCACTCACTGTGTAACTGTAGAGTCACTGTTTATTCAGCGTGAGGTTCAGTGTGTAACTGTGCAGAGTCACTGTTTATTCAGTGTGAGGGTCAGTGTATAACAGGACAGAGTCACTGTTTATTCAGGGTGAGGGTCAGTGTGTAACTGTGCAGAGTCACTGTTTATTCAGGGTGAGGGTCACTCACTGTGTAACTGTACAGAGTCACTGTTTATTCATGGTGAGGGTCAGTGTGTAACTGTGCAGAGTCACTGTTTATTCAGTGTGAGGGTCAGTGTATAACAGGACAGAGTCACTGTTTATTCAGGGTGAGGGTCAGTGTGTAACTGTGCAGAGTCACTGTTTATTCAGTGTGAGGGTCAGTGTAAAACAGGACAGAGTCACTGTTTATTCAGGGTGAGGGTCTCTGTGTAACTGTAGAGTCACTGTTTATTCAGGGTCAGGGTCTCTGTGTAACTGTAGAGAGTCACTGTTTATTCAGTGAGAGGGTCAGTGTGTAACAGGACAGAGTCACTGTTTATTCATGGTGTGGGTCAGTGTGTAACAAGACAGAGTCACTGTTTATTCAGGGTGAGGGTTACTGTGTAACTGTACAGATTCACTGTTTATTCAGGGTGAGGGTCTCTGTGTAACTGTAGAGTCACTGTTTATTAATGGTGAGGGACATTGTGTAACCATAGACTCTGTTTATTCAGTGTTACGGTCACTGTGTAACTGTAGTGAGTCACTATTTATTCAAGTTGAAAATCACTCACTGGGTAAACTTAGAGTCCCTGTTTATTCAGGGTCAGCCTCACTCATTATGTAACTCTACAGAGTCACTGTTTTTTCAGGGTGAGCATTATTCATAGTCTTTACAGAGTCACTGTACATTCAAGGTGAGAGTCTCTGTTTATTCAGGGTGAGGGTCAGTGTGTAACTGTACAGAGTCACTGTTTATTTAGGGTGGGGGTCACTCACTGTGTAACTGTACAGAGTCACTGTTTATTCAGGGTGAGGGTCACTGTGTAACTGTACAGAGTCACTATTTATTCCGGGTGAGGGTCACTGTGTAACTGTACAGAGTCACTATTTATTCAGTGTGAGGGTCACTCACTGTGTAATTGTACAGAGTCACTATTTATTCCGGGTGAGGGTCACTGTGTAACTGTACAGAATAACTATTTATTCAGTGTGAGGGTCACTCACTGTGTAACTGTACAGAGTCACTATTTATTCAGGGTGAGGGTCACTCTCTGTGTAACTGTACGGAGTCACTATTTATTCATGGTGAGGGTCAGTGTGTAACAGGACAGAGTCACTGTTTATTCAGGGTGAGGGTCATTGTATAACAGGACAGAGTCACTGTTTATTCAGGGTGAGGGTCAGTGTGTAACTGTACAGAGTCACAGTTTATTCAGGGTGAGTGTCAGTGTGTAACTGTAGAGTCACTGTTTATTCAGGGAGAGGGTCAGTGTGTAACTGTAGAGTCACTGTTTATTCAGGGTGATGGTCAGTGTGTAACAGGACAGAGTCACTGTTTATTCATGGTGAGGGTCAGTGTGTAACAGGACAGAGTCACTGTTTATTCAGGGTGAGGGTTACAGTGTAACTGTACAGATTCACTGTTTATTCAGGGTGAGGGTTACTGTGTAACTGTACAGAGTCACTGTTTATTCAGGGTGAGCGTCACTCACTCTGTAACTGTACAGAGTCACTGTTTATTCAGGGTGAGGGTCATTGTATAACAGGACAGAGTCACTGTTTATTCAGGGTGAGGGTCAGTGTGTAACTGTACAGAGTCACAGTTTATTCAGGGTGAGTGTCAGTGTGTAACTGTAGAGTCACTGTTTATTCAGGGAGAGGGTCAGTGTGTAACAGGACAGAGTCACTGTTTATTCAGGGTGAGGGTTACAGTGTAACTGTACAGATTCACTGTTTATTCAGGGTGAGGGTTACTGTGTAACTGTACAGAGTCACTGTTTATTCAGGGTGAGCGTCACTCACTCTGTAACTGTACAGAGTCACTGTTTATTCAGGGTGAGGGTCACTCACTGTGTAACTGTACAGAGTCCCTGTTTATTCAGGGTGAGGGTCAGTGTGTAACTGTACAGAGTCACTGTTTATTCAGGGTGAGGGTCACTCACTGTGTAACTGTACAGAGTCACTGTTTATTCATGGTGAGGGTCAGTGTGTAACTGTACAGAGTCACTGTTTATTCAGTGTGATGGTCAGTGTGTAACAGGACAGAGTCACTGTTTATTCAGGGTGAGGGTCACTCACTGTGTAACTGTAGAGTCACTGTTTATTCAGCGTGAGGTTCAGTGTGTAACTGTGCAGAGTCACTGTTTATTCAGTGTGAGGGTCAGTGTATAACAGGACAGAGTCACTGTTTATTCAGGGTGAGGGTCAGTGTGTAACTGTGCAGAGTCACTGTTTATTCAGGGTGAGGGTCACTCACTGTGTAACTGTACAGAGTCACTGTTTATTCATGGTGAGGGTCAGTGTGTAACTGTGCAGAGTCACTGTTTATTCAGTGTGAGGGTCAGTGTATAACAGGACAGAGTCACTGTTTATTCAGGGTGAGGGTCAGTGTGTAACTGTGCAGAGTCACTGTTTATTCAGTGTGAGGGTCAGTGTAAAACAGGACAGAGTCACTGTTTATTCAGGGTGAGGGTCTCTGTGTAACTGTAGAGTCACTGTTTATTCAGGGTCAGGGTCTCTGTGTAACTGTAGAGAGTCACTGTTTATTCAGTGAGAGGGTCAGTGTGTAACAGGACAGAGTCACTGTTTATTCATGGTGTGGGTCAGTGTGTAACAAGACAGAGTCACTGTTTATTCAGGGTGAGGGTTACTGTGTAACTGTACAGATTCACTGTTTATTCAGGGTGAGGGTCTCTGTGTAACTGTAGAGTCACTGTTTATTAATGGTGAGGGACATTGTGTAACCATAGACTCTGTTTATTCAGTGTTACGGTCACTGTGTAACTGTAGTGAGTCACTATTTATTCAAGTTGAAAATCACTCACTGGGTAAACTTAGAGTCCCTGTTTATTCAGGGTCAGCCTCACTCATTATGTAACTCTACAGAGTCACTGTTTTTTCAGGGTGAGCATTATTCATAGTCTTTACAGAGTCACTGTACATTCAAGGTGAGAGTCTCTGTTTATTCAGGGTGAGGGTCAGTGTGTAACTGTACAGAGTCACTGTTTATTTAGGGTGGGGGTCACTCACTGTGTAACTGTACAGAGTCACTGTTTATTCAGGGTGAGGGTCACTGTGTAACTGTACAGAGTCACTATTTATTCCGGGTGAGGGTCACTGTGTAACTGTACAGAGTCACTATTTATTCAGTGTGAGGGTCACTCACTGTGTAATTGTACAGAGTCACTATTTATTCCGGGTGAGGGTCACTGTGTAACTGTACAGAATAACTATTTATTCAGTGTGAGGGTCACTCACTGTGTAACTGTACAGAGTCACTATTTATTCAGGGTGAGGGTCACTCTCTGTGTAACTGTACGGAGTCACTATTTATTCATGGTGAGGGTCAGTGTGTAACAGGACAGAGTCACTGTTTATTCAGGGTGAGGGTCATTGTATAACAGGACAGAGTCACTGTTTATTCAGGGTGAGGGTCAGTGTGTAACTGTACAGAGTCACAGTTTATTCAGGGTGAGTGTCAGTGTGTAACTGTAGAGTCACTGTTTATTCAGGGAGAGGGTCAGTGTGTAACTGTAGAGTCACTGTTTATTCAGGGTGATGGTCAGTGTGTAACAGGACAGAGTCACTGTTTATTCATGGTGAGGGTCAGTGTGTAACAGGACAGAGTCACTGTTTATTCAGGGTGAGGGTTACAGTGTAACTGTACAGATTCACTGTTTATTCAGGGTGAGGGTTACTGTGTAACTGTACAGAGTCACTGTTTATTCAGGGTGAGCGTCACTCACTCTGTAACTGTACAGAGTCACTGTTTATTCAGGGTGAGGGTCACTCACTGTGTAACTGTACAGAGTCCCTGTTTATTCAGGGTGAGGGTCAGTGTGTAACTGTACAGAGTGACTGTTTATTCAGGGTGAGGGTCACTCACTGTGTAACTGTACAGAGTCACTGTTTATTCATGGTGAGGGTCAGTGTGTAACTGTACAGAGTCACTGTTTATTCAGTGTGAGGGTCAGTGTGTAACAGGACAGAGTCACTGTTTATTCAGGGTGAGGGTCACTCACTGTGTAACTGTAGAGTCACTGTTTATTCAGCGTGAGGTTCAGTGTATAACAGGACAGAGTCACTGTTTATTCAGGGTGAGGGTCTCCGTGTAACTGTAGAGTCACTGTTTATTCAGGGTCAGGGTCTCTGTGTAACTGTAGAGAGTCACTGTTTATTCAGTGAGAGGGTCAGTGTGTAACAGGACAGAGTCACTGTTTATTCAGGGTGAGGGTCTCTGTGTAACTGTAGACTCACTGTTTATTCAGGGTGAGGGTCTCTGTGTAACTGTAGAGTCACTGTTTATTCATGGTGAGGGTCAGTGTGTAACTGTACAGAGTCACTGTTTCTTCAGGGAGAGGGTCAGTGTGTAACTGTACAGAGTCACTGTTTATTCAAGGTCAGGGTCAGTGTGTAACTGTACAGAGTCACTGTTTATTCATGGTGAGCGTCATTGTGTAATAATAGACTCTGTTTATTCAGTGTTACGGTCAATGTGTAACTGTAGAGAGTCACTATTTATTCAAGTTGAAAATCACTCACTGCGTAAACTTAGAGTCCCTGTTTATTCAGGGTGAGCGTCACTCACTGTCTAACAGTACAGAATCACTGTTTTTTCAGGGTGAGCATCATTCATAGTCTAACTGTATCGAGTCGCAGTTTTTGAGAGTGAAGGTCACTGTGTAACTGTACAGAGTCACTATTTATTCAGTGTGAGGGTCACTCACTGTGTTTCTGTACGGAGTCACTATTTATTCCGGGTGAGGGTCACTGTGTAACTGTACAGAATCACTATTTATTCAGTGTGAGGGTCACTCACTGTGTAACTGTACATAGTCACTGTTTATTCAGGGTGAGGGTCACTCTCTGTGTAACTGTACAGAGTCACTATTTATTCAGGGTGAGGGTCACTCTCTGTGTAACTGTACGGAGTCACTATTTATTCAGGGTGAGGGTCAGTGTGTAACAGGACAGAGTCACTGCTTATTCAGGGTGAGGGTTACTCACTGTGTAACTGTACGGAGTCACTGTTTATTCATGGTGAGGGTCAGTGTGTAACAAGACAGAGTCACTGTTTATTCAGGGTGAGGGTTACTGTGTAACTGTACAGATTCACTGTTTATTCAGGGTGAGGGTCTCTGTGTAACTGTAGAGTCACTGTTTATTAATGGTGAGGGTCATTGTGTAACCATAGACTCTGTTTATTCAGTGTTACGGTCACTGTGTAACTGTAGTGAGTCACTATTTATTCAAGTTCAAAATCACTCACTGGGTAAACTTAGAGTCCCTGTTTATTCAGGGTCAGCCTCACTCATTATGTAACTCTACAGAGTCACTGTTTTTTCAGGGTGAGCATTATTCATAGTCTTTACAGAGTCACTGTACATTCAAGGTGAGAGTCTCTGTTTATTCAGGGTGAGGGTCAGTGTGTAACTGTACAGAGTCACTGTTTATTTAGGGTGGGGGTCACTCACTGTGTAACTGTACAGAGTCACTGTTTATTCAGGGTGAGGGTCACTGTTTAACTGTACAGAGTCACTATTTATTCCGGGTGAGGGTCACTGTGTAACTGTACAGAGTCACTATTTATTCAGTGTGAGGGTCACTCACCGTGTAATTGTACAGAGTCACTATTTATTCCGGGTGAGGGTCACTGTGTAACTGTACAGAATCACTATTTATTCAGTGTGAGGGTCACTCACTGTGTAACTGTACATAGTCACTGTTTATTCAGGGTGAGGGTCACTCTCTGTGTAACTGTACAGAGTCACTATTTATTCAGGGTGAGGGTCACTCTCTGTGTAACTGTACGGAGTCACTATTTATTCATGGTGAGGGTCAGTGTGTAACAGGACAGAGTCACTGTTTATTCAGGGTGAGGGTCATTGTATAACAGGACAGAGTCACTGTTTATTCAGGGTGAGGGTCAGTGTGTAACTGTACAGAGTCACAGTTTATTCAGGGTGAGTGTCAGTGTGTAACTGTAGAGTCACTGTTTATTCAGGGAGAGGGTCAGTGTGTAACTGTAGAGTCACTGTTTATTCAGGGTGATGGTCAGTGTGTAACAGGACAGAGTCACTGTTTATTCATGGTGAGGGTCAGTGTGTAACAGGACAGAGTCACTGTTTATTCAGGGTGAGGGTTACAGTGTAACTGTACAGATTCACTGTTTATTCAGGGTGAGGGTTACTGTGTAACTGTACAGAGTCACTGTTTATTCAGGGTGAGCGTCACTCACTCTGTAACTGTACAGAGTCACTGTATATTCAGGGTGAGGGTCACTCACTGTGTAACTGTACAGAGTCCCTGTTTATTCAGGGTGAGGGTCAGTGTGTAACTGTACAGAGACACTGTTTATTCAGGGTGAGGGTCACTCACTGTGTAACTGTACAGAGTCACTGTTTATTCATGGTGAGGGTCAGTGTGTAACTGTACAGAGTCACTGTTTATTCAGTGTGAGGGTCAGTGTGTAACAGGACAGAGTCACTGTTTATTCAGGGTGAGGGTCACTCACTGTGTAACTGTAGAGTCACTGTTTATTCAGCGTGAGGTTCAGTGTATAACAGGACAGAGTCACTGTTTATTCAGGGTGAGGGTCTCTGTGTAACTGTAGAGTCACTGTTTATTCAGGGTCAGGGTCTCTGTGTAACTGTAGAGAGTCACTGTTTATTCAGTGAGAGGGTCAGTGTGTAACAGGACAGAGTCACTGTTTATTCAGGGTGAGGGTCTCTGTGTAACTGTAGACTCACTGTTTATTCAGGGTGAGGGTCTCTGTGTAACTGTAGAGTCACTGTTTATTCATGGTGAGGGTCAGTGTGTAACTGTACAGAGTCACTGTTTCTTCAGGGAGAGGGTCAGTGTGTAACTGTACAGAGTCACTGTTTATTCAAGGTCAGGGTCAGTGTGTAACTGTACAGAGTCACTGTTTATTCATGGTGAGCGTCATTGTGTAATAATAGACTCTGTTTATTCAGTGTTACGGTCAATGTGTAACTGTAGAGAGTCACTATTTATTCAAGTTGAAAATCACTCACTGCGTAAACTTAGAGTCCCTGTTTATTCAGGGAGAGCGTCACTCACTGTCTAACAGTACAGAATCACTGTTTTTTCAGGGTGAGCATCATTCATAGTCTAACTGTATCGAGTCGCAGTTTTTCAGAGTGAAGGTCACTGTGTAACTGTACAGAGTCACAATTTATTCAGTGTGAGGGTCACTCACTGTGTTTCTGTACAGAGTCACTATTTATTCCGGGTGAGGGTCACTGTGTAACTGTACAGAATCACTATTTATTCAGTGTGAGGGTCACTCACTGTGTAACTGTACATAGTCACTGTTTATTCAGGGTGAGGGTCACTCTCTGTGTAACTGTACAGAGTCACTATTTATTCAGGGTGAGGGTCACTCTCTGTGTAACTGTACGGAGTCACTATTTATTCAGGGTGAGGGTCAGTGTGTAACAGGACAGAGTCACTGCTTATTCAGGGTGAGGGTTACTCACTGTGTAACTGTAGAGTCACTGTTTATTCAGGGTGAGGGTCAGTGTCTAACTGTACAGAGTCACAGTTTATTCAGGGTGAGTGTCAGTGTGTAACTGTAGAGTCAATGTTTATTCAGGGTGATGGTCAGTGTGTAACTGTACAGAGTCACTGTTTATTCAGTGTGAGGGTCAGTGTGTAACAGGACAGAGTCACTGTTTATTCAGGGTGAGGGTTACTGTGTAACAGTACAGATTCACTGTTTATTCAGGGTGAGGGTTACTGTGTAACTGTACAGAGTCACTGTTTATTCAGGGTGAGGGTCAGTGTGTAACAGGACAGAGTCACTGTTTATTCATGGTGAGGGTCAGTGTGTAACAAGACAGAGTCACTGTTTATTCAGGGTGAGGGTTACTGTGTAACTGTACAGATTCACTGTTTATTCAGGGTGAGGGTCTCTGTGTAACTGTAGAGTCACTGTTTATTAATGGTGAGGGTCATTGTGTAACCATAGACTCTGTTTATTCAGTGTTACGGTCACTGTGTAACTGTAGTGAGTCACTATTTATTCAAGTTGAAAATCACTCACTGCGTAAACTTAGAGTCCCTGTTTATTCAGGGTCAGCCTCACTCATTATGTAACTCTACAGAGTCACTGTTTTTTCAGGGTGAGCATTATTCATAGTCTTTACAGAGTCACTGTACATTCAAGGTGAGTGTCTCTGTTTATTCAGGGTGAGGGTCAGTGTGTAACTGTACAGCGTCACTGTTTATTTAGGGTGGGGGTCACTCACTGTGTAACTGTACAGAGTCACTGTTTATTCAGGGTGAGGGTCACTGTGTAACTGTACAGAGTCACTATTTATTCCGGGTGAGGGTCACTGTGTAACTGTACAGAGTCACTATTTATTCAGTGTGAGGGTCACTCACTGTGTAACTGTACAGAGTCACTATTTATTCCGGGTGAGGGTCACTGTGTAACTGTACAGAATCACTATTTATTCAGTGTGAGGGTCACTCACTGTGTAACTGTACATAGTCACTGTTTATTCAGGGTGAGGGTCACTCTCTGTGTAACTGTACAGAGTCACTATTTATTCAGGGTGAGGGTCACTCTCTGTGTAACTGTACGGAGTCACTATTTATTCATGGTGAGGGTCAGTGTGTAACAGGACAGAGTCACTGCTTATTCAGGGTGAGGGTTACTCACTGTGTAACTGTAGAGTCACTGTTTATTCAGGGTGAGGGTCAGTGTGTAACTGTACAGAGTCACAGTTTATTCAGGGTGAGTGTCAGTGTGTAACTGTAGAGTCACTGTTTATTCAGGGAGAGGGTCAGTGTGTAACTGTAGAGTCACTGTTTATTCAGGGTGATGGTCAGTGTGTAACAGGACAGAGTCACTGTTTATTCATGGTGAGGGTCAGTGTGTAACAGGACAGAGTCACTGTTTATTCAGGGTGAGGGTTACAGTGTAACTGTACAGATTCACTGTTTATTCAGGGTGAGGGTTACTGTGTAACTGTACAGAGTCACTGTTTATTCAGGGTGAGCGTCACTCACTCTGTAACTGTACAGAGTCACTGTTTATTCAGGGTGAGGGTCACTCACTGTGTAACTGTACAGAGTCCCTGTTTATTCAGGGTGAGGGTCAGTGTGTAACTGTACAGAGTGACTGTTTATTCAGGGTGAGGGTCACTCACTGTGTAACTGTACAGAGTCACTGTTTATTCATGGTGAGGGTCAGTGTGTAACTGTACAGAGTCACTGTTTATTCAGTGTGAGGGTCAGTGTGTAACAGGACAGAGTCACTGTTTATTCAGCGTGAGGTTCAGTGTATAACAGGACAGAGTCACTGTTTATTCAGGGTGAGGGTCTCTGTGTAACTGTAGAGTCACTGTTTATTCAGGGTCAGGGTCTCTGTGTAACTGTAGAGAGTCACTGTTTATTCAGTGAGAGGGTCAGTGTGTAACAGGACAGAGTCACTGTTTATTCAGGGTGAGGGTCTCTGTGTAACTGTGGACTCACTGTTTATTCAGGGTGAGGGTCTCTGTGTAACTGTAGAGTCACTGTTTATTCAGGGTGAGAGTCTCTGTGTAACTGTAGAGTCACTGTTTATTCATGGTGAGGGTCAGTGTGTAACTGTACAGAGTCACTGTTTCTTCAGGGAGAGGGTCAGTGTGTAACTGTACAGAGTCACTGTTTATTCAAGGTCAGGGTCAGTGTGTAACTGTACAGAGTCACTGTTTATTCATGGTGAGCGTCATTGTGTAATAATAGACTCTGTTTATTCAGTGTTACGGTCAATGTGTAACTGTAGAGAGTCACTATTTATTCAAGTTGAAAATCACTCACTGCGTAAACTTAGAGTCCCTGTTTATTCAGGGAGAGCGTCACTCACTGTCTAACAGTACAGAATCACTGTTTTTTCAGGGTGAGCATCATTCATAGTCTAACTGTATCGAGTCGCAGTTTTTCAGAGTGAAGGTCACTGTGTAACTGTACAGAGTCACTATTTATTCAGTGTGAGGGTCACTCACTGTGTTTCTGTACAGAGTCACTATTTATTCCGGGTGAGGGTCACTGTGTAACTGTACAGAATCACTATTTATTCAGTGTGAGGGTCACTCACTGTGTAACTGTACATAGTCACTGTTTATTCAGGGTGAGGGTCACTCTCTGTGTAACTGTACAGAGTCACTATTTATTCAGGGTGAGGGTCACTCTCTGTGTAACTGTACGGAGTCACTATTTATTCAGGGTGAGGGTCAGTGTGTAACAGGACAGAGTCACTGCTTATTCAGGGTGAGGGTTACTCACTGTGTAACTGTAGAGTCACTGTTTATTCAGGGTGAGGGTCAGTGTCTAACTGTACAGAGTCACAGTTTATTCAGGGTGAGTGTCAGTGTGTAACTGTAGAGTCAATGTTTATTCAGGGTGATGGTCAGTGTGTAACTGTACAGAGTCACTGTTTATTCAGTGTGAGGGTCAGTGTGTAACAGGACAGAGTCACTGTTTATTCAGGGTGAGGGTTACTGTGTAACAGTACAGATTCACTGTTTATTCAGGGTGAGGGTTACTGTGTAACTGTACAGAGTCACTGTTTATTCAGGGTGAGGGTCAGTGTGTAACAGGACAGAGTCACTGTTTATTCATGGTGAGGGTCAGTGTGTAACAAGACAGAGTCACTGTTTATTCAGGGTGAGGGTTACTGTGTAACTGTACAGATTCACTGTTTATTCAGGGTGAGGGTCTCTGTGTAACTGTAGAGTCACTGTTTATTAATGGTGAGGGTCATTGTGTAACCATAGACTCTGTTTATTCAGTGTTACGGTCACTGTGTAACTGTAGTGAGTCACTATTTATTCAAGTTGAAAATCACTCACTGCGTAAACTTAGAGTCCCTGTTTATTCAGGGTCAGCCTCACTCATTATGTAACTCTACAGAGTCACTGTTTTTTCAGGGTGAGCATTATTCATAGTCTTTACAGAGTCACTGTACATTCAAGGTGAGTGTCTCTGTTTATTCAGGGTGAGGGTCAGTGTGTAACTGTACAGCGTCACTGTTTATTTAGGGTGGGGGTCACTCACTGTGTAACTGTACAGAGTCACTGTTTATTCAGGGTGAGGGTCACTGTGTAACTGTACAGAGTCACTATTTATTCCGGGTGAGGGTCACTGTGTAACTGTACAGAGTCACTATTTATTCAGTGTGAGGGTCACTCACTGTGTAACTGTACAGAGTCACTATTTATTCCGGGTGAGGGTCATTGTGTAACTGTACAGAATCACTATTTATTCAGTGTGAGGGTCACTCACTGTGTAACTGTACATAGTCACTGTTTATTCAGGGTGAGGGTCACTCTCTGTGTAACTGTACAGAGTCACTATTTATTCAGGGTGAGGGTCACTCTCTGTGTAACTGTACGGAGTCACTATTTATTCATGGTGAGGGTCAGTGTGTAACAGGACAGAGTCACTGCTTATTCAGGGTGAGGGTTACTCACTGTGTAACTGTAGAGTCACTGTTTATTCAGGGTGAGGGTCAGTGTGTAACTGTACAGAGTCACAGTTTATTCAGGGTGAGTGTCAGTGTGTAACTGTAGAGTCACTGTTTATTCAGGGAGAGGGTCAGTGTGTAACTGTAGAGTCACTGTTTATTCAGGGTGATGGTCAGTGTGTAACAGGACAGAGTCACTGTTTATTCATGGTGAGGGTCAGTGTGTAACAGGACAGAGTCACTGTTTATTCAGGGTGAGGGTTACAGTGTAACTGTTCAGATTCACTGTTTATTCAGGGTGAGGGTTACTGTGTAACTGTACAGAGTCACTGTTTATTCAGGGTGAGCGTCACTCACTCTGTAACTGTACAGAGTCACTGTTTATTCAGGGTGAGGGTCACTCACTGTGTAACTGTACAGAGTCCCTGTTTATTCAGGGTGAGGGTCAGTGTGTAACTGTACAGAGTGACTGTTTATTCAGGGTGAGGGTCACTCATTGTGTAACTGTACAGAGTCACTGTTTATTCATGGTGAGGGTCAGTGTGTAACTGTACAGAGTCACTGTTTATTCAGTGTGAGGGTCAGTGTGTAACAGGACAGAGTCACTGTTTATTCAGCGTGAGGTTCAGTGTATAACAGGACAGAGTCACTGTTTATTCAGGGTGAGGGTCTCTGTGTAACTGTAGAGTCACTGTTTATTCAGGGTCAGGGTCTCTGTGTAACTGTAGAGAGTCACTGTTTATTCAGTGAGAGGGTCAGTGTGTAACAGGACAGAGTCACTGTTTATTCAGGGTGAGGGTCTCTGTGTAACTGTGGACTCACTGTTTATTCAGGGTGAGGGTCTCTGTGTAACTGTAGAGTCACTGTTTATTCAGGGTGAGAGTCTCTGTGTAACTGTAGAGTCACTGTTTATTCATGGTGAGGGTCAGTGTGTAACTGTACAGAGTCACTGTTTCTTCAGGGAGAGGGTCAGTGTGTAACTGTACAGAGTCACTGTTTATTCAAGGTCAGGGTCAGTGTGTAACTGTACAGAGTCACTGTTTATTCATGGTGAGGGTCATTGTGTAATAATAGACTCTGTTTATTCAGTGTTACGGTCAATGTGTAACTGTAGAGAGTCACTATTTATTCAAGTTGAACATCACTCACTGCGTAAACTTAGAGTCCCTGTTTATTCAGGGTGAGCGTCACTCACTGTCTAACAGTACAGAATCACTGTTTTTTCAGGGTGAGCATCATTCATAGTCTAACTGTATCGAGTCGCAGTTTTTGAGAGTGAAGGTCACTGTGTAACTGTACAGAGTCACTATTTATTCAGTGTGAGGGTCACTCACTGTGTTTCTGTACAGAGTCACTATTTATTCCGGGTGAGGGTCACTGTGTAACTGTACAGAATCACTATTTATTCAGTGTGAGGGTCACTCACTGTGTAACTGTACATAGTCACTGTTTATTCAGGGTGAGGGTCACTCTCTGTGTAACTGTACAGAGTCACTATTTATTCAGGGTGAGGGTCACTCTCTGTGTAACTGTACGGAGTCACTATTTATTCAGGGTGAGGGTCAGTGTGTAACAGGACAGAGTCACTGCTTATTCAGGGTGAGGGTTACTCACTGTGTAACTGTAGAGTCACTGTTTATTCAGGGTGAGGGTCAGTGTGTAACTGTACAGAGTCACAGTTTATTCAGGGTGAGTGTCAGTGTGTAACTGTAGAGTCAATGTTTATTCAGGGAGAGGGTCAGTGTGTAACTGTAGAGTCACTGTTTATTCAGGGTGATGGTCAGTGTGTAACAGGACAGAGTCACTGTTTATTCAGGGTGAGGGTCAGTGTGTAACTGTACAGAGTCACTGTTTATTCAGGGTGAGGGTCACTCACTAACTGTGCAGAGTCACTGTTTATTCAGGTTGAGGGTCACACTGTAACTGTAGAGTCACTGTTTATTCAGGGTGAGAGTCTCTGTGTAACTGTAGAGAGTGACTGTTTATTCAGGGTGAGGTTCAGTGTGTAACTGTACAGAGTCACTGTTTATTCAGAGTGTGTTTCACTGTGTAACTGTACAGAGTCACTGTTAATTCAGGGTCAGGGTCACTGTGTAACTTTACAGAGTGACTGTTTATTCAGGGTGAATTTCAGTTTGTAAATGTACAGAGTCACTGTTTATTCAGGGTGATCGTCACTTTGTAAGTTTGTCAGAGATGATGTTTATGCAGGATGATGGTCAATTACTGTGTAACTGTATTGTGTGAGTGTTTACTCTGGGTGAGTGTCACTGAATAACTGTGTAGAGTCTTTCTTTATTACGGATGTGGCTCTCTATATAACTGTACAGAGAAAGGATGAAGGGCACTGTGTAACTATAGAGTCACTGTTTATTCAGGATATGGTCTTTGTATAACTGTATATAGTCACTGTCTATTAAGTTTGAGAATTTCTGTGAAACTCTAGAGAGTCGCTGTTAATTGACTGTGAGCGTCACTCTTTTTGTAACTGTAGACTCACTGTTTATACAGGGTGACGATCACTTACTGTAACGATACAGAGTCACTGTTTATTCAGGGTGAGGGTCACTCACTAACTGTGCAGAGTCACTGTTTATTCAGGGTGAGGGACAGTCAGTGTGTAACTGTACAGTGTAACTGTTTATTCAGGGTGTGGGTCACTCACTAACTGTGCAGATTCACTGTCTATTCAGGGTGAGCGTCACTCAATGTTTAACTGTACAGAGTCACTGTTTTTTCAGGGTGAGCATAATTCATAGTCTAACTGTATCGAGTCGCAGTTTTTCAGAGTGAAGGTCACTGTGTAACTGTACATAGTCACTGTTTGTTCAGGGAGAGGGTCAGTGTGTAACTGTGCAGAGTCCCTGTTTATTCTGGTTGACGGTCACTAACTGTGTAACTGTACAGAGTCACTAGTTATTCCGGGTGAGGGTCACTGTGTAACTGTACAGAGTCACTATGTATTCAGGGTGAGGGTCACTCACTATGTAACTGTACAGAGTCACTGTTAATTCAGGGTGAGTGTCAGTGTGTAACTGTAGAGTCACTGTTTATTCAGGGAGAGGGTCAGTGTGTAACTGTAGAGTCTCTGTTTATTCAGGGTGATGGTCAGTGTGTAGCAGGACAGAGTCAGTGTTTATTCAGGGTGAGGGTTACTGTGTAACTGTACAGATTCACTGTTTATTCAGGGTGAGGGTTACTGTGTAACTGTACAGAGTCACTGTTTATTCAGGGTGAGCGTCACTCACTCTGTAACTGTACAGAGTCACTGTTTATTCAGGGTGAGGGTCACTCACTGTGTAACTGTACAGAGTCACTGTTTATTCATGGTGAGGGTCAGTGTGTAACTGTACAGAGTCACTGTTTATTCAGTGTGAGGGTCAGTGTGTAACAGGACAGAGTCACTGTTTATTCAGGGTGAGTGTCAGTGTGTAACTGTAGAGTCACTGTTTATTCAGGGAGAGGGTCAGTGTGTAACTGTAGAGTCTCTGTTTATTCAGGGTGATGGTCAGTGTGTAACAGGACAGAGTCACTGTTTATTCAGGGTGAGTGTCAGTGTGTAACTGTAGAGTCACTGTTTATTCAGGGAGAGGGTCAGTGTGTAACTGTAGAGTCTCTGTTTATTCAGGGTGATGGTCAGTGTGTAACAGGACAGAGTCACTGTTTATTCATGGTGAGGGTCAGTGTGTAACTGTACAGAGTCACTGTTTATTCATGGTGAGGGTCAGTGTGTAACAGGACAGAGTCACTGTTTATTCAGGGTGAGCGTCACTCACTCTGTAACTGTACAGAGTCCCTGTTTATTCAGGGTGAGGGTCAGTGTGTAACTGTACAGAGTCAATGTTTGTTCAGGGTGAGGGTCACTCACTGTGTAACTGTACAGAGTCACTGTTTATTCATGGTGAGGGTCAGTGTGTAACTGTACAGAGTCACTGTTTATTCAGTGTGAGGGTCACTCACTGTGTAACTGTACAGTGTCACTGTTTATTCAGGGTGAGGGTGACGGTGTAACTGTACAGAGTCACTGTTTATTCAGGGTGAGCGTCACTCACTGTGTAACTGTACAGAGTCACTGTTTATTCAGGGTGAGGGTCACACACTGTGTAACTGTACACAGTCACTGTTTACTCAGGGTGAGGTTCAGTGTTTAACAGGACAGAGTCACTGTTTATTCAGGGTGAGGTTCATTGTATAACAGGACAGAGTCACTGTTTATTCAGGGTGAGGGTCTCTGTGTAACTGTAGAGTCACTGTTTATTCAGTGTCAGGGTCTCTGTGTAACTGTAGAGAGTCACTGTTTATTCAGTGTGAGGGTCAGTGTGTAACAGGACAGAGTCACTGTTTATTCAGGGTGAGGGTCTCTGTGTAACTGTAGACTCACTGTTTATTCAGGGTGAGGGTCTCTGTGTAACTGTAGACTCACTGTTTATTCAGGGTGAGGGTCTCTGTGTAACTGTAGAGTCACTGTTTATTCAGGGTGAGAGTCTGTGTAACTGTAGAGTCACTGTTTATTCATGGTGAGGGTCAGTGTGTAACTGTACAGAGTCACTGTTTATTCAGGGAGAGGGTCAGTGTGTAACTGTACAGAGTCACTGTTTATTCAAGGTCAGGGTCAGTGTGTAACTGTACAGAGTCACTGTTTATTCATGGTGAGGGTCATTGTGTAACCATAGACTCTGTTTATTCAGTGTTACGGTCAGTGTGTAACTGTAGAGAGTCACTATTTATTCAAGTTGAAAATCACTCACTGCGTAAACTTAGAGTCCCTGTTTATTCAGGGTGAGCGTCACTCACTGTGTAACTGTAGAGTCACTGTTTATTCAGGGTGAGGGTCACTCACTGTGTAACTGTACAGAGTCACTGTTTATTCAGGGTGAGCGTCACTCACTGTCTAACAGTACAGAATCACTGTTTTTTCAGGGTGAGCATCATTCATAGTCTAACTGTATCGAGTCGCAGTTATTGAGAGTGAAGGTCACTGTGTAACTGTACATAGTCACTGTTTGTTCAGGGAGAGGGTCAGTGTGTAACTGTGCAGAGCCCCTGTTTATTCAGTGTGAGGGTCACTCACTGTGTAACTGTACAGAGTCACTATTTATTCAGTGTGAGGGTCAGTGTGTAACAGGACAGAGTCACTATTTATTCCGGGTGAGGGTCACTGTGTAACTGTACAGAGTCACTATTTATTCAGTGTGAGGGTCACTCACTGTGTAACTGTACAGAGTCACTATTTATTCCGGGTGAGGGTCACTGTGTAACTGTACAGAATCACTATTTATTCAGTGTGAGGGTCACTCACTGTGTAACTGTACATAGTCACTGTTTATTCAGGGTGAGGGTCACTCTCTGTGTAACTGTACGGAGTCACTATTTATTCAGGGTGAGGGTCAGTGTGTAACAGGACAGAGTCACTGCTTATTCAGGGTGAGGGTTACTCACTGTGTAACTGTAGAGTCACTGTTTATTCAGGGTGAGGGTCAGTGTGTAACTGTACAGAGTCACTGTTTATTTAGGGTGAGTGTCAGCGTGTAACTGTAGAGTCACTGTTTATTCAGGGAGAGGGTCAGTGTGTAACTGTAGAGTCACTGTTTATTCAAGGTGATGGTCAGTGTGTAACAGGACAGAGTCACTGTTTATTCAGGGTGAGGGTTACTGTGTAACTGTACAGATTCACTGTTTATTCAGGGTGAGGGTTACTGTGTAACTGTGCAGATTCACTGTTTATTCAGGGTGAGCGTCAGTCACTCTGTAACTGTGCAGAGCCCCTGTTTATTCAGGGTGACGGTCACTAACTGTGTAGCTGTACAGAGTCACTATTTATTCCGGGTGAGGGTCACTGTGTAACTGTACAGAGTCACTATTTATTCAGTGTGAGGGTCACTCACTGTATAACTGTACAGAGTCACTATTTATTCCGGGTGAGGTTCACTGTGTAACTGTACAGAATCACTATTTATTCAGTGTGAGGGTCACTCACTGTGTAACTGTACATAGTCACTGTTTATTCAGGGTGAGGGTCACTCTCTGTGTAACTGTACAGAGTCACTATTTATTCAGGGTGAGGGTCACTCTCTGTGTAACTGTACGGAGTCACTATTTATTCAGGGTGAGGGTCAGTGTGTAACAGGACAGAGTCACTGCTTATTTAGGGTGAGGGTTACTCACTCTGTAACTGTACAGAGTCACTGTTTATTCAGGGTGAGGGTCAGTGTGTAACAGAACAGAGTCACTGTTTATTCAGGGTGAGCGTCACTCACTCTGTAACTGTACAGAGTCACTGTTTATTCAGGGTGAGGGTCACTGCGTTACTGTACAGAGTCACTGTTTATTCAGGGAGAGGGTCATTGTATAACAGGACAGAGTCACTGTTTATTTCGGGTGAGGGTCTCTGTGTAACCATAGACTCTGTTTATTCAGTGTTATGGTCATTGTGTAACTGTAGAGAGTCACTATTTATTCAAGTTGAAAATCACTCACTGCGTAAACTTAGAGTCCCTGTTTATTCAGGGTGAGCGTCACTCACTGTCTAACAGTACAGAATCACTGTTTTTTCAGGGTGAGCATAATTCATAGTCTAACTGTATCGAGTCGCAGTTTTTGAGAGTGAAGGTCACTGTGTAACTGTACATAGTCACTGTTTGTTCAGAGAGAGGGTCAGTGTGTAACTGTGCAGAGTCCCTGTTTATTCTGGGTGACGGTCACTAACTGTGTAACTGTACAGAGTCACTATTTATTCCGGGTGAGGGTCACTGTGTAACTGTACAGAGTCAATATGTATTCAGGGTGAGAGTCACTCACTTTGTAACTGTACATAGTCACTGTTTATTCAGGGTTTGGGTTACTCTCTGTGTAACTGTACAGAGTCACTATTTATTCAGGGTGAGGGTCACTCTCTGTGTAACTGTACAGAGTCACTATTTATTCAGGGTGAGGGTCAGTGTGTAACAGGACAGAGTCACTGTTTATTCATGATGAGGGTCAGTGTGTAACAGGACAGAGTCACTATTTATTCATGGTGAGGGTCAGTGTGTAACAGGACAGAGTCACTGTTTATTCAGGGTGAGGGTTACTGTGTAACTGTACAGATTCACTGTTTATTCAGGGTGAGGGTTACTGTGTAACTGTACAGAGTCACTGTTTATTCAGGGTGAGTGTCAGTGTGTAACTGTAGAGTCACTGTTTATTCAGGGAGAGGGTCAGTGTGTAACTGTAGAGTCTCTGTTTATTCAGGGTGATGGTCAGTGTGTAACAGGACAGAGTCACTGTTTATTCAGGGTGAGGGTTACTGTGTAACTGTACAGATTCACTGTTTATTCAGGGTGAGGGTTACTGTGTAACTGTACAGAGTCACTGTTTATTCAGGGTGAGCGTCACTCACTCTGT
Organism: Hemitrygon akajei; assembly: GCF_048418815.1. Taxonomy (NCBI): domain Eukaryota; kingdom Metazoa; phylum Chordata; class Chondrichthyes; order Myliobatiformes; family Dasyatidae; genus Hemitrygon; species Hemitrygon akajei. The sequence continues at coordinate 76,559,930 of NC_133134.1, forward strand.
AACTGTGCAGAGTCACTGTTTATTCAGGGTGAGGGTCACTCACTGTGTAACTGTACAGAGTCCCTGTTTATTCAGGGTGAGGGTCAGTGTGTAACTGTACAGAGTCACTGTTTATTCAGGGTGAGGGTCACTCACTGTGTAACTGTACAGAGTCACTGTTTATTCATGGTGAGGGTCAGTGTGTAACTGTACAGAGTCACTGTTTATTCAGTGTGAGGGTCAGTGTGTAACAGGACAGAGTCACTGTTTATTCAGGGTGAGGTTCAGTGTATAACAGGACAGAGTCACTGTTTATTCATGGTGAGGGTCAGTGTGTAACTGTACAGAGTCACTGTTTCTTCAGGGAGAGGGTCAGTGTGTAACTGTACAGAGTCACTGTTTATTCAAGGTCAGGGTCAGTGTGTAAGTGTACAGAGTCACTGTTTATTCATGGTGAGGGTCATTGTGTAATAATAGACTCTGTTTATTCAGTGTTACGGTCAATGTGTAACTGTAGAGAGTCACTATTTATTCAAGTTGAAAATCACTCACTGCGTAAACTTAGAGTCCCTGTTTATTCAGGTTGAGCGTCACTCACTGTCTAACAGTACAGAATCACTGTTTTTTCAGGGTGAGCATCATTCATAGTCTAACTGTATCGAGTCGCAGTTTTTGAGAGTGAAGGTCACTGTGTAACTGTACATAGTCACTGTTTGTTCAGGGAGAGGGTCAGTGTGTAACTGTGCAGAGCCCCTGTTTATTCAGGGTGACGGTCACTAACTGTGTAGCTGTACAGAGTCACTATTTATTCCGGGTGAGGGTCACTGTGTAACTGTACAGAGTCACTATTTATTCAGTGTGAGGGTCACTCACTGTGTAACTGTACAGAGTCACTATTTATTCCGGGTGAGGGTCACTGTGTAACTGTACAGAATCACTATTTATTCAGTGTGAGGGTCACTCACTGTGTAACTGTACATAGTCACTGTTTATTCAGGGTGAGGGTCACTCTCTGTGTAACTGTACAGAGTCACTATTTATTCAGGGTGAGGGTCAGTGTGTAACAGGACAGAGTCACTGCTTATTCAGGGTGAGGGTTACTCACTGTGTAACTGTACAGAGTCACTATTTATTCTTGGTGAGGGTCACTGTGTAACTGTACAGAGTCACTATTTATTCAGTGTGAGGGTCACTCACTGTGTAACTGTACAGAGTCACTATTTATTCCGGGTGAGGGTCACTGTGTAACTGTACAGAATCACTATTTATTCAGTGTGAGGGTCACTCACTGTGTAACTGTACATAGTCACTGTTTATTCAGGGTGAGGGTCACTCTCTGTGTAACTGTACAGAGTCACTATTTATTCAGGGTGAGGGTCACTCTCTGTGTAACTGTACAGAGTCACTATTTATTCAGGGTGAGGGTCAGTGTGTAACAGGACAGAGTCACTGCTTATTCAGGGTGAGGGTTACTCACTGTGTAACTGTAGAGTCACTGTTTATTCAGGGTGAGGGTCAGTGTGTAACTGTACAGAGTCACAGTTTATTCAGGGTGAGTGTCAGTGTGTAACTGTAGAGTCACTGTTTATTCATGGTGAGGGTTACTGTGTAACTGTACAGAGTCACTGTTTATTCAGGGAGAGGGTCAGTGTGTAACTGTAGAGTCTCTGTTTATTCAGGGTGATGGTCAGTGTGTAACAGGACAGAGTCACTGTTTATTCATGGTGAGGGTCAGTGTGTAACAGGACAGAGTCACTGTTTATTCAGGGTGAGGGTTACTGTCTAACTGTACAGATTCACTGTTTATTCAGGGTGAGTGTCTCTGTGTAACTGTAGAGTCACTGTTTATTCATGGTGAAGGTTACTGTGTAACTGTACAGAGTCACTGTTTATTCAGGGAGAGGGTCAGTGTGTAACTGTAGAGTCTCTGTTTATTCAGGGTGATGGTCAGTGTGTAACTGTACAGAGTCACTGTTTATTCAGTGTGAGGGTCAGTGTGTAACAGGACAGAGTCACTGTTTATTCAGGGTGAGGGTTACTGTGTAACAGTACAGATTCACTGTTTATTCAGGGTGAGGGTTACTGTGTAACTGTACAGAGTCACTGTTTATTCAGGGTGAGGGTCACTCACTCTGTAACTGTACAGAGTCATTGTTTATTCAGGGTGAGGGTCACTCACTGTGTAACTGTACACAGTCCCTGTTTATTCAGGGTGAGGGTCAGTGTGTAACTGTACTGAGTCACTGTTTATTCAGGGTGAGGGTCACTCACTGTGTAACTGTACAGAGTCACTGTTTATTCATGGTGAGGGTCAGTGTGTAACTGTACAGAGTCATTGTTTATCCATGGTGAGGGTCAGTGTGTAACAGGACAGAGTCACTGTTTATTCATGGTGAGGGTCAGTGTGTAACAAGACAGAGTCACTGTTTATTCAGGGTGAGGGTTACTGTGTAACTGTACAGATTCACTGTTTATTCAGGGTGAGGGTCTCTGTGTAACTGTAGAGTCACTGTTTATTAATGGTGAGGGTCATTGTGTAACCATAGACTCTGTTTATTCAGTGTTACGGTCACTGTGTAACTGTAGTGAGTCACTATTTATTCAAGTTGAAAATCACTCACTGGGTAAACTTAGAGTCCCTGTTTATTCAGGGTCAGCCTCACTCATTATGTAACTCTACAGAGTCACTGTTTTTTCAGGGTGAGCATTATTCATAGTCTTTACAGAGTCACTGTACATTCAAGGTGAGAGTCTCTGTTTATTCAGGGTGAGGGTCAGTGTGTAACTGTACAGAGTCAGTGTTTATTTAGGGTGGGGGTCACTCACTGCGTAACTGTACAGAGTCACTGTTTATTCAGGGTGAGGGTCACTGTGTAACTGTACAGAGTCACTATTTATTCCGGGTGAGGGTCACTGTGTAACTGTACAGAGTCACTGTTTATTCAGGGTGAGGGTCACTGTGTAACTGTACAGTGTCACTATTTATTCCGGGTGAGGGTCACTGTGTAACTGTACAGAGTCACTATTTATTCAGTGTGAGGGTCACTCTCTGTGTAATTGTACAGAGTCACTATTTATTCCGGGTGAGGGTCACTGTGTAACTGTACAGAATCACTATTTATTCAGTGTGAGGGTCACTCACTGTGTAACTGTACATAGTCACTGTTTATTCAGGGTGAGGGTCACTCTCTGTGTAACTGTACAGAGTCACTATTTATTCAGGGTGAGGGTCACTCTCTGTGTAACTGTACGGAGTCACTATTTATTCATGGTGAGGGTCAGTGTGTAACAGGACAGAGTCACTGTTTATTCAGGGTGAGGGTCATTGTATAACAGGACAGAGTCACTGTTTATTCAGGGTGAGGGTCAGTGTGTAACTGTACAGAGTCACAGTTTATTCAGGGTGAGTGTCAGTGTGTAACTGTAGAGTCACTGTTTATTCAGGGAGAGGGTCAGTGTGTAACTGTAGAGTCACTGTTTATTCAGGGTGATGGTCAGTGTGTAACAGGACAGAGTCACTGTTTATTCATGGTGAGGGTCAGTGTGTAACAGGACAGAGTCACTGTTTATTCATGGTGAGGGTCAGTGTGTAACAGGACAGAGTCACTGTTTATTCAGGGTGAGGGTTACTGTGTAACAGTACAGATTCACTGTTTATTCAGGGTGAGGGTTACTGTGTAACTGTACAGAGTCACTGTTTGTTCAGGGTGAGGGTCACTGTGTAACTGTACAGAGTCACTATTTATTCCGGGTGAGGGTCACTGTGTAACTGTACAGAGTCACTATTTATTCAGTGTGAGGGTCACTCACTGTGTAATTGTACAGAGTCACTATTTATTCCGGGTGAGGGTCACTGTGTAACTGTACAGAATCACTATTTATTCAGTGTGAGGGTCACTCACTGTGTAACTGTACATAGTCACTGTTTATTCAGGGTGAGGGTCACTCTCTGTGTAACTGTACAGAGTCACTATTTATTCAGGGTGAGGGTCACTCTCTGTGTAACTGTACGGAGTCACTATTTATTCATGGTGAGGGTGAGTGTGTTACAGGACAGAGTCACTGCTTATTCAGGGTGAGGGTTACTCACTGTGTAACTGTAGAGTCACTGTTTATTCAGGGTGAGGGTCAGTGTGTAACTGTACAGAGTCACAGTTTATTCAGGGTGAGTGTCAGTGTGTAACTGTAGAGTCACTGTTTATTCAGGGAGAGGGTCAGTGTGTAACTGTAGAGTCACTGTTTATTCAGGGTGATGGTCAGTGTGTAACAGGACAGAGTCACTGTTTATTCATGGTGAGGGTCAGTGTGTAACAGGACAGAGTCACTGTTTATTCAGGGTGAGGGTTACAGTGTAACTGTACAGATTCACTGTTTATTCAGGGTGAGGGTTACTGTGTAACTGTACAGAGTCACTGTTTATTCAGGGTGAGCGTCACTCACTCTGTAACTGTACAGAGTCACTGTTTATTCAGGGTGATGGTCACTCACTGTGTAACTGTACAGAGTCCCTGTTTATTCAGGGTGAGGGTCAGTGTGTAACTGTACAGAGTCACTGTTTATTCAGGGTGAGGGTCACTCACTGTGTAACTGTACAGAGTCACTGTTTATTCAGTGTGAGGGTCAGTGTGTAACAGGACAGAGTCACTGTTTATTCAGGGTGAGGGTCACTCACTGTGTAACTGTAGAGTCACTGTTTATTCAGCGTGAGGTTCAGTGTATAACAGGACAGAGTCACTGTTTATTCAGGGTGAGGGTCTCTGTGTATCTGTAGAGTCACTGTTTATTCAGGGTCAGGGTCTCTGTGTAACTGTAGAGAGTCACTGTTTATTCAGTGAGAGGGTCAGTGTGTAACAGGACAGAGTCACTGTTTATTCAGGGTGAGGGTCTCTGTGTAACTGTAGACTCACTGTTTATTCAGGGTGAGGGTCTCTGTGTAACTGTAGAGTCACTGTTTATTCAGGGTGAGAGTCTCTGTGTAACTGTAGAGTCACTGTTTATTCATGGTGAGGGTCAGTGTGTAACTGTACAGAGTCACTGTTTCTTCAGGGAGAGGGTCAGTGTGTAACTGTACAGAGTCACTGTTTATTCAAGATCAGGGTCAGTGTGTAACTGTACAGAGTCACTGTTTATTCATGGTGAGCGTCATTGTGTAATAATAGACTCTGTTTATTCAGTGTTACGGTCAATGTGTAACTGTAGAGAGTCACTATTTATTCAAGTTGAAAATCACTCACTGCGTAAACTTAGAGTCCCTGTTTATTCAGGGTGAGCGTCACTCACTGTCTAACAGTACAGAATCACTGTTTTTTCAGGGTGAGCATCATTCATAGTCTAACTGTATCGAGTCGCAGTTTTTGAGAGTGAAGGTCACTGTGTAACTGTACAGAGTCACTATTTATTCAGTGTGAGGGTCACTCACTGTGTTTCTGTACAGAGTCACTATTTATTCCGGGTGAGGGTCACTGTGTAACTGTACAGAATCACTATTTATTCAGTGTGAGGGTCACTCACTGTGTAACTGTACATAGTCACTGTTTATTCAGGGTGAGGGTCACTCTCTGTGTAACTGTACAGAGTCACTATTTATTCAGGGTGAGGGTCACTCTCTGTGTAACTGTACGGAGTCACTATTTATTCAGGGTGAGGGTCAGTGTGTAACAGGACAGAGTCACTGCTTATTCAGGGTGAGGGTTACTCACTGTGTAACTGTAGAGTCACTGTTTATTCAGGGTGAGGGTCAGTGTGTAACTGTACAGAGTCACAGTTTATTCAGGGTGAGTGTCAGTGTGTAACTGTAGAGTCAATGTTTATTCAGGGTGATGGTCAGTGTGTAACTGTACAGAGTCACTGTTTATTCAGTGTGAGGGTCAGTGTGTAACAGGACAGAGTCACTGTTTATTCAGGGTGAGGGTTACTGTGTAACAGTACAGATTCACTGTTTATTCAGGGTGAGGGTTACTGTGTAACTGTACAGAGTCACTGTTTATTCAGGGTGAGGGTCACTCACTCTGTAACTGTACAGAGTCATTGTTTATTTAGGGTGAGGGTCACTCACTGTGTAACTGTACACAGTCCCTGTTTATTCAGGGTGAGGGTCAGTGTGTAACTGTACAGAGTCACTGTTTATTCAGGGTGAGGGTCACTCACTGTGTAACTGTACAGAGTCACTGTTTATTCATGGTGAGGGTCAGTGTGTAACTGTACAGAGTCATTGTTTATTCATGGTGAGGGTCAGTGTGTAACAGGACAGAGTCACTGTTTATTCATGGTGAGGGTCAGTGTGTAACAAGACAGAGTCACTGTTTGTTCAGGGTGAGGGTTACTGTGTAACTGTACAGATTCACTGTTTATTCAGGGTGAGGGTCTCTGTGTAACTGTAGAGTCACTGTTTATTAATGGTGAGGGTCATTGTGTAACCATAGACTCTGTTTATTCAGTGTTACGGTCACTGTGTAACTGTAGTGAGTCACTATTTATTCAAGTTGAAAATCACTCACTGCGTAAACTAAGAGTCCCTGTTTATTCAGGGTCAGCCTCACTCATTATGTAACTCTACAGAGTCACTGTTTTTTCAGGGTGAGCATTATTCATAGTCTTTACAGAGTCACTGTACATTCAAGGTGAGTGTCTCTGTTTATTCAGGGTGAGGGTCAGTGTGTAACTGTACAGAGTCACTGTTTATTCATGGTGAGGGTCAGTGTGTAACAAGACAGAGTCACTGTTTATTCAGGGTGAGAGTTACTGTGTAACTGTACAGATTCACTGTTTATTCAGGGTGAGGGTCTCTGTGTAACTGTAGAGTCACTGTTTATTAATGGTGAGGGTCATTGTGTAACCATAGACTCTGTTTATTCAGTGTTACGGTCACTGTGTAACTGTAGTGAGTCACTATTTATTCAAGTTGAAAATCACTCACTGCGTAAACTTAGAGTCCCTGTTTATTCAGGGTCAGCCTCACTCATTATGTAACTCTACAGAGTCACTGTTTTTTCAGGGTGAGCATTATTCATAGTCTTTACAGAGTCACTGTACATTCAAGGTGAGTGTCTCTGTTTATTCAGGGTGAGGGTCAGTGTGTAACTGTACAGAGTCACTGTTTATTTAGGGTGGGGGTCACTCACTGTGTAACTGTACAGAGTCACTGTTTATTCAGGGTGAGGGTCACTGTGTAACTGTACAGAGTCACTATTTATTCCGGGTGAGGGTCACTGTGTAACTGTACAGAGTCACTATTTATTCAGTGTGAGGGTCACTCACTGTGTAACTGTACAGAGTCACTATTTATTCCGGGTGAGGGTCACTGTGTAACTGTACAGAATCACTATTTATTCAGTGTGAGGGTCACTCACTGTGTAACTGTACATAGTCACTGTTTATTCAGGGTGAGGGTCACTCTCTGTGTAACTGTACAGAGTCACTATTTATTCAGGGTGAGGGTCACTCTCTGTGTAACTGTACGGAGTCACTATTTATTCATGGTGAGGGTCAGTGTGTAACAGGACAGAGTCACTGTTTATTCAGGGTGAGGGTCATTGTATAACAGGACAGAGTCACTGTTTATTCAGGGTGAGGGTCAGTGTGTAACTGTACAGAGTCACTGCTTATTCAGGGTGAGGGTTACTCACTGTGTAACTGTAGAGTCACTGTTTATTCAGGGTGAGGGTCAGTGTGTAACTGTACAGAGTCACAGTTTATTCAGGGTGAGTGTCAGTGTGTAACTGTAGAGTCACTGTTTATTCAGGGAGAGGGTCAGTGTGTAACTGTAGAGTCACTGTTTATACAGGTGATGGTCAGTGTGTAACAGGACAGAGTCACTGTTTATTCATGGTGAGGGTCAGTGTGTAACAGGACAGAGTCACTGTTTATTCAGGGTGAGGGTTACAGTGTAACTGTACAGATTCACTGTTTATTCAGGGTGAGGGTTACTGTGTAACTGTACAGAGTCACTGTTTATTCAGGGTGAGCGTCACTCACTCTGTAACTGTACAGAGTCACTGTTTATTCAGGGTGAGGGTCACTCACTGTGTAACTGTACAGAGTCCCTGTTTATTCAGGGTGAGGGTCAGTGTGTATCTGTACAGAGTCAGTGTTTATTCAGGGTGAGGGTCACTCACTGTGTAACTGTACTGAGTCACTGTTTATTCATGGTGAGGGTCAGTGTGTAACTGTACAGAGTCACTGTTTATTCAGTGTGAGGGTCAGTGTGTAACAGGACAGAGTCACTGTTTATTCAGGGTGAGGGTCACTCACTGTGTAACTGTAGAGTCACTGTTTATTCAGCGTGAGGGTCTCTGTGTAACTGTAGAGTCACTGTTTATTCAGGGTCAGGGTCTCTGTGTAACTGTAGAGAGTCACTGTTTATTCAGTGAGAGGGTCAGTGTGTAACAGGACAGAGTCACTGTTTATTCAGGGTGAGGGTCTCTGTGTAACTGTAGACTCACTGTTTATTCAGGGTGAGGGTCTCTGTGTAACTGTAGAGTCACTGTTTATTCAGGGTGAGAGTCTCTGTGTAACTGTAGAGAGTCACTGTTTATTCAGTGAGAGGGTCAGTGTGTAATAGGACAGAGTCACTGTTTATTCAGGGTGAGGGTCTCTGTGTAACTGTAGACTCACTGTTTATTCAGGGTGAGGGTCTCTGTGTAACTGTAGAGTCACTGTTTATTCAGGGTGAGAGTCTCTGTGTAACTGTAGAGTCACTGTTTATTCATGGTGAGGGTCAGTGTGTAACTGTACAGAGTCACTGTTTCTTCAGGGAGAGGGTCAGTGTGTAACTGTACAGAGTCACTGTTTATTCAAGGTCAGGGTCAGTGTGTAACTGTACAGAGTCACTGTTTATTCATGGTGAGGGTCATTGTGTAATAATAGACTCTGTTTATTCAGTGTTACGGTCAATGTGTAACTGTAGAGAGTCACTATTTATTCAAGTTGAACATCACTCACTGCGTAAACTTAGAGTCCCTGTTTATTCAGGGTGAGCGTCACTCACTGTCTAACAGTACAGAATCACTGTTTTTTCAGGGTGAGCATCATTCATAGTCTAACTGTATCGAGTCGCAGTTTTTGAGAGTGAAGGTCACTGTGTAACTGTACTGAGTCACTATTTATTCAGTGTGAGGGTCACTCACTGTGTTTCTGTACAGAGTCACTATTTATTCCGGGTGAGGGTCACTGTGTAACTGTACAGAATCACTATTTATTCAGTGTGAGGGTCACTCACTGTGTAACTGTACATAGTCACTGTTTATTCAGGGTGAGGGTCACTCTCTGTGTAACTGTACGGAGTCACTATTTATTCAGGGTGAGGGTCAGTGTGTAACAGGACAGAGTCACTGCTTATTCAGGGTGAGGGTTACTCACTGTGTAACTGTAGAGTCACTGTTTATTCAGGGTGAGGGTCAGTGTGTAACTGTACAGAGTCACAGTTTATTCAGGGTGAGTGTCAGTGTGTAACTGTAGAGTCAATGTTTATTCAGGGAGAGGGTCAGTGTGTAACTGTAGAGTCACTGTTTATTCAGGGTGATGGTCAGTGTGTAACAGGACAGAGTCACTGTTTATTCATGGTGAGGGTCAGTGTGTAACAGGACAGAGTCACTGTTTATTCAGGGTGAGGGTTACTGTGTAACTGTACAGATTCACTGTTTATTCAGGGTGAGGGTTACTGTGTAACTGTACAGAGTCACTGTTTATTCAGGGTGAGCGTCACTCACTCTGTAACTGTACAGAGTCACTGTTTATTCAGGGTGAGGGTCACTCACTGTGTAACTGTACAGAGTCCCTGTTTATTCAGGGTGAGGGTCAGTGTGTAACTGTACAGAGTCACTGTTTATTCAGGGTGAGGGTCACTCACTGTGTAACTGTACAGAGTCACTGTTTATTCATGATGAGGGTCAGTGTGTAACTGTACAGAGTCACTGTTTATTCAGTGTGAGGGTCAGTGTGTAACAGGACAGAGTCACTGTTTATTCAGGGTGAGGTTCAGTGTATAACAGGACAGAGTCACTGTTTATTCAGGGTGAGGGTCACTCACTGTGTAACTGTACAGAGTCACTGTTTATTCAGGGTCAGGGTCTCTGTGTAACTGTAGAGAGTCACTGTTTATTCAGTGTGAGGGTCAGTGTGTAACAGGACAGAGTCACTGTTTATTCAGGGTGAGGGTCTCTGTGTAACTGTAGACTCACTGTTTATTCAGGGTGAGGGTCTCTGTGTAACTGTAGAGTCACTGTTTATTCAGGGTGAGTGTCTCTAACTGTAGAGTCACTGTTTATTCATGGTGAGGGTCAGTGTGTAACTGTACAGAGTCACTGTTTATTCAAGGTCAGGGTCAGTGTGTAACTGTACAGAGTCACTGTTTATTCATGGTGAGGGTCATTGTGTAATAATAGACTCTGTTTATTCAGTGTTACGGTCAATGTGTAACTGTAGGGAGTCACTATTTATTCAAGTTGAAAATCACTCACTGCGTAAACTTAGAGTCCCTGTTTATTCAGGGTGAGCGTCACTCACTGTCTAACAGTACAGAATCACTGTTTTTTCAGGGTGAGCATCATTCATAGTCTAACTGTATCGAGTCGCAGTTTTTGAGAGTGAAGGTCACTGTGTAACTGTACATAGTCACTGTTTGTTCAGGGAGAGGGTCAGTGTGTAACTGTGCAGAGCCCCTGTTTATTCAGGGTGACGGTCAGTAACTGTGTAGCTGTACAGAGTCACTATTTATTCCGGGTGAGTGTCACTGTGTAACTGTACAGAGTCACTATTTATTCAGTGTGAGGGTCACTCACTGTGTAACTGTACAGAGTCACTATTTATTCTGGGTGAGGGGCACTGTGTAACTGTACAGAATCACTATTTATTCAGTGTGAGGGTCACTCACTGTGTAACTGTACATAGTCACTGTTTATTCAGGGTGAGGGTCACTCTCTGTGTAACTGTACAGAGTCACTATTTATTCAGGGTGAGGGTCACTCTCTGTGTAACTGTACAGAGTCACTATTTATTCAGGGTGAGGGTCAGTGTGCAACAGGACAGAGTCACTGCTTATTAAGGATGAGGGTTACTCACTGTGTAACTGTACAGAGTCACTGTTTATTCATGGTGAGGGTCAGTGTGTAACTGTACAGAGTCACTGTTTATTCAGTGTGAGGGTCAGTGTGTAACAGGACAGAGTCATTGTTTATTCAGGGTGAGGTTCAGTGTATAACAGGACAGAGTCACTGTTTATTCAGGGTGAGGTTCTCTGTGTAACTGTAGAGTCACTGTTTATTCAGGGTCAGGGTCTCTGTGTAACTGTAGAGAGTCACTGTTTATTCATGGTGAGGGTCAGTGTGTAACAGGACAGAGTCACTGTTTATTCAGGGTGAGGGTCTCTGTGTAACTGTAGAGTCACTGTTTATTCATGGTGAGGGTCAGTGTGTAACTGTACAGAGTCACTGTTTCTTCAGGGAGAGGGTCAGTGTGTAACTGTACAGAGTCACTGTTTATTCAAGGTCAGGGTCAGTGTGTAACTGTACAGAGTCACTGTTTATTCATGGTGAGGGTCATTGTGTAATAAAAGACTCTGTTTATTCAGTGTTACGGTCAATGTGTAACTGTAGAGAGTCACTATTTATTCAAGTTGAAAATCACTCACTGCGTAAACTTAGAGTCCCTGTTTATTCAGGGTGAGCGTCACTCACTGTCTAACAGTACAGAATCACTGTTTTTTCAGGGTGAGCATCATTCATAGTCTAACTGTATCGAGTCGCAGTTTTTGAGAGTGAAGGTCACTGTGTAACTGTACATAGTCACTGTTTGTTCAGGGAGAGGGTCAGTGTGTAACTGTGCAGAGCCCCTGTTTATTCAGGGTGACGGTCAGTAACTGTGTAGCTGTACAGAGTCACTATTTATTCCGGGTGATGGTCACTGTGTAACTGTACAGAGTCACTATTTATTCAGTGTGAGGGTCACTCACTATGTAACTGTACAGAGTCACTATTTTTTCCGGGTGAGGGTCACTGTGTAACTGTACAGAATCACTATTTATTCAGTGTGAGGGTCACTCACTGTGTAACTGTACAGAGTCCCTGTTTATTCAGGGTGAGGGTTACTGTGTAACTGTACAGAGTCACTGTTTATTCAGGGTGAGTGTCACTCACTCTGTAACTGTACAGAGTCACTGTTTATTCAGGGTGAGGGTCACCCACCGTGTAACTGTACAGAGTCCCTGTTTATTCAGGGTGAGGGTCAGTGTGTAACTGTACAGAGTCACTGTTTATTCAGGGTGAGGGTCACTCACTGTGTAACTGTACAGAGTCACTGTTTATTCATGGTGAGGGTCAGTGTATAACTGTAGAGTCACTGTTTATTCAGGGAGAGGGTCAGTGTGTAACTGTAGAGTCACTGTTTATTCAGGGTGATGGTCAGTGTGTAACAGGACAGAGTCAATGCTTATTCAGGGTGAGGGTCACTCACTGTGTAACTGTACAGAGTCACTGTTTATTCAGGGTGAGGGTCACTCACTGTGTAACTGTACAGAGTCACTGTTTATTCATGGTGAGGGTCAGTGTATAACAGGACAGAGTCAATGCTTATTCAGGGTGAGGGTCACTCACTGTGTAACTGTACAGAGTCACTGTTTATTCATGGTGAGGGTCAGTGTATAACTGTAGAGTCACTGTTTATTCAGGGAGAGGGTCAGTGTGTAACTGTAGAGTCACTGTTTATTCAGGGTGATGGTCAGTGTGTAACAGGACAGAGTCACTGTTTATTCATGGTGAGGGTCAGTGTGTAACTGTACAGATTCACTGTTTATTCAGGGTGAGGGTTACTGTGTAACTGTACAGAGTCACTGTTTATTCAGGGTGAGCGTCAATCACTCTGTAACTGTACAGAGTCACTGTTTATTCAGGGTGAGGGTCACTCACTGTGTAACTGTACAGAGTACCTGTTTATTCAGGGTGAGGGTCAGTGTGTAACTGTACAGAGTCACTGTTTATTCAGGGTGAGGGTCACTCACTGTGTAACTGTACAGAGTCACTGTTTATTCATGGTGAGGGTCAGTGTGTAACTGTACAGAGTCACTGTTTATTCAGTGTGAGGGTCAGAGTGTAACTGTACAGAGTCTCTGTTTATTCAGGGTGATGGTCAGTGTGTAACAGGACAGAGTCACTGTTTATTCAGGGTGAGGTTCAGTGTATAACAGGACAGAGTCACTGTTTATTCAGGGTGAGGGTCTCTGTGTAACTGTAGACTCACTGTTTATTGAGGGTGAGGGTCTCTGTGTAACTGTAGAGTCACTGTTTATTCAGGGTGAGAGTCTCTGTGTAACTGTAGAGTCACTGTTTATTCATGGTGAGGGTCAGTGTGTAACTGTACAGAGTCACTGTTTATTCAAGGTCAGGGTCAGTGTGTAACGGTACAGAGTCACTGTTTATTCATGGTGAGGGTCATTGTGTAATAATAGACTCTGTTTATTCAGTGTTACGGTCAATGTGTAACTGTAGAGAGTCACTATTTATTCAAGTTGAAAATCACTCACTGCGTAAACTTAGAGTCCCTGTTTATTCAGGGTGAGCGTCACTCACTGTCTAACAGTACAGAATCACTGTTTCTTCAGGGTGAGCATCATTCATAGTCTAACTGTATCGAGTCGCAGTTTTTGAGAGTGAAGGTCACTGTGTAACTGTACATAGTCACTGTTTGTTCAGGGAGAGGGTCAGTGTGTAACTGTGCAGAGCCCCTGTTTATTCAGGGTGACGGTCACTAACTGTGTAGCTGTACAGAGTCACTATTTATTCCGTGTGATGGTCACTGTGTAACTGTACAGAGTCACTATTTATTCAGTGTGAGGGTCACTCACTGTGTAACTGTACAGAGTCACTATTTATTCCGGGTGAGGGTCTCTGTGTAACTGTACAGAATCACTATTTATTCAGTGTGAGGGTCACTCACTGTGTAACTGTACATAGTCACTGTTTATTCAGGGTGAGGGTCACTCTCTGTGTAACTGTACAGAGTCACTATTTATTCAGGGTGAGGGTCACTCTCTGTGTAACTGTACGGAGTCACTATTTATTCAGGGTGAGGGTCAGTGTGTAACAGGACAGAGTCACTGTTTATTCAGGGTGAGGGTCAGTGTGTAACTGTACAGAGTCACTGTTTATTTAGGGTGAGTGTCAGTGTGTAACTGTAGAGTCACTGTTTATTCAGGGAGAGGGTCAGTGTGTAACTGTAGAGTCACTGTTTATTCAAGGTGATGGTCAGTGTGTAACAGGACAGAGTCACTGTTTATTCATGGTGAGGGTCAGTGTGTAACAGGACAGAGTCACTGTTTATTCAGGGTGAGGGTTACTGTGTAACTGTACAGATTCACTGTTTATTCAGGGTGAGGGTTACTGTGTAACTGTACAGAGTCACTGTTTATTCAGAGTGAGTGTCAGTGTGTAACTGTAGAGTCACTGTTTATTCAGGGAGAGGGTCAGTGTGTAACTGTAGAGTCTCTGTTTATTCAGGGTGATGGTCAGTGTGTAACAGGAAAGAGTCACTGTTTATTCATGGTGAGGGTTACTGTGTAACTGTACAGAGTCACTGTTTATTCAGGGTGACGGTTACTGTGTAACTGTACAGAGTCACTGTTTATTCAGGGTGAGCGTCACTCACTCTGTAACTGTACAGAGTCACTGTTTATTCAGGGTGAGGGTCACACACTGTGTAACTGTACAGAGTCACTGTTTATTCAGGGTGAGGGTCAGTGTGTAGCTGTACCGAGTCACTGTTTATTCAGGGTGAGGGTCACTCACGGTGTAACTGTACAGAGTCACTGTTTATTCAGGGTGAGGGTCAGTGTGTAACTGTACAGAGTCACTGTTTATTCTGGGTGAGGGTCACTCACTGTGTAACTGTACAGAGTCACTTTTTATTCAGGGTGAGGGTCACTCACTGTGTAACTGTACAGAGTCACTGTTTATTCAGGGGGAGGGTCACTCACTGTGTAACTGTACAGAGTCACTGTTTATTCATGGTGAGGGTCAGTGTGTAACAGGACAGAGTCACGGCTTATTCAGTGTGAGGGTCAGCGTGTAACAGGACAGAGTCACTGTTTATTCAGGGTGAGGGTCAGTGTAGAACAGGACAGAGTCACTGTTTATTCAGGGTGAGGGTCAGTGTTTAACAGGACAGAGTCTCTGTTTATTCAGGGTGAGGGTCTCTGTGTAACTGTAGAGTCACTGTTTATTCAGGGTGAGAGTCTCTGTGTAACTGTAGAGAGTCACTGTTTATTCAGGGTGAGCGTCACTCACTCTGTAACTGTACAGAGTCACTGTTTATTCAGGGGGAGGGTCACTCACTGTGTAACTGTACAGAGTCACTGTTTATTCAGGGGGAGGGTCACTCACTGTGTAACTGTACAGAGTCACTGTTTATTCATGGTGAGGGTCAGTGTGTAACAGGACAGAGTCACGGCTTATTCAGTGTGAGGGTCAGCGTGTAACAGGACAGAGTCACTGTTTATTCAGGGTGAGGGTCAGTGTAGAACAGGACAGAGTCACTGTTTATTCAGGGTGAGGGTCAGTGTTTAACAGGACAGAGTCTCTGTTTATTCAGGGTGAGGGTCTCTGTGTAACTGTAGAGTCACTGTTTATTCAGGGTGAGAGTCTCTGTGTAACTGTAGAGAATCACTGTTTATTCAGTGTAAGGGTCAGTGTGTAACAGGACAGAGTCACTGTTTATTCAGGGTGAGGGTCTCTGTGTAACTGTACAGAGTCACAGTTTATTCATGGTGAGGGTCAGTGTGTAACTGTACAGAGTCACTGTTTATTACGGGTGAGAGTCTCTGTGTAACTGTACAGAGTCACTGTTTATTCAGTGTGAGGGTCAGTGTGTAACAGGACAGAGTCACTGTTTATTCAGGGTGAGGGTCAGTGTATAACAGGACAGAGTCACTGTTTATTCAGGGTGAGGGTCTCTGTGTAACTGTAGAATCACTGTTTATTCATGGTGAGGGTCACTGTGTAACTGTACAGAGTCACTGTTTATTCAGGGTGAGGGTCACTGTGTTACTGTACAGAGTCACTGTTTATTCAGGGAGAGGGTCATTGTATAACAGGACAGAGTCACTGTTTATTCAGGGTGAGGGACTCTGTGTAACCATAGACTTTGTTTATTCAGTGTTATGGTCAGTGTGTAACTGTAGAGAGTCACTATTTATTCAAGTTGAAAATCACTCACTGCGTAAACTTAGAGTCCCTGTTCATTCAGGGTGAGCGTCACTCACTGTCTAACAGTACAGAATCACTGTTTTTTCAGGGTGAGCATAATTCATAGTCTAACTGTATCGAGTCGCAGTTTTTGAGAGTGAAGGTCACTGTGTAACTGTACATAGTCACTGTTTGTTCAGGGAGAGGGTCAGTGTGTAACTGTGCAGAGTCCCTGTTTATTCTGGGTGACGGTCAGTAACTGTGTAACTGTACAGAGTCACTATTTATTCCGGGAGAGGGTCACTGTGTAACTGTACACAGTCACTATGTATTCAGTGTTAGAGTCACTCACTGTGTAACTGTACATAGTCACTGTTTATTCAGGGTTTGGGTTACTCTCTGTGTAACTGTACAGAGTCACTATTTATTACGGGTGAGGGTCAGTGTGTAACAGGACAGAGTCACTGTTTATTCAGGGTGAGGGTTACTGTGTAACTGTACAGATTCACTGTTTATTCATGGTGAGGGTTACTGTGTAACTGTACAGAGTCACTGTTTATTCAGGGTGAGTGTCAGTGTGTAACTGTAGAGTCACTGTTTATTCAGGGAGAGGGTCAGTGTGTAACTGTAGAGTCTCTGTTTATTCAGGGTGATGGTCAGTGTGTAACAGGACAGAGTCACTGTTTATTCAGGGTGAGGGTTACTGTGTAACTGTACAGATTCACTGTTTATTCAGGGTGAGGGTTACTGTGTAACTGTACAGAGTCACTGTTTATTCAGGGTGAGCGTCACTCACTCTGTAACTGTGTAGAGTCACTGTTTATTCAGGGTGAGGGTCACTCACTGTGTAACTGTACAGAGTCCCTGTTTATTCAGGGTGAGGGTCAGTGTGTAACTGTACAGAGTCACTGTTTATTCAGTGTGAGGGTCAGTGTGTAACAGGACAGAGTCACTGTTTATTCATGGTGAGGGTCAGTGTGTAACAGGACAGAGTCACTGTTTATTCAGGGTGAGGGTTACTGTGTAACTGTACAGATTCACTGTTTATTCAGGGTGAGGGTCTCTGTGTAACTGTAGAGTCACTGTTTATTCATGGTGAGGGTTACTGAGTAACTGTACAGAGTCACTGTTTCTTCAGGGTGAGTGTCAGTGTGTAACTGTAGAGTCACTGTTTATTCAGGGAGAGGGTCAGTGTGTAACTGTAGAGTCTCTGTTTATTCAGGGTGAGTGTCAGTGTGTAACTGTAGAGTCACTGTTTATTCATGGTGAGGGTCAGTGTGTAACAGGACAGAGTCACTGTTTATTCAGGGTGAGGGTTACTGTGTAACAGTACAGATTCACTGATTATTCAGGGTGAGGTTTACTGTGTAACTGTACAGAGTCACTGTTTATTCAGGGTGAGCTTCACTCACTCTGTAACTGTACAGAGTCACTGTTTATTCAGGGTGAGGGTCACTCACTGTGTAACTGTACAGAGTCCCTGTTTATTCAGGGTGAGGGTCAGTGTGTAACTGTAGAGTCACTGTTTATTCAGGGAGAGGGTCAGTGTGTAACTGTAGAGTCTCTGTTTATTCAGGGTGATGGTCAGTGTGTAACAGGACAGAGTCACTGTTTATTCATGGTGAGCGTCACTCACTCTGTAACTGTACAGAGTCACTGTTTATTCAGGGTGAGGGTCACTCACTGTGTAACTGTACAGAGTCCCTGTTTATTCATGGTGAGGGTCAGTGTGTAACAGGACAGAGTCACTGTTTATTCAGGGTGAGGGTTACTGTGTAACTGTACAGATTCACTGTTTATTCAGGGTGAGGGTCTCTGTGTAACTGTAGAGTCACTGTTTATTCATGGTGAGGGTTACTGTGTAACTGTACAGAGTCACTGTTTATTCAGGGTGAGTGTCAGTGTGTAACTGTAGAGTCACTGTTTATTCAGGGTGAGCGTCACTCACTCTGTAACTGTACAGAGTCACTGTTTATTCAGGGTGAGGGTCACTCACTGTGTAACTGTACAGAGTCACTGTTTATTCATGGTGACGGTCAGTGTGTAACAGGACAGAGTCACTGTTTATTCAGGGTGAGGGTTACTGTGTACCTGTACAGATTCACTGTTTATTCAGGGTGAGGGTCTCTGTGTAACTGTAGAGTCACTGTTTATTCATGGTGAGGGTTACTGTGTAACTGTACAGAGTCACTGTTTATTCAGGGTGAGTGTCAGTGTGTAACTGTAGAGTCACTGTTTATTCAGGGTGAGCGTCACTCACTCTGTAACTGTACAGAGTCACTGTTTATTCAGGGTGAGGGTCACTCACTGTGTAACTGTACATAGTCCCTGTTTATTCAGGGTGAGGGTCAGTGTGTAACAGGACAGAGTCACTGTTTATTCAGGGTGAGGGTTACTGTGTAACTGTACAGAGTCACTGTTTATTCAGGGTGAGTGTCAGTGTGTAACTGTAGAGTCACTGTTTATTCAGGGAGAGAGTCAGTGTGTAACTGTAGAGTCTCTGTTTATTCAGGGTGATGGTCAGTGTGTAACAGGACAGAGTCACTGTTTATTCATGGTGAGGGTCAGTGTGTAACAGGACAGAGTCACTGTTTATTCAGGGTGAGGGTTACTGTGTAACAGTACAGATTCACTGTTTATTCAGGGTGAGTGTCAGTGTGTAACTGTAGAGTCACTGTTTATTCAGGGTGAGCGTCACTCACTCTGTAACTGTACAGAGTCACTGTTTATTCAGGGTGAGGGTCACTCACTGTGTAACTGTAGAGTCACTGTTTATTCAGGGTGAGGGTCAGTGTGTAACAGGACAGAGTCACTGTTTATTCAGGGTGAGGGTTACTGTGTAACTGTACAGATGCACTGTTTATTCAGGGTGAGGGTCAGTGTGTAACTGTACAGAGTCACTGTTTATTCAGTGTGAGGGTCAGTGTGTAACAGGACAGAGTCACTGTTTATTCATGGTGAGGGTCAGTGTGTAACAGGACAGAGTCACTGTTTATTCAGGGTGAGGGTTACTGTGTAACTGTACAGATTCACTGTTTATTCAGGGTGAGGGTCTCTGTGTAACTGTAGAGTCACTGTTTATTCATGGTGAGGGTTACTGAGTAACTGTACAGAGTCACTGTTTCTTCAGGGTGAGTGTCAGTGTGTAACTGTAGAGTCACTGTTTATTCAGGGAGAGGGTCAGTGTGTAACTGTAGAGTCTCTGTTTATTCAGGGTGATGGTCAGTGTGTAACAGGACAGAGTCACTGTTTATTCATGGTGAGGGTCAGTGTGTAACAGGACAGAGTCACTGTTTATTCAGGGTGAGGGTTACTGTGTAACAGTACAGATTCACTGTTTTTTCAGGGTGAGGGTTACTGTGTAACTGTACAGAGTCACTGTTTATTCAGGGTGAGCGTCACTCACTCTGTAACTGTACAGAGTCACTGTTTATTCAGGGTGAGGGTCACTCACTGTGTAACTGTACAGAGTCCCTGTTTATTCAGGGTGAGGGTCAGTGTGTAACTGTACTGAGTCACTGTTTATTCAGTGTGAGGGTCAGTGTGTAACAGGACAGAGTCACTGTTTATTCATGGTGAGGGTCAGTGCGTAACAGGACAGAGTCACTGTTTATTCAGGGTGAGGGTTACTGTGTAACTGTACAGATTCACTGTTTATTCAGGGTGAGGGTTACTGTGTAACTGTACAGAGTCACTGTTTATTCAGAGTGAGTGTCAGTGTGTAACTGTAGAGTCACTGTTTATTCAGGGAGAGGGTCAGTGTGTAACTGTAGAGTCTCTGTTTATTCAGGGTGATGGTCAGTGTGTAACAGGAAAGAGTCACTGTTTATTCATGGTGAGGGTTACTGTGTAACTGTACAGAGTCACTGTTTATTCAGGGTGACGGTTACTGTGTAACTGTACAGAGTCACTGTTTATTCAGGGTGAGCGTCACTCACTCTGTAACTGTACAGAGTCACTGTTTATTCAGGGTGAGGGTCACACACTGTGTAACTGTACAGAGTCACTGTTTATTCAGGGTGAGGGTCAGTGTGTAGCTGTACCGAGTCACTGTTTATTCAGGGTGAGGGTCACTCACGGTGTAACTGTACAGAGTCACTGTTTATTCAGGGTGAGGGTCAGTGTGTAACTGTACAGAGTCACTGTTTATTCTGGGTGAGGGTCACTCACTGTGTAACTGTACAGAGTCACTTTTTATTCAGGGTGAGGGTCACTCACTGTGTAACTGTACAGAGTCACTGTTTATTCAGGGGGAGGGTCACTCACTGTGTAACTGTACAGAGTCACTGTTTATTCATGGTGAGGGTCAGTGTGTAACAGGACAGAGTCACGGCTTATTCAGTGTGAGGGTCAGCGTGTAACAGGACAGAGTCACTGTTTATTCAGGGTGAGGGTCAGTGTAGAACAGGACAGAGTCACTGTTTATTCAGGGTGAGGGTCAGTGTTTAACAGGACAGAGTCTCTGTTTATTCAGGGTGAGGGTCTCTGTGTAACTGTAGAGAGTCACTGTTTATTCAGGGTGAGCGTCACTCACTCTGTAACTGTACAGAGTCACTGTTTATTCAGGGGGAGGGTCACTCACTGTGTAACTGTACAGAGTCACTGTTTATTCAGGGGGAGGGTCACTCACTGTGTAACTGTACAGAGTCACTGTTTATTCATGGTGAGGGTCAGTGTGTAACAGGACAGAGTCACGGCTTATTCAGTGTGAGGGTCAGCGTGTAACAGGACAGAGTCACTGTTTATTCAGGGTGAGGGTCAGTGTAGAACAGGACAGAGTCACTGTTTATTCAGGGTGAGGGTCAGTGTTTAACAGGACAGAGTCTCTGTTTATTCAGGGTGAGGGTCTCTGTGTAACTGTAGAGTCACTGTTTATTCAGGGTGAGAGTCTCTGTGTAACTGTAGAGAATCACTGTTTATTCAGTGTAAGGGTCAGTGTGTAACAGGACAGAGTCACTGTTTATTCAGGGTGAGGGTCTCTGTGTAACTGTACAGAGTCACAGTTTATTCATGGTGAGGGTCAGTGTGTAACTGTACAGAGTCACTGTTTATTACGGGTGAGAGTCTCTGTGTAACTGTACAGAGTCACTGTTTATTCAGTGTGAGGGTCAGTGTGTAACAGGACAGAGTCACTGTTTATTCAGGGTGAGGGTCAGTGTATAACAGGACAGAGTCACTGTTTATTCAGGGTGAGGGTCTCTGTGTAACTGTAGAATCACTGTTTATTCATGGTGAGGGTCACTGTGTAACTGTACAGAGTCACTGTTTATTCAGGGTGAGGGTCACTGTGTTACTGTACAGAGTCACTGTTTATTCAGGGAGAGGGTCATTGTATAACAGGACAGAGTCACTGTTTATTCAGGGTGAGGGACTCTGTGTAACCATAGACTTTGTTTATTCAGTGTTATGGTCAGTGTGTAACTGTAGAGAGTCACTATTTATTCAAGTTGAAAATCACTCACTGCGTAAACTTAGAGTCCCTGTTTATTCAGGGTGAGCGTCACTCACTGTCTAACAGTACAGAATCACTGTTTTTTCAGGGTGAGCATAATTCATAGTCTAACTGTATCGAGTCGCAGTTTTTGAGAGTGAAGGTCACTGTGTAACTGTACATAGTCTCTGTTTGTTCAGGGAGAGGGTCAGTGTGTAACTGTGCAGAGTCCCTGTTTATTCTGGGTGACGGTCAGTAACTGTGTAACTGTACAGAGTCACTATTTATTCCGGGAGAGGGTCACTGTGTAACTGTACACAGTCACTATGTATTCAGTGTTAGAGTCACTCACTGTGTAACTGTACATAGTCACTGTTTATTCAGGGTTTGGGTTACTCTCTGTGTAACTGTACAGAGTCACTATTTATTACGGGTGAGGGTCAGTGTGTAACAGGACAGAGTCACTGTTTATTCAGGGTGAGGGTTACTGTGTAACTGTACAGATTCACTGTTTATTCATGGTGAGGGTTACTGTGTAACTGTACAGAGTCACTGTTTATTCAGGGTGAGTGTCAGTGTGTAACTGTAGAGTCACTGTTTATTCAGGGAGAGGGTCAGTGTGTAACTGTAGAGTCTCTGTTTATTCAGGGTGATGGTCAGTGTGTAACAGGACAGAGTCACTGTTTATTCAGGGTGAGGGTTACTGTGTAACTGTACAGATTCACTGTTTATTCAGGGTGAGGGTTACTGTGTAACTGTACAGAGTCACTGTTTATTCAGGGTGAGCGTCACTCACTCTGTAACTGTGTAGAGTCACTGTTTATTCAGGGTGAGGGTCACTCACTGTGTAACTGTACAGAGTCCCTGTTTATTCAGGGTGAGGGTCAGTGTGTAACTGTACAGAGTCACTGTTTATTCAGTGTGAGGGTCAGTGTGTAACAGGACAGAGTCACTGTTTATTCATGGTGAGGGTCAGTGTGTAACAGGACAGAGTCACTGTTTATTCAGGGTGAGGGTTACTGTGTAACTGTACAGATTCACTGTTTATTCAGGGTGAGGGTCTCTGTGTAACTGTAGAGTCACTGTTTATTCATGGTGAGGGTTACTGAGTAACTGTACAGAGTCACTGTTTCTTCAGGGTGAGTGTCAGTGTGTAACTGTAGAGTCACTGTTTATTCAGGGAGAGGGTCAGTGTGTAACTGTAGAGTCTCTGTTTATTCAGGGTGAGTGTCAGTGTGTAACTGTAGAGTCACTGTTTATTCATGGTGAGGGTCAGTGTGTAACAGGACAGAGTCACTGTTTATTCAGGGTGAGGGTTACTGTGTAACAGTACAGATTCACTGATTATTCAGGGTGAGGTTTACTGTGTAACTGTACAGAGTCACTGTTTATTCAGGGTGAGCTTCACTCACTCTGTAACTGTACAGAGTCACTGTTTATTCAGGGTGAGGGTCACTCACTGTGTAACTGTACAGAGTCCCTGTTTATTCAGGGTGAGGGTCAGTGTGTAACTGTAGAGTCACTGTTTATTCAGGGAGAGGGTCAGTGTATAACTGTAGAGTCTCTGTTTATTCAGGGTGATGGTCAGTGTGTAACAGGACAGAGTCACTGTTTATTCATGGTGAGCGTCACTCACTCTGTAACTGTACAGAGTCACTGTTTATTCAGGGTGAGGGTCACTCACTGTGTAACTGTACAGAGTCCCTGTTTATTCATGGTGAGGGTCAGTGTGTAACAGGACAGAGTCACTGTTTATTCAGGGTGAGGGTTACTGTGTAACTGTACAGATTCACTGTTTATTCAGGGTGAGGGTCTCTGTGTAACTGTAGAGTCACTGTTTATTCATGGTGAGGGTTACTGTGTAACTGTACAGAGTCACTGTTTATTCAGGGTGAGTGTCAGTGTGTAACTGTAGAGTCACTGTTTATTCAGGGTGAGCGTCACTCACTCTGTAACTGTACAGAGTCACTGTTTATTCAGGGTGAGGGTCACTCACTGTGTAACTGTACAGAGTCACTGTTTATTCATGGTGAGGGTCAGTGTGTAACAGGACAGAGTCACTGTTTATTCAGGGTGAGGGTTACTGTGTACCTGTACAGATTCACTGTTTATTCAGGGTGAGGGTCTCTGTGTAACTGTAGAGTCACTGTTTATTCATGGTGAGGGTTACTGTGTAACTGTACAGAGTCACTGTTTATTCAGGGTGAGTGTCAGTGTGTAACTGTAGAGTCACTGTTTATTCAGGGTGAGCGTCACTCACTCTGTAACTGTACAGAGTCACTGTTTATTCAGGGTGAGGGTCACTCACTGTGTAACTGTACATAGTCCCTGTTTATTCAGGGTGAGGGTCAGTGTGTAACAGGACAGAGTCACTGTTTATTCAGGGTGAGGGTTACTGTGTAACTGTACAGAGTCACTGTTTATTCAGGGTGAGTGTCAGTGTGTAACTGTAGAGTCACTGTTTATTCAGGGAGAGAGTCAGTGTGTAACTGTAGAGTCTCTGTTTATTCAGGGTGATGGTCAGTGTGTAACAGGACAGAGTCACTGTTTATTCATGGTGAGGGTCAGTGTGTAACAGGACAGAGTCACTGTTTATTCAGGGTGAGGGTTACTGTGTAACAGTACAGATTCACTGTTTATTCAGGGTGAGTGTCAGTGCGTAACTGTAGAGTCACTGTTTATTCAGGGTGAGCGTCACTCACTCTGTAACTGTACAGAGTCACTGTTTATTCAGGGTGAGGGTCACTCACTGTGTAACTGTAGAGTCACTGTTTATTCAGGGTGAGGGTCAGTGTGTAACAGGACAGAGTCACTGTTTATTCATGGTGAGGGTCAGTGTGTAACAGGACAGAGTCACTGTTTATTCAGGGTGAGGGTTACTGTGTAACTGTACAGATTCACTGTTTATTCAGGGTGAGGGTCTCTGTGTAACTGTAGAGTCACTGTTTATTCATGGTGAGGGTTACTGAGTAACTGTACAGAGTCACTGTTTCTTCAGGGTGAGTGTCAGTGTGTAACTGTAGAGTCACTGTTTATTCAGGGAGAGGGTCAGTGTGTAACTGTAGAGTCTCTGTTTATTCAGGGTGATGGTCAGTGTGTAACAGGACAGAGTCACTGTTTATTCATGGTGAGGGTCAGTGTGTAACAGGACAGAGTCACTGTTTATTCAGGGTGAGGGTTACTGTGTAACAGTACAGATTCACTGTTTTTTCAGGGTGAGGGTTACTGTGTAACTGTACAGAGTCACTGTTTATTCAGGGTGAGCGTCACTCACTCTGTAACTGTACAGAGTCACTGTTTATTCAGGGTGAGGGTCACTCACTGTGTAACTGTACAGAGTCCCTGTTTATTCAGGGTGAGGGTCAGTGTGTAACTGTACTGAGTCACTGTTTATTCAGTGTGAGGGTCAGTGTGTAACAGGACAGAGTCACTGTTTATTCATGGTGAGGGTCAGTGCGTAACAGGACAGAGTCACTGTTTATTCAGGGTGAGGGTTACTGTGTAACTGTACAGATTCACTGTTTATTCAGGGTGAGGGTTACTGTGTAACTGTACAGAGTCACTGTTTATTCAGAGTGAGTGTCAGTGTGTAACTGTAGAGTCACTGTTTATTCAGGGAGAGGGTCAGTGTGTAACTGTAGAGTCTCTGTTTATTCAGGGTGATGGTCAGTGTGTAACAGGAAAGAGTCACTGTTTATTCATGGTGAGGGTTACTGTGTAACTGTACAGAGTCACTGTTTATTCAGGGTGACGGTTACTGTGTAACTGTACAGAGTCACTGTTTATTCAGGGTGAGCGTCACTCACTCTGTAACTGTACAGAGTCACTGTTTATTCAGGGTGAGGGTCACACACTGTGTAACTGTACAGAGTCACTGTTTATTCAGGGTGAGGGTCAGTGTGTAGCTGTACCGAGTCACTGTTTATTCAGGGTGAGGGTCACTCACGGTGTAACTGTACAGAGTCACTGTTTATTCAGGGTGAGGGTCAGTGTGTAACTGTACAGAGTCACTGTTTATTCTGGGTGAGGGTCACTCACTGTGTAACTGTACAGAGTCACTTTTTATTCAGGGTGAGGGTCACTCACTGTGTAACTGTACAGAGTCACTGTTTATTCAGGGGGAGGGTCACTCACTGTGTAACTGTACAGAGTCACTGTTTATTCATGGTGAGGGTCAGTGTGTAACAGGACAGAGTCACGGCTTATTCAGTGTGAGGGTCAGCGTGTAACAGGACAGAGTCACTGTTTATTCAGGGTGAGGGTCAGTGTAGAACAGGACAGAGTCACTGTTTATTCAGGGTGAGGGTCAGTGTTTAACAGGACAGAGTCTCTGTTTATTCAGGGTGAGGGTCTCTGTGTAACTGTAGAGTCACTGTTTATTCAGGGTGTGAGTCTCTGTGTAACTGTAGAGAGTCACTGTTTATTCAGGGTGAGCGTCACTCACTCTGTAACTGTACAGAGTCACTGTTTATTCAGGGGGAGGGTCACTCACTGTGTAACTGTACAGAGTCACTGTTTATTCAGGGGGAGGGTCACTCACTGTGTAACTGTACAGAGTCACTGTTTATTCATGGTGAGGGTCAGTGTGTAACAGGACAGAGTCACGGCTTATTCAGTGTGAGGGTCAGCGTGTAACAGGACAGAGTCACTGTTTATTCAGGGTGAGGGTCAGTGTAGAACAGGACAGAGTCACTGTTTATTCAGGGTGAGGGTCAGTGTTTAACAGGACAGAGTCTCTGTTTATTCAGGGTGAGGGTCTCTGTGTAACTGTAGAGTCACTGTTTATTCAGGGTGAGAGTCTCTGTGTAACTGTAGAGAATCACTGTTTATTCAGTGTAAGGGTCAGTGTGTAACAGGACAGAGTCACTGTTTATTCAGGGTGAGGGTCTCTGTGTAACTGTACAGAGTCACAGTTTATTCATGGTGAGGGTCAGTGTGTAACTGTACAGAGTCACTGTTTATTACGGGTGAGAGTCTCTGTGTAACTGTACAGAGTCACTGTTTATTCAGTGTGAGGGTCAGTGTGTAACAGGACAGAGTCACTGTTTATTCAGGGTGAGGGTCAGTGTATAACAGGACAGAGTCACTGTTTATTCAGGGTGAGGGTCTCTGTGTAACTGTAGAATCACTGTTTATTCATGGTGAGGGTCACTGTGTAACTGTACAGAGTCACTGTTTATTCAGGGTGAGGGTCACTGTGTTACTGTACAGAGTCACTGTTTATTCAGGGAGAGGGTCATTGTATAACAGGACAGAGTCACTGTTTATTCAGGGTGAGGGACTCTGTGTAACCATAGACTTTGTTTATTCAGTGTTATGGTCAGTGTGTAACTGTAGAGAGTCACTATTTATTCAAGTTGAAAATCACTCACTGCGTAAACTTAGAGTCCCTGTTTATTCAGGGTGAGCGTCACTCACTGTCTAACAGTACAGAATCACTGTTTTTTCAGGGTGAGCATAATTCATAGTCTAACTGTATCGAGTCGCAGTTTTTGAGAGTGAAGGTCACTGTGTAACTGTACATAGTCACTGTTTGTTCAGGGAGAGGGTCAGTGTGTAACTGTGCAGAGTCCCTGTTTATTCTGGGTGACGGTCAGTAACTGTGTAACTGTACAGAGTCACTATTTATTCCGGGAGAGGGTCACTGTGTAACTGTACACAGTCACTATGTATTCAGTGTTAGAGTCACTCACTGTGTAACTGTACATAGTCACTGTTTATTCAGGGTTTGGGTTACTCTCTGTGTAACTGTACAGAGTCACTGTTTATTCATGGTGAGGGTCAGTGTGTAACAGGACAGAGTCACGGCTTATTCAGTGTGAGGGTCAGCGTGTAACAGGACAGAGTCACTGTTTATTCAGGGTGAGGGTCAGTGTAGAACAGGACAGAGTCACTGTTTATTCAGGGTGAGGGTCAGTGTTTAACAGGACAGAGTCTCTGTTTATTCAGGGTGAGGGTCTCTGTGTAACTGTAGAGTCACTGTTTATTCAGGGTGAGAGTCTCTGTGTAACTGTAGAGAGTCACTGTTTATTCAGGGTGAGCGTCACTCACTCTGTAACTGTACAGAGTCACTGTTTATTCAGGGGGAGGGTCACTCACTGTGTAACTGTACAGAGTCACTGTTTATTCAGGGGGAGGGTCACTCACTGTGTAACTGTACAGAGTCACTGTTTATTCATGGTGAGGGTCAGTGTGTAACAGGACAGAGTCACGGCTTATTCAGTGTGAGGGTCAGCGTGTAACAGGACAGAGTCACTGTTTATTCAGGGTGAGGGTCAGTGTAGAACAGGACAGAGTCACTGTTTATTCAGGGTGAGGGTCAGTGTTTAACAGGACAGAGTCTCTGTTTATTCAGGGTGAGGGTCTCTGTGTAACTGTAGAGTCACTGTTTATTCAGGGTGAGAGTCTCTGTGTAACTGTAGAGAATCACTGTTTATTCAGTGTAAGGGTCAGTGTGTAACAGGACAGAGTCACTGTTTATTCAGGGTGAGGGTCTCTGTGTAACTGTACAGAGTCACAGTTTATTCATGGTGAGGGTCAGTGTGTAACTGTACAGAGTCACTGTTTATTACGGGTGAGAGTCTCTGTGTAACTGTACAGAGTCACTGTTTATTCAGTGTGAGGGTCAGTGTGTAACAGGACAGAGTCACTGTTTATTCAGGGTGAGGGTCAGTGTATAACAGGACAGAGTCACTGTTTATTCAGGGTGAGGGTCTCTGTGTAACTGTAGAATCACTGTTTATTCATGGTGAGGGTCACTGTGTAACTGTACAGAGTCACTGTTTATTCAGGGTGAGGGTCACTGTGTTACTGTACAGAGTCACTGTTTATTCAGGGAGAGGGTCATTGTATAACAGGACAGAGTCACTGTTTATTCAGGGTGAGGGACTCTGTGTAACCATAGACTTTGTTTATTCAGTGTTATTGTCAGTGTGTAACTGTAGAGAGTCACTATTTATTCAAGTTGAAAATCACTCACTGCGTAAACTTAGAGTCCCTGTTTATTCAGGGTGAGCGTCACTCACTGTCTAACAGTACAGAGTCACTGTTTATTCAGGGTGAGTGTCAGTGTGTAACTGTAGAGTCACTGTTTATTCAGGGAGAGGGTCAGTGTGTAACTGTAGAGTCTCTGTTTATTCAGGGTGATGGTCAGTGTGTAACAGGACAGAGTCACTGTTTATTCAGGGTGAGGGTTACTGTGTAACTGTACAGATTCACTGTTTATTCAGGGTGAGGGTTACTGTGTAACTGTACAGAGTCACTGTTTGTTCAGGGAGAGGGTCAGTGTGTAACTGTGCAGAGTCCCTGTTTATTCTGGGTGACGGTCAGTAACTGTGTAACTGTACAGAGTCACTATTTATTCCGGGAGAGGGTCACTGTGTAACTGTACACAGTCACTATGTATTCAGTGTTAGAGTCACTCACTGTGTAACTGTACATAGTCACTGTTTATTCAGGGTTTGGGTTACTCTCTGTGTAACTGTACAGAGTCACTATTTATTACGGGTGAGGGTCAGTGTGTAACAGGACAGAGTCACTGTTTATTCAGGGTGAGGGTTACTGTGTAACTGTACAGATTCACTGTTTATTCATGGTGAGGGTTACTGTGTAACTGTACAGAGTCACTGTTTATTCAGGGTGAGTGTCAGTGTGTAACTGTAGAGTCACTGTTTATTCAGGGAGAGGGTCAGTGTGTAACTGTAGAGTCTCTGTTTATTCAGGGTGATGGTCAGTGTGTAACAGGACAGAGTCACTGTTTATTCAGGGTGAGGGTTACTGTGTAACTGTACAGATTCACTGTTTATTCAGGGTGAGGGTTACTGTGTAACTGTACAGAGTCACTGTTTATTCAGGGTGAGCGTCACTCACTCTGTAACTGTGTAGAGTCACTGTTTATTCAGGGTGAGGGTCACTCACTGTGTAACTGTACAGAGTCCCTGTTTATTCAGGGTGAGGGTCAGTGTGTAACTGTACAGAGTCACTGTTTATTCAGTGTGAGGGTCAGTGTGTAACAGGACAGAGTCACTGTTTATTCATGGTGAGGGTCAGTGTGTAACAGGACAGAGTCACTGTTTATTCAGGGTGAGGGTTACTGTGTAACTGTACAGATTCACTGTTTATTCAGGGTGAGGGTCTCTGTGTAACTGTAGAGTCACTGTTTATTCATGGTGAGGGTTACTGAGTAACTGTACAGAGTCACTGTTTCTTCAGGGTGAGTGTCAGTGTGTAACTGTAGAGTCACTGTTTATTCAGGGAGAGGGTCAGTGTGTAACTGTAGAGTCTCTGTTTATTCAGGGTGAGTGTCAGTGTGTAACTGTAGAGTCACTGTTTATTCATGGTGAGGGTCAGTGTGTAACAGGACAGAGTCACTGTTTATTCAGGGTGAGGGTTACTGTGTAACAGTACAGATTCACTGATTATTCAGGGTGAGGTTTACTGTGTAACTGTACAGAGTCACTGTTTATTCAGGGTGAGCTTCACTCACTCTGTAACTGTACAGAGTCACTGTTTATTCAGGGTGAGGGTCACTCACTGTGTAACTGTACAGAGTCCCTGTTTATTCAGGGTGAGGGTCAGTGTGTAACTGTAGAGTCACTGTTTATTCAGGGAGAGGGTCAGTGTATAACTGTAGAGTCTCTGTTTATTCAGGGTGATGGTCAGTGTGTAACAGGACAGAGTCACTGTTTATTCATGGTGAGGGTCAGTGTGTAACTGTACAGAGTCACTGTTTATTACGGGTGAGAGTCTCTGTGTAACTGTACAGAGTCACTGTTTATTCAGTGTGAGGGTCAGTGTGTAACAGGACAGAGTCACTGTTTATTCAGGGTGAGGGTCAGTGTATAACAGGACAGAGTCACTGTTTATTCAGGGTGAGGGTCTCTGTGTAACTGTAGAATCACTGTTTATTCATGGTGAGGGTCACTGTGTAACTGTACAGAGTCACTGTTTATTCAGGGTGAGGGTCACTGTGTTACTGTACAGAGTCACTGTTTATTCAGGGAGAGGGTCATTGTATAACAGGACAGAGTCACTGTTTATTCAGGGTGAGGGACTCTGTGTAACCATAGACTTTGTTTATTCAGTGTTATGGTCAGTGTGTAACTGTAGAGAGTCACTATTTATTCAAGTTGAAAATCACTCACTGCGTAAACTTAGAGTCCCTGTTTATTCAGGGTGAGCGTCACTCACTGTCTAACAGTACAGAATCACTGTTTTTTCAGGGTGAGCATAATTCATAGTCTAACTGTATCGAGTCGCAGTTTTTGAGAGTGAAGGTCACTGTGTAACTGTACATAGTCACTGTTTGTTCAGGGAGAGGGTCAGTGTGTAACTGTGCAGAGTCCCTGTTTATTCTGGGTGACGGTCAGTAACTGTGTAACTGTACAGAGTCACTATTTATTCCGGGAGAGGGTCACTGTGTAACTGTACACAGTCACTATGTATTCAGTGTTAGAGTCACTCACTGTGTAACTGTACATAGTCACTGTTTATTCAGGGTTTGGGTTACTCTCTGTGTAACTGTACAGAGTCACTATTTATTACGGGTGAGGGTCAGTGTGTAACAGGACAGAGTCACTGTTTATTCAGGGTGAGGGTTACTGTGTAACTGTACAGATTCACTGTTTATTCATGGTGAGGGTTACTGTGTAACTGTACAGAGTCACTGTTTATTCAGGGTGAGTGTCAGTGTGTAACTGTAGAGTCACTGTTTATTCAGGGAGAGGGTCAGTGTGTAACTGTAGAGTCTCTGTTTATTCAGGGTGATGGTCAGTGTGTAACAGGACAGAGTCACTGTTTATTCAGGGTGAGGGTTACTGTGTAACTGTACAGATTCACTGTTTATTCAGGGTGAGGGTTACTGTGTAACTGTACAGAGTCACTGTTTATTCAGGGTGAGCGTCACTCACTCTGTAACTGTGTAGAGTCACTGTTTATTCAGGGTGAGGGTCACTCACTGTGTAACTGTACAGAGTCCCTGTTTATTCAGGGTGAGGGTCAGTGTGTAACTGTACAGAGTCACTGTTTATTCAGTGTGAGGGTCAGTGTGTAACAGGACAGAGTCACTGTTTATTCATGGTGAGGGTCAGTGTGTAACAGGACAGAGTCACTGTTTATTCAGGGTGAGGGTTACTGTGTAACTGTACAGATTCACTGTTTATTCAGGGTGAGGGTCTCTGTGTAACTGTAGAGTCACTGTTTATTCATGGTGAGGGTTACTGAGTAACTGTACAGAGTCACTGTTTCTTCAGGGTGAGTGTCAGTGTGTAACTGTAGAGTCACTGTTTATTCAGGGAGAGGGTCAGTGTGTAACTGTAGAGTCTCTGTTTATTCAGGGTGAGTGTCAGTGTGTAACTGTAGAGTCACTGTTTATTCATGGTGAGGGTCAGTGTGTAACAGGACAGAGTCACTGTTTATTCAGGGTGAGGGTTACTGTGTAACAGTACAGATTCACTGATTATTCAGGGTGAGGTTTACTGTGTAACTGTACAGAGTCACTGTTTATTCAGGGTGAGCTTCACTCACTCTGTAACTGTACAGAGTCACTGTTTATTCAGGGTGAGGGTCACTCACTGTGTAACTGTACAGAGTCCCTGTTTATTCAGGGTGAGGGTCAGTGTGTAACTGTAGAGTCACTGTTTATTCAGGGAGAGGGTCAGTGTATAACTGTAGAGTCTCTGTTTATTCAGGGTGATGGTCAGTGTGTAACAGGACAGAGTCACTGTTTATTCATGGTGAGCGTCACTCACTCTGTAACTGTACAGAGTCACTGTTTATTCAGGGTGAGGGTCACTCACTGTGTAACTGTACAGAGTCCCTGTTTATTCATGGTGAGGGTCAGTGTGTAACAGGACAGAGTCACTGTTTATTCAGGGTGAGGGTTACTGTGTAACTGTACAGATTCACTGTTTATTCAGGGTGAGGGTCTCTGTGCAACTGTAGAGTCACTGTTTATTCATGGTGAGGGTTACTGTGTAACTGTACAGAGTCACTGTTTATTCAGGGTGAGTGTCAGTGTGTAACTGTAGAGTCACTGTTTATTCAGGGTGAGCGTCACTCACTCTGTAACTGTACAGAGTCACTGTTTATTCAGGGTGAGGGTCACTCACTGTGTAACTGTACAGAGTCACTGTTTATTCATGGTGAGGGTCAGTGTGTAACAGGACAGAGTCACTGTTTATTCAGGGTGAGGGTTACTGTGTACCTGTACAGATTCACTGTTTATTCAGGGTGAGGGTCTCTGTGTAACTGTAGAGTCACTGTTTATTCATGGTGAGGGTTACTGTGTAACTGTACAGAGTCACTGTTTATTCAGGGTGAGTGTCAGTGTGTAACTGTAGAGTCACTGTTTATTCAGGGTGAGCGTCACTCACTCT
This sequence comes from Hemitrygon akajei, assembly GCF_048418815.1. Taxonomy (NCBI): domain Eukaryota; kingdom Metazoa; phylum Chordata; class Chondrichthyes; order Myliobatiformes; family Dasyatidae; genus Hemitrygon; species Hemitrygon akajei. The sequence continues at coordinate 76,592,884 of NC_133134.1, forward strand.
GTAACTGTACAGAGTCACTGTTTATTCAGGGTGAGGGTCACTCACTGTGTAACTGTACATAGTCCCTGTTTATTCAGGGTGAGGGTCAGTGTGTAACAGGACAGAGTCACTGTTTATTCAGGGTGAGGGTTACTGTGTAACTGTACAGAGTCACTGTTTATTCAGGGTGAGTGTCAGTGTGTAACTGTAGAGTCACTGTTTATTCAGGGAGAGAGTCAGTGTGTAACTGTAGAGTCTCTGTTTATTCAGGGTGATGGTCAGTGTGTAACAGGACAGAGTCACTGTTTATTCATGGTGAGGGTCAGTGTGTAACAGGACAGAGTCACTGTTTATTCAGGGTGAGGGTTACTGTGTAACAGTACAGATTCACTGTTTATTCAGGGTGAGTGTCAGTGTGTAACTGTAGAGTCACTGTTTATTCAGGGTGAGAGTCACTCACTCTGTAACTGTACAGAGTCACTGTTTATTCAGGGTGAGGGTCACACTGTGTAACTGTAGAGTCACTGTTTATTCAGGGTGAGGGTCAGTGTGTAACAGGACAGAGTCACTGTTTATTCAGGGTGAGGGTTACTGTGTAACTGTACAGATTCACTGTTTATTCAGGGTGAGGGTCAGTGTGTAACTGTACAGAGTCACTGTTTATTCAGTGTGAGGGTCAGTGTGTAACAGGACAGAGTCACTGTTTATTCATGGTGAGGGTCAGTGTGTAACAGGACAGAGTCACTGTTTATTCAGGGTGAGGGTTACTGTGTAACTGTACAGATTCACTGTTTATTCAGGGTGAGGGTCTCTGTGTAACTGTAGAGTCACTGTTTATTCATGGTGAGGGTTACTGAGTAACTGTACAGAGTCACTGTTTCTTCAGGGTGAGTGTCAGTGTGTAACTGTAGAGTCACTGTTTATTCAGGGAGAGGGTCAGTGTGTAACTGTAGAGTCTCTGTTTATTCAGGGTGATGGTCAGTGTGTAACAGGACAGAGTCACTGTTTATTCATGGTGAGGGTCAGTGTGTAACAGGACAGAGTCACTGTTTATTCAGGGTGAGGGTTACTGTGTAACAGTACAGATTCACTGTTTTTTCAGGGTGAGGGTTACTGTGTAACTGTACAGAGTCACTGTTTATTCAGGGTGAGCGTCACTCACTCTGTAACTGTACAGAGTCACTGTTTATTCAGGGTGAGGGTCACTCACTGTGTAACTGTACAGAGTCCCTGTTTATTCAGGGTGAGGGTCAGTGTGTAACTGTACTGAGTCACTGTTTATTCAGTGTGAGGGTCAGTGTGTAACAGGACAGAGTCACTGTTTATTCATGGTGAGGGTCAGTGCGTAACAGGACAGAGTCACTGTTTATTCAGGGTGAGGGTTACTGTGTAACTGTACAGATTCACTGTTTATTCAGGGTGAGGGTCTCTGTGTAACTGTAGAGTCACTGTTTATTCATGGTGAGGGTTACTGTGTAACTGTACAGAGTCACTGTTTATTCAGGGTGAGTGTCAGTGTGTAACTGTAGAGTCACTGTTTATTCAGGGAGAGGGTCAGTGTGTAACTGTAGAGTCTCTGTTTATTCAGGGTGATGGTCAGTGTGTAACAGGACAGAGTCACTGTTTATTCATGGTGAGGGTCAGTGTGTAACAGGACAGAGTCACTGTTTATTCAGGGTGAGGGTTACTGTGTAACAGTACAGATTCACTGTTTATTCAGGGTGAGGTTTACTGTGTAACTGTACAGATTCACTGTTTATTCAGGGTGATGGTCTCTGTGTAACTGTAGAGTCACTGTTTATTCATGGTGAGGGTTACTGTGTGACTGTACAGAGTCACTGTTTATTCAGGGTGAGTGTCAGTGTGTAACTGTAGAGTCACTGTTTATTCAGGGAGAGGGTCAGTGTGTAACTGTAGAGTCTCTGTTTATTCAGGGTGATGGTCAGTGTGTAACAGGACAGAGTCACTGTTTATTCATGGTGAGGGTCAGTGTGTAACAGGACAGAGTCACTGTTTATTCAGGGTGAGGGTTACTGTGTAACAGTACAGATTCACTGTTTATTCAGGGTGAGGGTTACTGTGTAACTGTACAGAGTCACTGTTTATTCAGGGTGAGCGTCACTCACTCTGTAACTGTACAGAGTCACTGTTTATTCAGGGTGAGGGTCACTCACTGTGTAACTGTACAGAGTCCCTGTTTATTCAGGGTGAGGGTCAGTGTGTAACTGTACTGAGTCACTGTTTATTCAGTGTGAGGGTCAGTGTGTAACAGGACAGAGTCACTGTTTATTCATGGTGAGGGTCAGTGCGTAACAGGACAGAGTCACTGTTTATTCAGGGTGAGGGTTACTGTGTAACTGTACAGATTCACTGTTTATTCAGGGTGAGGGTCTCTGTGTAACTGTAGAGTCACTGTTTATTCATGGTGAGGGTTACTGTGTAACTGTACAGAGTCACTGTTTATTCAGGGTGAGTGTCAGTGTGTAACTGTAGAGTCACTGTTTATTCAGGGAGAGGGTCAGTGTGTAACTGTAGAGTCACTGTTTATTCAGGGAGAGGGTCAGTGTGTAACTGTAGAGTCTCTGTTTATTCAGGGTGATGGTCAGTGTGTAACAGGACAGAGTCACTGTTTATTCAGGGTGAGGGTTACTGTGTAACTGTACAGATTCACTGTTTATTCAGGGTGAGGGTTACTGTGTAACTGTACAGAGTCACTGTTTATTCAGGGTGAGCGTCACTCACTCTGTAACTGTGTAGAGTCACTGTTTATTCAGGGTGAGGGTCACTCACTGTGTAACTGTACAGAGTCCCTGTTTATTCAGGGTGAGGGTCAGTGTGTAACTGTACAGAGTCACTGTTTATTCAGTGTGAGGGTCAGTGTGTAACAGGACAGAGTCACTGTTTATTCATGGTGAGGGTCAGTGTGTAACAGGACAGAGTCACTGTTTATTCAGGGTGAGGGTTACTGTGTAACTGTACAGATTCACTGTTTATTCAGGGTGAGGGTCTCTGTGTAACTGTAGAGTCACTGTTTATTCATGGTGAGGGTTACTGAGTAACTGTATAGAGTCACTGTTTCTTCAGGGTGAGTGTCAGTGTGTAACTGTAGAGTCACTGTTTATTCAGGGAGAGGGTCAGTGTGTAACTGTAGAGTCTCTGTTTATTCAGGGTGAGTGTCAGTGTGTAACTGTAGAGTCACTGTTTATTCATGGTGAGGGTCAGTGTGTAACAGGACAGAGTCACTGTTTATTCAGGGTGAGGGTTACTGTGTAACAGTACAGATTCACTGATTATTCAGGGTGAGGTTTACTGTGTAACTGTACAGAGTCACTGTTTATTCAGGGTGAGGGTCAGTGTGTAACTGTAGAGTCACTGTTTATTCAGGGAGAGGGTCAGTGTGTAACTGTAGAGTCTCTGTTTATTCAGGGTGATGGTCAGTGTGTAACAGGACAGAGTCACTGTTTATTCATGGTGAGCGTCACTCACTCTGTAACTGTACAGAGTCACTGTTTATTCAGGGTGAGGGTTACTGTGTAACTGTACAGATTCACTGTTTATTCAGGGTGAGGGTCTCTGTGTAACTGTAGAGTCACTGTTTATTCATGGTGAGGGTTACTGTGTCACTGTAGAGAGTCACTGTTTATTCAGGGTGAGTGTCAGTGTGTAACTGTAGAGTCACTGTTTATTCAGGGAGAGGGTCAGTGTGTAACTGTAGAGTATCTGTTTATTCAGGGTGATGGTCAGTGTGTAACAGGACAGAGCCACTGTTTATTCATGGTGAGGGTCAGTGTGTAACAGGACAGAGTCACTGTTTATTCAGGGTGAGGGTTACTGTGTAACAGTACAGATTCACTGTTTATTCAGGGTGAGTGTCAGTGTGTAACTGTAGAGTCACTGTTTATTCAGGGTGAGCGTCACTCACTCTGTAACTGTACAGAGTCACTGTTTATTCAGGGTGAGGGTCACTCACTGTGTAACTGTACAGAGTCCCTGTTTATTCAGGGTGAGGTTCAGTGTGTAACAGGACAGAGTCACTGTTTATTCAGGGTGAGGGTTACTGTGTAACTGTACAGATTCACTGTTTATTCAGGGTGAGGGTCAGTGTGTAACTGTACAGAGTCACTGTTTATTCAGTGTGAGGGTCAGTGTGTAACAGGACAGAGTCACTGTTTATTCATGGTGAGGGTCAGTGTGTAACAGGACAGAGTCACTGTTTATTCAGGGTGAGGGTTACTGTGTAACTGTACAGATTCACTGTTTATTCAGGGTGAGGGTCTCTGTGTAACTGTAGAGTCACTGTTTATTCATGGTGAGGGTTACTGAGTAACTGTACAGAGTCACTGTTTCTTCAGGGTGAGTGTCAGTGTGTAACTGTAGAGTCACTGTTTATTCAGGGAGAGGGTCAGTGTGTAACTGTAGAGTCTCTGTTTATTCAGGGTGATGGTCAGTGTGTAACAGGACAGAGTCACTGTTTATTCATGGTGAGGGTCAGTGTGTAACAGGACAGAGTCACTGTTTATTCAGGGTGAGGGTTACTGTGTAACAGTACAGATTCACTGTTTATTCAGGGTGAGGGTTACTGTGTAACTGTACAGAGTCACTGTTTATTCAGGGTGAGCGTCACTCACTCTGTAACTGTACAGAGTCACTGTTTATTCAGGGTGAGGGTCACTCACTGTGTAACTGTACAGAGTCCCTGTTTATTCAGGGTGAGGGTCAGTGTGTAACTGTACTGAGTCACTGTTTATTCAGTGTGAGGGTCAGTGTGTAACAGGACAGAGTCACTGTTTATTCATGGTGAGGGTCAGTGTGTAACAGGACAGAGTCACTGTTTATTCAGGGTGAGGGTTACTGTGTAACTGTACAGATTCACTGTTTATTCAGGGTGAGGGTCTCTGTGTAACTGTAGAGTCACTGTTTATTCATGGTGAGGGTTACTGTGTAACTGTACAGAGTCACTGTTTATTCAGGGAGAGGGTCAGTGTGTAACTGTAGAGTCTCTGTTTATTCAGGGTGATGGTCAGTGTGTAACAGGACAGCTCACTGTTTATTCAGGGTGAGGGTTATTGTGTAACTGTACAGATTCACTGTTTATTCAGGGTGAGGGTTACTGTGTAACTGTACAGTGTCACTGTTTATTCAGGGTGAGCGTCACTCACTCTGTAACTGTGCAGAGTCACTGTTTATTCAGGGTGAGGGTCACTCACTGTGTAACTGTACAGAGTCCCTGTTTATTCAGGGTGAGGGTCAGTGTGTAACTGTACAGAGTCACTGTTTATTCAGTGTGAGGGTCAGTGTGTAACAGGACAGAGTCACTGTTTATTCATGGTGAGGGTCAGTGTGTAACAGGACAGAGTCACTGTTTATTTAGGGTGAGGGTTACTGTGTAACAGTACAGATTCACTGTTTATTCTGGGTGAGGGTTACTGTGTAACAGTACAGATTCACTGTTTATTCATGGTGAGGGTTACTGTGTAACTGTACAGAGTCACTGTTTATTCAGGGTGAGGGTTACTGTGTAACTGTACAGAGTCACTGTTTATTCAGGGTGAGTGTCAGTGTGTAACTGTAGAGTCACTGTTTATTCAGGGAGAGGGTCAGTGTGTAACTGTAGAGTCTCTGTTTATTCAGGGTGATGGTCAGTGTGTAACAGGACAGAGTCACTGTTTATTCAGGGTGAGGGTTACTGTGTAACAGTACAGATTCACTGTTTATTCAGGGTGAAGGTCACTGTGTAACTGTAGAGTCACTGTTTATTCAGGGTGAGGGTAACTCACTGTGTAACTGTACAGAGTCCCTGTTTATTCAGTGTGAGGGTCAGTGTGTAACAGGACAGAGTCACTGTTTATTCATGGTGAGGGTCAGTGTGTAACAGGACAGAGTCACTGTTTATTCAGGGTGAGGGTTACTGTGTAACTGTACAGATTCACTGTTTATTCAGGGTGAGGGTCTCTGTGTAACTGTAGAGTCACTGTTTATTCATGGTGAGGGTTACTGTTTAACTGTACAGAGTCACTGTTTATTCAGGGTGAGTGTCAGTGTGTAACTGTAGAGTCACTGTTTATTCAGGGAGATGGTCAGTGTGTAACTGTAGAGTCTCTGTTTATTCAGGGTGATGGTCAGTGTGTAACAGGACAGAGTCACTGTTTATTCAGGGTGAGGGTTACTGTGTAACTGTACAGATTCACTGTTTATTCAGGGTGAGGGTCTCTGTGTTACTGTAGAGTCACTGTTTATTCATGGTGAGGGTTACTGTGTCACTGTAGAGAGTCACTGTTTATTCAGGGTGAGTGTCAGTGTGTAACTGTAGAGTCACTGTTTATTCAGGGAGAGGGTCAGTGTGTAACTGTAGAGTCTCTGTTTATTCAGGGTGATGGTCAGTGTGTAACAGGACAGAGCCACTGTTTATTCATGGTGAGGGTCAGTGTGTAACAGGACAGAGTCACTGTTTATTCAGGGTGAGGGTTACTGTGTAACAGTACAGATTCACTGTTTATTCAGGGTGAGTGTCAGTGTGTAACTGTAGAGTCACTGTTTATTCAGGGTGAGGGTTACTGTGTAACTGTACAGATTCACTGTTTATTCAGGGTGAGGGTCAGTGTGTAACTGTACAGAGTCACTGTTTATTCATGGTGAGGGTTACTGTGTCACTGTAGAGAGTCACTGTTTATTCAGGGTGAGTGTCAGTGTGTAACTGTAGAGTCACTGTTTATTCAGGGAGATGGTCAGTGTGTAACTGTAGAGTCTCTGTTTATTCAGGGTGATGGTCAGTGTGTAACAGGACAGAGTCACTGTTTATTCAGGGTGAGGGTTACTGTGTAACTGAAGAGATTCACTGTTTATTCAGGGTGAGGGTCTCTGTGTAACTGTAGAGTCACTGTTTATTCATGGTGAGGGTTACTGTGTCACTGTAGAGAGTCACTGTTTATTCAGGGTGAGTGTCAGTGCGTAACTGTAGAGTCACTGTTTATTCAGGGAGAGGGTCAGTGTGTAACTGTAGAGTCTCTGTTTATTCAGGGTGATGGTCAGTGTGTAACAGGACAGAGTCACTGTTTATTCAGGGTGAGGGTTACTGTGTAACTGTACAGATTCACTGTTTATTCAGGGTGAGGGTCTCTGTGTAACTGTAGAGTCACTGTTTATTCATGGTGAGGGTTACTGTGTCACTGTAGAGAGTCACTGTTTATTCAGGGTGAGTGTCAGTGTGTAACTGTAGAGTCACTGTTTATTCAGGGAGAGGGTCAGTGTGTAACTGTAGAGTCTCTGTTTATTCAGGGTGATGGTCAGTGTGTAACAGGACAGAGCCACTGTTTATTCATGGTGAGGGTCAGTGTGTAACAGGACAGAGTCACTGTTTATTCAGGGTGAGGGTTACTGTGTAACAGTACAGATTCACTGTTTATTCATGGTGAGTGTCAGTGTGTAACTGTAGAGTCACTGTTTATTCAGGGTGAGGGTTACTGTGTAACTGTACAGATTCACTGTTTATTCAGGGTGAGGGTCAGTGTGTAACTGTACAGAGTCACTGTTTATTCAGTGTGAGGGTCAGTGTGTAACAGGACAGAGTCACTGTTTATTCATGGTGAGGGTCAGTGTGTAACAGGACAGAGTCACTGTTTATTCAGGGTGAGGGTTACTGTGTAACTGTACAGATTCACTGTTTATTCAGGGTGAGGGTCTCTGTGTAACTGTAGAGTCACTGTTTATTCATGGTGAGGGTTACTGAGTAACTGTACAGAGTCACTGTTTCTTCAGGGTGAGTGTCAGTGTGTAACTGTAGAGTCACTGTTTATTCAGGGAGAGGGTCAGTGTGTAACTGTAGAGTCTCTGTTTATTCAGGGTGATGGTCAGTATGTAACAGGACAGAGTCACTGTTTATTCATGGTGAGGGTCAGTGTGTAACAGGACAGAGTCACTGTTTATTCAGGGTGAGGGTTACTGTGTAACAGTACAGATTCACTGTTTATTCAGGGTGAGGGTTACTGTGTAACTGTACAGAGTCACTGTTTATTCAGGGTGAGCGTCACTCACTCTGTAACTGTACAGAGTCACTGTTTATTCAGGGTGAGGGTCACTCACTGTGTAACTGTACAGAGTCCCTGTTTATTCAGGGTGAGGGTCAGTGTGTAACTGTACAGAGTCACTGTTTATTCAGTGTGAGGGTCAGTGTGTAACAGGACAGAGTCACTGTTTATTCATGGTGAGGGTCAGTGTGTAACAGGACAGAGTCACTGTTTATTCAGGGTGAGGGTTACTGTGTAACTGTACAGATTCACTGTTTATTCAGGGTGAGGGTCTCTGTGTAACTGTAGAGTCACTGTTTATTCATGGTGAGGGTTACTGAGTAACTGTACAGAGTCACTGTTTCTTCAGGGTGAGTGTCAGTGTGTAACTGTAGAGTCACTGTTTATTCAGGGAGAGGGTCAGTGTGTAACTGTAGAGTCTCTGTTTATTCAGGGTGAGTGTCAGTGTGTAACTGTAGAGTCACTGTTTATTCATGGTGAGGGTCAGTGTGTAACAGGACAGAGTCACTGTTTATTCAGGGTGAGGGTTACTGTGTAACAGTACAGATTCACTGATTATTCAGGGTGAGGTTTACTGTGTAACTGTACAGAGTCACTGTTTATTCAGGGTGAGCTTCACTCACTCTGTAACTGTACAGAGTCACTGTTTATTCAGGGTGAGGGTCACTCACTGTGTAACTGTACAGAGTCCCTGTTTATTCAGGGTGAGGGTCAGTGTGTAACTGTAGAGTCACTGTTTATTCAGGGAGAGGGTCAGTGTGTAACTGTAGAGTCTCTGTTTATTCAGGGTGAGGGTCAGTGTGTAACAGGACAGAGTCACTGTTTATTCATGGTGAGCGTCACTCACTCTGTAACTGTACAGAGTCACTGTTTATTCAGGGTGAGGGTTACTGTGTAACTGTACAGATTCACTGTTTATTCAGGGTGAGGGTCTCTGTGTAACTGTAGAGTCACTGTTTATTCATGGTGAGGGTTACTGTGTCACTGTAGAGAGTCACTGTTTATTCAGGGTGAGTGTCAGTGTGTAACTGTAGAGTCACTGTTTATTCAGGGAGAGGGTCAGTGTGTAACTGTAGAGTATCTGTTTATTCAGGGTGATGGTCAGTGTGTAACAGGACAGAGCCACTGTTTATTCATGGTGAGGGTCAGTGTGTAACAGGACAGAGTCACTGTTTATTCAGGGTGAGGGTTACTGTGTAACAGTACAGATTCACTGTTTATTCAGGGTGAGTGTCAGTGTGTAACTGTAGAGTCACTGTTTATTCAGGGTGAGCGTCACTCACTCTGTAACTGTACAGAGTCACTGTTTATTCATGGTGAGGGTTACTGTGTAACTGTACAGAGTCACTGTTTATTCAGGGTGAGTGTCAGTGTGTAACTGTAGAGTCACTGTTTATTCAGGGAGAGGGTCAGTGTGTAACTGTAGAGTCACTGTTTATTCAGGGAGAGGGTCAGTGTGTAACTGTAGAGTCTCTGTTTATTCAGGGTGATGGTCAGTGTGTAACAGGACAGAGTCACTGTTTATTCAGGGTGAGGGTTACTGTGTAACTGTACAGATTCACTGTTTATTCAGGGTGAGGGTTACTGTGTAACTGTACAGAGTCACTGTTTATTCAGGGTGAGCGTCACTCACTCTGTAACTGTGTAGAGTCACTGTTTATTCAGGGTGAGGGTCACTCACTGTGTAACTGTACAGAGTCCCTGTTTATTCAGGGTGAGGGTCAGTGTGTAACTGTACAGAGTCACTGTTTATTCAGTGTGAGGGTCAGTGTGTAACAGGACAGAGTCACTGTTTATTCATGGTGAGGGTCAGTGTGTAACAGGACAGAGTCACTGTTTATTCAGGGTGAGGGTTACTGTGTAACTGTACAGATTCACTGTTTATTCAGGGTGAGGGTCTCTGTGTAACTGTAGAGTCACTGTTTATTCATGGTGAGGGTTACTGAGTAACTGTACAGAGTCACTGTTTCTTCAGGGTGAGTGTCAGTGTGTAACTGTAGAGTCACTGTTTATTCAGGGAGAGGGTCAGTGTGTAACTGTAGAGTCTCTGTTTATTCAGGGTGAGTGTCAGTGTGTAACTGTAGAGTCACTGTTTATTCATGGTGAGGGTCAGTGTGTAACAGGACAGAGTCACTGTTTATTCAGGGTGAGGGTTACTGTGTAACAGTACAGATTCACTGATTATTCAGGGTGAGGTTTACTGTGTAACTGTACAGAGTCACTGTTTATTCAGGGTGAGCTTCACTCACTCTGTAACTGTACAGAGTCACTGTTTATTCAGGGTGAGGGTCACTCACTGTGTAACTGTACAGAGTCCCTGTTTATTCAGGGTGAGGGTCAGTGTGTAACTGTAGAGTCACTGTTTATTCAGGGAGAGGGTCAGTGTGTAACTGTAGAGTCTCTGTTTATTCAGGGTGATGGTCAGTGTGTAACAGGACAGAGTCACTGTTTATTCATGGTGAGCGTCACTCACTCTGTAACTGTACAGAGTCACTGTTTATTCAGGGTGAGGGTTACTGTGTAACTGTACAGATTCACTGTTTATTCAGGGTGAGGGTCTCTGTGTAACTGTAGAGTCACTGTTTATTCATGGTGAGGGTTACTGTGTCACTGTAGAGAGTCACTGTTTATTCAGGGTGAGTGTCAGTGTGTAACTGTAGAGTCACTGTTTATTCAGGGAGAGGGTCAGTGTGTAACTGTAGAGTATCTGTTTATTCAGGGTGATGGTCAGTGTGTAACAGGACAGAGCCACTGTTTATTCATGGTGAGGGTCAGTGTGTAACAGGACAGAGTCACTGTTTATTCAGGGTGAGGGTTACTGTGTAACAGTACAGATTCACTGTTTATTCAGGGTGAGTGTCAGTGTGTAACTGTAGAGTCACTGTTTATTCAGGGTGAGCGTCACTCACTCTGTAACTGTACAGAGTCACTGTTTATTCAGGGTGAGGGTCACTCACTGTGTAACTGTACAGAGTCCCTGTTTATTCAGGGTGAGGTTCAGTGTGTAACAGGACAGAGTCACTGTTTATTCAGGGTGAGGGTTACTGTGTAACTGTACAGATTCACTGTTTATTCAGGGTGAGGGTCAGTGTGTAACTGTACAGAGTCACTGTTTATTCAGTGTGAGGGTCAGTGTGTAACAGGACAGAGTCACTGTTTATTCATGGTGAGGGTCAGTGTGTAACAGGACAGAGTCACTGTTTATTCAGGGTGAGGGTTACTGTGTAACTGTACAGATTCACTGTTTATTCAGGGTGAGGGTCTCTGTGTAACTGTAGAGTCACTGTTTATTCATGGTGAGGGTTACTGAGTAACTGTACAGAGTCACTGTTTCTTCAGGGTGAGTGTCAGTGTGTAACTGTAGAGTCACTGTTTATTCAGGGAGAGGGTCAGTGTGTAACTGTAGAGTCTCTGTTTATTCAGGGTGATGGTCAGTGTGTAACAGGACAGAGTCACTGTTTATTCATGGTGAGGGTCAGTGTGTAACAGGACAGAGTCACTGTTTATTCAGGGTGAGGGTTACTGTGTAACAGTACAGATTCACTGTTTATTCAGGGTGAGGGTTACTGTGTAACTGTACAGAGTCACTGTTTATTCAGGGTGAGCGTCACTCACTCTGTAACTGTACAGAGTCACTGTTTATTCAGGGTGAGGGTCACTCACTGTGTAACTGTACAGAGTCCCTGTTTATTCAGGGTGAGGGTCAGTGTGTAACTGTACTGAGTCACTGTTTATTCAGTGTGAGGGTCAGTGTGTAACAGGACAGAGTCACTGTTTATTCATGGTGAGGGTCAGTGTGTAACAGGACAGAGTCACTGTTTATTCAGGGTGAGGGTTACTGTGTAACTGTACAGATTCACTGTTTATTCAGGCTGAGGGTCTCTGTGTAACTGTAGAGTCACTGTTTATTCATGGTGAGGGTTACTGTGTAACTGTACAGAGTCACTGTTTATTCAGGGAGAGGGTCAGTGTGTAACTGTAGAGTCTCTGTTTATTCAGGGTGATGGTCAGTGTGTAACAGGACAGCTCACTGTTTATTCAGGGTGAGGGTTATTGTGTAACTGTACAGATTCACTGTTTATTCAGGGTGAGGGTTACTGTGTAACTGTACAGTGTCACTGTTTATTCAGGGTGAGCGTCACTCACTCTGTAACTGTGCAGAGTCACTGTTTATTCAGGGTGAGGGTCACTCACTGTGTAACTGTACAGAGTCCCTGTTTATTCAGGGTGAGGGTCAGTGTGTAACTGTACAGAGTCACTGTTTATTCAGTGTGAGGGTCAGTGTGTAACAGGACAGAGTCACTGTTTATTCATGGTGAGGGTCAGTGTGTAACAGGACAGAGTCACTGTTTATTTAGGGTGAGGGTTACTGTGTAACAGTACAGATTCACTGTTTATTCTGGGTGAGGGTTACTGTGTAACAGTACAGATTCACTGTTTATTCATGGTGAGGGTTACTGTGTAACTGTACAGAGTCACTGTTTATTCAGGGTGAGGGTTACTGTGTAACTGTACAGAGTCACTGTTTATTCAGGGTGAGTGTCAGTGTGTAACTGTAGAGTCACTGTTTATTCAGGGAGAGGGTCAGTGTGTAACTGTAGAGTCTCTGTTTATTCAGGGTGATGGTCAGTGTGTAACAGGACAGAGTCACTGTTTATTCAGGGTGAGGGTTACTATGTAACAGTACAGATTCACTGTTTATTCAGGGTGAAGGTCACTGTGTAACTGTAGAGTCACTGTTTATTCAGGGTGAGGGTCACTCACTGTGTAACTGTACAGAGTCCCTGTTTATTCAGTGTGAGGGTCAGTGTGTAACAGGACAGAGTCACTGTTTATTCATGGTGAGGGTCAGTGTGTAACAGGACAGAGTCACTGTTTATTCAGGGTGAGGGTTACTGTGTAACTGTACAGATTCACTGTTTATTCAGGGTGAGGGTCTCTGTGTAACTGTAGAGTCACTGTTTATTCATGGTGAGGGTTACTGTTTAACTGTACAGAGTCACTGTTTATTCAGGGTGAGTGTCAGTGTGTAACTGTATAGTCACTGTTTATTCAGGGAGATGGTCAGTGTGTAACTGTAGAGTCTCTGTTTATTCAGGGTGATGGTCAGTGTGTAACAGGACAGAGTCACTGTTTATTCAGGGTGAGGGTTACTGTGTAACTGTACAGATTCACTGTTTATTCAGGGTGAGGGTCTCTGTGTAACTGTAGAGTCACTGTTTATTCATGGTGAGGGTTACTGTGTCACTGTAGAGAGTCACTGTTTATTCAGGGTGAGTGTCAGTGTGTAACTGTAGAGTCACTGTTTATTCAGGGAGAGGGTCAGTGTGTAACTGTAGAGTCTCTGTTTATTCAGGGTGATGGTCAGTGTGTAACAGGACAGAGCCACTGTTTATTCATGGTGAGGGTCAGTGTGTAACAGGACAGAGTCACTGTTTATTCAGGGTGAGGGTTACTGTGTAACAGTACAGATTCACTGTTTATTCAGGGTGAGTGTCAGTGTGTAACTGTAGAGTCACTGTTTATTCAGGGTGAGGGTTACTGTGTAACTGTACAGATTCACTGTTTATTCAGGGTGAGGGTCAGTGTGTAACTGTACAGAGTCACTGTTTATTCAGTGTGAGGGTCAGTGTGTAACAGGACAGAGTCACTGTTTATTCATGGTGAGGGTCAGTGTGTAACAGGACAGAGTCACTGTTTATTCAGGGTGAGGGTTACTGTGTAACTGTACAGATTCACTGTTTATTCAGGGTGAGGGTCTCTGTGTAACTGTAGAGTCACTGTTTATTCATGGTGAGGGTTACTGTGTCACTGTAGAGAGTCACTGTTTATTCAGGGTGAGTGTCAGTGTGTAACTGTAGAGTCACTGTTTATTCAGGGAGATGGTCAGTGTGTAACTGTAGAGTCTCTGTTTATTCAGGGTGATGGTCAGTGTGTAACAGGACAGAGTCACTGTTTATTCAGGGTGAGGGTTACTGTGTAACTGTACAGATTCACTGTTTATTCAGGGTGAGGGTCTCTGTGTAACTGTAGAGTCACATTTTATTCATGGTGAGGGTTACTGTGTCACTGTAGAGAGTCACTGTTTATTCAGGGTGAGTGTCAGTGTGTAACTGTAGAGTCACTGTTTATTCAGGGAGAGGGTCAGTGTGTAACTGTAGAGTCTCTGTTTATTCACGGTGATGGTCAGTGTGTAACAGGACAGAGTCACTGTTTATTCAGGGTGAGGGTTACTGTGTAACTGTACAGATTCACTGTTTATTCAGGCTGAGGGTCTCTGTGTAACTGTAGAGTCACTGTTTATTCATGGTGAGGGTTACTGTGTCACTGTAGAGAGTCACTGTTTATTCAGGGTGAGTGTCAGTGTGTAACTGTAGAGTCACTGTTTATTCAGGGAGAGGGTCAGTGTGTAACTGTAGAGTCTCTGTTTATTCAGGGTGATGGTCAGTGTGTAACAGGACAGAGCCACTGTTTATTCATGGTGAGGGTCAGTGTGTAACAGGACAGAGTCACTGTTTATTCAGGGTGAGGGTTACTGTGTAACAGTACAGATTCACTGTTTATTCAGGGTGAGTGTCAGTGTGTAACTGTAGAGTCACTGTTTATTCAGGGTGAGGGTTACTGTGTAACTGTACAGATTCACTGTTTATTCAGGGTGAGGGTCAGTGTGTAACTGTACAGAGTCACTGTTTATTCAGTGTGAGGTTCAGTGTGTAACAGGACAGAGTCACTGTTTATTCATGGTGAGGGTCAGTGTGTAACAGGACAGAGTCACTGTTTATTCATGGTGAGCGTCACTCACTCTGTAACTGTACAGAGTCACTGTTTATTCAGGGTGAGGGTTACTGTGTAACTGTACAGATTCACTGTTTATTCAGGGTGAGGGTCTCTGTGTAACTGTAGAGTCACTGTTTATTCATGGTGAGGGTTACTGTGTCACTGTAGAGAGTCACTGTTTATTCAGGGTGAGTGTCAGTGTGTAACTGTAGAGTCACTGTTTATTCAGGGAGAGGGTCAGTGTGTAACTGTAGAGTATCTGTTTATTCAGGGTGATGGTCAGTGTGTAACAGGACAGAGCCACTGTTTATTCATGGTGAGGGTCAGTGTGTAACAGGACAGAGTCACTGTTTATTCAGGGTGAGGGTTACTGTGTAACAGTACAGATTCACTGTTTATTCAGGGTGAGTGTCAGTGTGTAACTGTAGAGTCACTGTTTATTCAGGGTGAGCGTCACTCACTCTGTAACTGTACAGAGTCACTGTTTATTCATGGTGAGGGTTACTGTGTAAGTGTACAGAGTCACTGTTTATTCAGGGTGAGTGTCAGTGTGTAACTGTAGAGTCACTGTTTATTCAGGGAGAGGGTCAGTGTGTAACTGTAGAGTCACTGTTTATTCAGGGAGAGGGTCAGTGTGTAACTGTAGAGTCTCTGTTTATTCAGGGTGATGGTCAGTGTGTAACAGGACAGAGTCACTGTTTATTCAGGGTGAGGGTTACTGTGTAACTGTACAGATTCACTGTTTATTCAGGGTGAGGGTTACTGTGTAACTGTACAGAGTCACTGTTTATTCAGGGTGAGCGTCACTCACTCTGTAACTGTGTAGAGTCACTGTTTATTCAGGGTGAGGGTCACACACTGTGTAACTGTACAGAGTCCCTGTTTATTCAGGGTGAGGGTCAGTGTGTAACTGTACAGAGTCACTGTTTATTCAGTGTGAGGGTCAGTGTGTAACAGGACAGAGTCACTGTTTATTCATGGTGAGGGTCAGTGTGTAACAGGACAGAGTCACTGTTTATTCAGGGTGAGGGTTACTGTGTAACTGTACAGATTCACTGTTTATTCAGGGTGAGGGTCTCTGTGTAACTGTAGAGTCACTGTTTATTCATGGTGAGGGTTACTGAGTAACTGTACAGAGTCACTGTTTCTTCAGGGTGAGTGTCAGTGTGTAACTGTAGAGTCACTGTTTATTCAGGGAGAGGGTCAGTGTGTAACTGTAGAGTCTCTGTTTATTCAGGGTGAGTGTCAGTGTGTAACTGTAGAGTCACTGTTTATTCATGGTGAGGGTCAGTGTGTAACAGGACAGAGTCACTGTTTATTCAGGGTGAGGGTTACTGTGTAACAGTACAGATTCACTGATTATTCAGGGTGAGGTTTACTGTGTAACTGTACAGAGTCACTGTTTATTCAGGGTGAGGGTCAGTGTGTAACTGTAGAGTCACTGTTTATTCAGGGAGAGGGTCAGTGTGTAACTGTAGAGTCTCTGTTTATTCAGGGTGATGGTCAGTGTGTAACAGGACAGAGTCACTGTTTATTCATGGTGAGCGTCACTCACTCTGTAACTGTACAGAGTCACTGTTTATTCAGGGTGAGGGTTACTGTGTAACTGTACAGATTCACTGTTTATTCAGGGTGAGGGTCTCTGTGTAACTGTAGAGTCACTGTTTATTCATGGTGAGGGTTACTGTGTCACTGTAGAGAGTCACTGTTTATTCAGGGTGAGTGTCAGTGTGTAACTGTAGAGTCACTGTTTATTCAGGGAGAGGGTCAGTGTGTAACTGTAGAGTATCTGTTTATTCAGGGTGATGGTCAGTGTGTAACAGGACAGAGCCACTGTTTATTCATGGTGAGGGTCAGTGTGTAACAGGACAGAGTCACTGTTTATTCAGGGTGAGGGTTACTGTGTAACAGTACAGATTCACTGTTTATTCAGGGTGAGTGTCAGTGTGTAACTGTAGAGTCACTGTTTATTCAGGGTGAGCGTCACTCACTCTGTAACTGTACAGAGTCACTGTTTATTCAGGGTGAGGGTCACTCACTGTGTAACTGTACAGAGTCCCTGTTTATTCAGGGTGAGGTTCAGTGTGTAACAGGACAGAGTCACTGTTTATTCAGGGTGAGGGTTACTGTGTAACTGTACAGATTCACTGTTTATTCAGGGTGAGGGTCAGTGTGTAACTGTACAGAGTCACTGTTTATTCAGTGTGAGGGTCAGTGTGTAACAGGACAGAGTCACTGTTTATTCATGGTGAGGGTCAGTGTGTAACAGGACAGAGTCACTGTTTATTCAGGGTGAGGGTTACTGTGTAACTGTACAGATTCACTGTTTATTCAGGGTGAGGGTCTCTGTGTAACTGTAGAGTCACTGTTTATTCATGGTGAGGGTTACTGAGTAACTGTACAGAGTCACTGTTTCTTCAGGGTGAGTGTCAGTGTGTAACTGTAGAGTCACTGTTTATTCAGGGAGAGGGTCAGTGTGTAACTGTAGAGTCTCTGTTTATTCAGGGTGATGGTCAGTGTGTAACAGGACAGAGTCACTGTTTATTCATGGTGAGGGTCAGTGTGTAACAGGACAGAGTCACTGTTTATTCAGGGTGAGGGTTACTGTGTAACAGTACAGATTCACTGTTTATTCAGGGTGAGGGTTACTGTGTAACTGTACAGAGTCACTGTTTATTCAGGGTGAGCGTCACTCACTCTGTAACTGTACAGAGTCACTGTTTATTCAGGGTGAGGGTCACTCACTGTGTAACTGTACAGAGTCCCTGTTTATTCAGGGTGAGGGTCAGTGTGTAACTGTACTGAGTCACTGTTTATTCAGTGTGAGGGTCAGTGTGTAACAGGACAGAGTCACTGTTTATTCATGGTGAGGGTCAGTGTGTAACAGGACAGAGTCACTGTTTATTCAGGGTGAGGGTTACTGTGTAACTGTACAGATTCACTGTTTATTCAGGGTGAGGGTCTCTGTGTAACTGTAGAGTCACTGTTTATTCATGGTGAGGGTTACTGTGTAACTGTACAGAGTCACTGTTTATTCAGGGAGAGGGTCAGTGTGTAACTGTAGAGTCTCTGTTTATTCAGGGTGATGGTCAGTGTGTAACAGGACAGCTCACTGTTTATTCAGGGTGAGGGTTATTGTGTAACTGTACAGATTCACTGTTTATTCAGGGTGAGGGTTACTGTGTAACTGTACAGTGTCACTGTTTATTCAGGGAGAGCGTCACTCACTCTGTAACTGTGCAGAGTCACTGTTTATTCAGGGTGAGGGTCACTCACTGTGTAACTGTACAGAGTCCCTGTTTATTCAGGGTGAGGGTCAGTGTGTAACTGTACAGAGTCACTGTTTATTCAGTGTGAGGGTCAGTGTGTAACAGGACAGAGTCACTGTTTATTCATGGTGAGGGTCAGTGTGTAACAGGACAGAGTCACTGTTTATTTAGGGTGAGGGTTACTGTGTAACAGTACAGATTCACTGTTTATTCTGGGTGAGGGTTACTGTGTAACAGTACAGATTCACTGTTTATTCATGGTGAGGGTTACTGTGTAACTGTACAGAGTCACTGTTTATTCAGGGTGAGGGTTACTGTGTAACTGTACAGAGTCACTGTTTATTCAGGGTGAGTGTCAGTGTGTAACTGTAGAGTCACTGTTTATTCAGGGAGAGGGTCAGTGTGTAACTGTAGAGTCTCTGTTTATTCAGGGTGATGGTCAGTGTGTAACAGGACAGAGTCACTGTTTATTCAGGGTGAGGGTTACTGTGTAACAGTACAGATTCACTGTTTATTCAGGGTGAGTGTCAGTGTGTAACTGTAGAGTCACTGTTTATTCAGGGTGAGCGTCACTCACTCTGTAACTGTACAGAGTCACTGTTTATTCATGGTGAGGGTTACTGTGTAAGTGTACAGAGTCACTGTTTATTCAGGGTGAGTGTCAGTGTGTAACTGTAGAGTCACTGTTTATTCAGGGAGAGGGTCAGTGTGTAACTGTAGAGTCACTGTTTATTCAGGGAGAGGGTCAGTGTGTAACTGTAGAGTCTCTGTTTATTCAGGGTGATGGTCAGTGTGTAACAGGACAGAGTCACTGTTTATTCAGGGTGAGGGTTACTGTGTAACTGTACAGATTCACTGTTTATTCAGGGTGAGGGTTACTGTGTAACTGTACAGAGTCACTGTTTATTCAGGGTGAGCGTCACTCACTCTGTAACTGTGTAGAGTCACTGTTTATTCAGGGTGAGGGTCACTCACTGTGTAACTGTACAGAGTCCCTGTTTATTCAGGGTGAGGGTCAGTGTGTAACTGTACAGAGTCACTGTTTATTCAGTGTGAGGGTCAGTGTGTAACAGGACAGAGTCACTGTTTATTCATGGTGAGGGTCAGTGTGTAACAGGACAGAGTCACTGTTTATTCAGGGTGAGGGTTACTGTGTAACTGTACAGATTCACTGTTTATTCAGGGTGAGGGTCTCTGTGTAACTGTAGAGTCACTGTTTATTCATGGTGAGGGTTACTGAGTAACTGTACAGAGTCACTGTTTCTTCAGGGTGAGTGTCAGTGTGTAACTGTAGAGTCACTGTTTATTCAGGGAGAGGGTCAGTGTGTAACTGTAGAGTCTCTGTTTATTCAGGGTGAGTGTCAGTGTGTAACTGTAGAGTCACTGTTTATTCATGGTGAGGGTCAGTGTGTAACAGGACAGAGTCACTGTTTATTCAGGGTGAGGGTTACTGTGTAACAGTACAGATTCACTGATTATTCAGGGTGAGGTTTACTGTGTAACTGTACAGAGTCACTGTTTATTCAGGGTGAGGGTCAGTGTGTAACTGTAGAGTCACTGTTTATTCAGGGTGATGGTCAGTGTGTAACAGGACAGAGTCACTGTTTATTCATGGTGAGCGTCACTCACTCTGTAACTGTACAGAGTCACTGTTTATTCAGGGTGAGGGTTACTGTGTAACTGTACAGATTCACTGTTTATTCAGGGTGAGGGTCTCTGTGTAACTGTAGAGTCACTGTTTATTCATGGTGAGGGTTACTGTGTCACTGTAGAGAGTCACTGTTTATTCAGGGTGAGTGTCAGTGTGTAACTGTAGAGTCACTGTTTATTCAGGGAGAGGGTCAGTGTGTAACTGTAGAGTATCTGTTTATTCAGGGTGATGGTCAGTGTGTAACAGGACAGAGCCACTGTTTATTCATGGTGAGGGTCAGTGTGTAACAGGACAGAGTCACTGTTTATTCAGGGTGAGGGTTACTGTGTAACAGTACAGATTCACTGTTTATTCAGGGTGAGTGTCAGTGTGTAACTGTAGAGTCACTGTTTATTCAGGGTGAGCGTCACTCACTCTGTAACTGTACAGAGTCACTGTTTATTCAGGGTGAGGGTCACTCACTGTGTAACTGTACAGAGTCCCTGTTTATTCAGGGTGAGGTTCAGTGTGTAACAGGACAGAGTCACTGTTTATTCAGGGTGAGGGTTACTGTGTAACTGTACAGATTCACTGTTTATTCAGGGTGAGGGTCAGTGTGTAACTGTACAGAGTCACTGTTTATTCAGTGTGAGGGTCAGTGTGTAACAGGACAGAGTCACTGTTTATTCATGGTGAGGGTCAGTGTGTAACAGGACAGAGTCACTGTTTATTCAGGGTGAGGGTTACTGTGTAACTGTACAGATTCACTGTTTATTCAGGGTGAGGGTCTCTGTGTAACTGTAGAGTCACTGTTTATTCATGGTGAGGGTTACTGAGTAACTGTACAGAGTCACTGTTTCTTCAGGGTGAGTGTCAGTGTGTAACTGTAGAGTCACTGTTTATTCAGGGAGAGGGTCAGTGTGTAACTGTAGAGTCTCTGTTTATTCAGGGTGATGGTCAGTGTGTAACAGGACAGAGTCACTGTTTATTCATGGTGAGGGTCAGTGTGTAACAGGACAGAGTCACTGTTTATTCAGGGTGAGGGTTACTGTGTAACAGTACAGATTCACTGTTTATTCAGGGTGAGGGTTACTGTGTAACTGTACAGAGTCACTGTTTATTCAGGGTGAGCGTCACTCACTCTGTAACTGTACAGAGTCACTGTTTATTCAGGGTGAGGGTCACTCACTGTGTAACTGTACAGAGTCCCTGTTTATTCAGGGTGAGGGTCAGTGTGTAACTGTACTGAGTCACTGTTTATTCAGTGTGAGGGTCAGTGTGTAACAGGACAGAGTCACTGTTTATTCATGGTGAGGGTCAGTGTGTAACAGGACAGAGTCACTGTTTATTCAGGGTGAGGGTTACTGTGTAACTGTACAGATTCACTGTTTATTCAGGGTGAGGGTCTCTGTGTAACTGTAGAGTCACTGTTTATTCATGGTGAGGGTTACTGTGTAACTGTACAGAGTCACTGTTTATTCAGGGAGAGGGTCAGTGTGTAACTGTAGAGTCTCTGTTTATTCAGGGTGATGGTCAGTGTGTAACAGGACAGCTCACTGTTTATTCAGGGTGAGGGTTATTGTGTAACTGTACAGATTCACTGTTTATTCAGGGTGAGGGTTACTGTGTAACTGTACAGTGTCACTGTTTATTCAGGGAGAGCGTCACTCACTCTGTAACTGTGCAGAGTCACTGTTTATTCAGGGTGAGGGTCACTCACTGTGTAACTGTACAGAGTCCCTGTTTATTCAGGGTGAGGGTCAGTGTGTAACTGTACAGAGTCACTGTTTATTCAGTGTGAGGGTCAGTGTGTAACAGGACAGAGTCACTGTTTATTCATGGTGAGGGTCAGTGTGTAACAGGACAGAGTCACTGTTTATTTAGGGTGAGGGTTACTGTGTAACAGTACAGATTCACTGTTTATTCTGGGTGAGGGTTACTGTGTAACAGTACAGATTCACTGTTTATTCATGGTGAGGGTTACTGTGTAACTGTACAGAGTCACTGTTTATTCAGGGTGAGGGTTACTGTGTAACTGTACAGAGTCACTGTTTATTCAGGGTGAGTGTCAGTGTGTAACTGTAGAGTCACTGTTTATTCAGGGAGAGGGTCAGTGTGTAACTGTAGAGTCTCTGTTTATTCAGGGTGATGGTCAGTGTGTAACAGGACAGAGTCACTGTTTATTCAGGGTGAGGGTTACTGTGTAACAGTACAGATTCACTGTTTATTCAGGGTGAAGGTCACTGTGTAACTGTAGAGTCACTGTTTATTCAGGGTGAGGGTAACTCACTGTGTAACTGTACAGAGTCCCTGTTTATTCAGTGTGAGGGTCAGTGTGTAACAGGACAGAGTCACTGTTTATTCATGGTGATGGTCAGTGTGTAACAGGACAGAGTCACTGTTTATTCAGGGTGAGGGTTACTGTGTAACTGTACAGATTCACTGTTTATTCAGGGTGAGGGTCTCTGTGTAACTGTAGAGTCACTGTTTATTCATGGTGAGGGTTACTGTTTAACTGTACAGAGTCACTGTTTATTCAGGGTGAGTGTCAGTGTGTAACTGTAGAGTCACTGTTTATTCAGGGAGATGGTCAGTGTGTAACTGTAGAGTCTCTGTTTATTCAGGGTGATGGTCAGTGTGTAACAGGACAGAGTCACTGTTTATTCAGGGTGAGGGTTACTGTGTAACTGTACAGATTCACTGTTTATTCAGGGTGAGGGTCTCTGTGTAACTGTAGAGTCACTGTTTATTCATGGTGAGGGTTACTGTGTCACTGTAGAGAGTCACTGTTTATTCAGGGTGAGTGTCAGTGTGTAACTGTAGAGTCACTGTTTATTCAGGGAGAGGGTCAGTGTGTAACTGTAGAGTCTCTGTTTATTCAGGGTGATGGTCAGTGTGTAACAGGACAGAGCCACTGTTTATTCATGGTGAGGGTCAGTGTGTAACAGGACAGAGTCACTGTTTATTCAGGGTGAGGGTTACTGTGTAACAGTACAGATTCACTGTTTATTCAGGGTGAGTGTCAGTGTGTAACTGTAGAGTCACTGTTTATTCAGGGTGAGGGTTACTGTGTAACTGTACAGATTCACTGTTTATTCAGGGTGAGGGTCAGTGTGTAACTGTACAGAGTCACTGTTTATTCATGGTGAGGGTTACTGTGTCACTGTAGAGAGTCACTGTTTATTCAGGGTGAGTGTCAGTGTGTAACTGTAGAGTCACTGTTTATTCAGGGAGATGGTCAGTGTGTAACTGTAGAGTCTCTGTTTATTCAGGGTGATGGTCAGTGTGCAACAGGACAGAGTCACTGTTTATTCAGGGTGAGGGTTACTGTGTAACTGTACAGATTCACTGTTTATTCAGGGTGAGGGTCTCTGTGTAACTGTAGAGTCACTGTTTATTCATGGTGAGGGTTACTGTGTCACTGTAGAGAGTCACAGTTTATTCAGGGTGAGTGTCAGTGTGTAACTGTAGAGTCACTGTTTATTCAGGGAGAGGGTCAGTGTGTAACTGTAGAGTCTCTGTTTATTCATTGTGATGGTCAGTGTGTAACAGGACAGAGTCACTGTTTATTCAGGGTGAGGGTTACTGTGTAACTGTACAGATTCACTGTTTATTCAGGGTGAGGGTCTCTGTGTAACTGTAGAGTCACTGTTTATTCATGGTGAGGGTTACTGTGTCACTGTAGAGAGTCACTGTTTATTCAGGGTGAGTGTCAGTGTGTAACTGTAGAGTCACTGTTTATTCAGGGAGAGTGTCAGTGTGTAACTGTAGAGTCTCTGTTTATTCAGGGTGATGGTCAGTGTGTAACAGGACAGAGCCACTGTTTATTCATGGTGAGGGTCAGTGTGTAACAGGACAGAGTCACTGTTTATTCAGGGTGAGGGTTACTGTGTAACAGTACAGATTCACTGTTTATTCAGGGTGAGTGTCAGTGTGTAACTGTAGAGTCACTGTTTATTCAGGGTGAGGGTTACTGTGTAACTGTACAGATTCACTGTTTATTCAGGGTGAGGGTCAGTGTGTAACTGTACAGAGTCACTGTTTATTCAGTGTGAGGGTCAGTGTGTAACAGGACAGAGTCACTGTTTATTCATGGTGAGGGTCAGTGTGTAACAGGACAGAGTCACTGTTTATTCAGGGTGAGGGTTACTGTGTAACTGTACAGATTCACTGTTTATTCAGGGTGAGGGTCTCTGTGTAACTGTAGAGTCACTGTTTATTCATGGTGAGGGTTACTGAGTAACTGTACAGAGTCACTGTTTCTTCAGGGTGAGTGTCAGTGTGTAACTGTAGAGTCACTGTTTATTCAGGGAGAGGGTCAGTGTGTAACTGTAGAGTCTCTGTTTATTCAGGGTGATGGTCAGTATGTAACAGGACAGAGTCACTGTTTATTCATGGTGAGGGTCAGTGTGTAACAGGACAGAGTCACTGTTTATTCAGGGTGAGGGTTACTGTGTAACAGTACAGATTCACTGTTTATTCAGGGTGAGGGTTACTGTGTAACTGTACAGAGTCACTGTTTATTCAGGGTGAGCGTCACTCACTCTGTAACTGTACAGAGTCACTGTTTATTCAGGGTGAGGGTCACTCACTGTGTAACTGTACAGAGTCCCTGTTTATTCAGGGTGAGGGTCAGTGTGTAACTGTACAGAGTCACTGTTTATTCAGTGTGAGGGTCAGTGTGTAACAGGACAGAGTCACTGTTTATTCATGGTGAGGGTCAGTGTGTAACAGGACAGAGTCACTGTTTATTCAGGGTGAGGGTTACTGTGTAACTGTACAGATTCACTGTTTATTCAGGGTGAGGGTCTCTGTGTAACTGTAGAGTCACTGTTTATTCATGGTGAGGGTTACTGAGTAACTGTACAGAGTCACTGTTTCTTCAGGGTGAGTGTCAGTGTGTAACTGTAGAGTCACTGTTTATTCAGGGAGAGGGTCAGTGTGTAACTGTAGAGTCTCTGTTTATTCAGGGTGAGTGTCAGTGTGTAACTGTAGAGTCACTGTTTATTCATGGTGAGGGTCAGTGTGTAACAGGACAGAGTCACTGTTTATTCAGGGTGAGGGTTACTGTGTAACAGTACAGATTCACTGATTATTCAGGGTGAGGTTTACTGTGTAACTGTACAGAGTCACTGTTTATTCAGGGTGAGCTTCACTCACTCTGTAACTGTACAGAGTCACTGTTTATTCAGGGTGAGGGTCACTCACTGTGTAACTGTACAGAGTCCCTGTTTATTCAGGGTGAGGGTCAGTGTGTAACTGTAGAGTCACTGTTTATTCAGGGAGAGGGTCAGTGTGTAACTGTAGAGTCTCTGTTTATTCAGGGTGATGGTCAGTGTGTAACAGGACAGAGTCACTGTTTATTCATGGTGAGCGTCACTCACTCTGTAACTGTACAGAGTCACTGTTTATTCAGGGTGAGGGTTACTGTGTAACTGTACAGATTCACTGTTTATTCAGGGTGAGGGTCTCTGTGTAACTGTAGAGTCACTGTTTATTCATGGTGAGGGTTACTGTGTCACTGTAGAGAGTCACTGTTTATTCAGGGTGAGTGTCAGTGTGTAACTGTAGAGTCACTGTTTATTCAGGGAGAGGGTCAGTGTGTAACTGTAGAGTATCTGTTTATTCAGGGTGATGGTCAGTGTGTAACAGGACAGAGCCACTGTTTATTCATGGTGAGGGTCAGTGTGTAACAGGACAGAGTCACTGTTTATTCAGGGTGAGGGTTACTGTGTAACAGTACAGATTCACTGTTTATTCAGGGTGAGTGTCAGTGTGTAACTGTAGAGTCACTGTTTATTCAGGGTGAGCGTCACTCACTCTGTAACTGTACAGAGTCACTGTTTATTCATGGTGAGGGTTACTGTGTAACTGTACAGAGTCACTGTTTATTCAGGGTGAGTGTCAGTGTGTAACTGTAGAGTCACTGTTTATTCAGGGAGAGGGTCAGTGTGTAACTGTAGAGTCACTGTTTATTCAGGGAGAGGGTCAGTGTGTAACTGTAGAGTCTCTGTTTATTCAGGGTGATGGTCAGTGTGTAACAGGACAGAGTCACTGTTTATTCAGGGTGAGGGTTACTGTGTAACTGTACAGATTCACTGTTTATTCAGGGTGAGGGTTACTGTGTAACTGTACAGAGTCACTGTTTATTCAGGGTGAGCGTCACTCACTCTGTAACTGTGTAGAGTCACTGTTTATTCAGGGTGAGGGTCACTCACTGTGTAACTGTACAGAGTCCCTGTTTATTCAGGGTGAGGGTCAGTGTGTAACTGTACAGAGTCACTGTTTATTCAGTGTGAGGGTCAGTGTGTAACAGGACAGAGTCACTGTTTATTCATGGTGAGGGTCAGTGTGTAACAGGACAGAGTCACTGTTTATTCAGGGTGAGGGTTACTGTGTAACTGTACAGATTCACTGTTTATTCAGGGTGAGGGTCTCTGTGTAACTGTAGAGTCACTGTTTATTCATGGTGAGGGTTACTGAGTAACTGTACAGAGTCACTGTTTCTTCAGGGTGAGTGTCAGTGTGTAACTGTAGAGTCACTGTTTATTCAGGGAGAGGGTCAGTGTGTAACTGTAGAGTCTCTGTTTATTCAGGGTGAGTGTCAGTGTGTAACTGTAGAGTCACTGTTTATTCATGGTGAGGGTCAGTGTGTAACAGGACAGAGTCACTGTTTATTCAGGGTGAGGGTTACTGTGTAACAGTACAGATTCACTGATTATTCAGGGTGAGGTTTACTGTGTAACTGTACAGAGTCACTGTTTATTCAGGGTGAGCTTCACTCACTCTGTAACTGTACAGAGTCACTGTTTATTCAGGGTGAGGGTCACTCACTGTGTAACTGTACAGAGTCCCTGTTTATTCAGGGTGAGGGTCAGTGTGTAACTGTAGAGTCACTGTTTATTCAGGGAGAGGGTCAGTGTGTAACTGTAGAGTCTCTGTTTATTCAGGGTGATGGTCAGTGTGTAACAGGACAGAGTCACTGTTTATTCATGGTGAGCGTCACTCACTCTGTAACTGTACAGAGTCACTGTTTATTCAGGGTGAGGGTTACTGTGTAACTGTACAGATTCACTGTTTATTCAGGGTGAGGGTCTCTGTGTAACTGTAGAGTCACTGTTTATTCATGGTGAGGGTTACTGTGTCACTGTAGAGAGTCACTGTTTATTCAGGGTGAGTGTCAGTGTGTAACTGTAGAGTCACTGTTTATTCAGGGAGAGGGTCAGTGTGTAACTGTAGAGTATCTGTTTATTCAGGGTGATGGTCAGTGTGTAACAGGACAGAGCCACTGTTTATTCATGGTGAGGGTCAGTGTGTAACAGGACAGAGTCACTGTTTATTCAGGGTGAGGGTTACTGTGTAACAGTACAGATTCACTGTTTATTCAGGGTGAGTGTCAGTGTGTAACTGTAGAGTCACTGTTTATTCAGGGTGAGCGTCACTCACTCTGTAACTGTACAGAGTCACTGTTTATTCAGGGTGAGGGTCACTCACTGTGTAACTGTACAGAGTCCCTGTTTATTCAGGGTGAGGTTCAGTGTGTAACAGGACAGAGTCACTGTTTATTCAGGGTGAGGGTTACTGTGTAACTGTACAGATTCACTGTTTATTCAGGGTGAGGGTCAGTGTGTAACTGTACAGAGTCACTGTTTATTCAGTGTGAGGGTCAGTGTGTAACAGGACAGAGTCACTGTTTATTCATGGTGAGGGTCAGTGTGTAACAGGACAGAGTCACTGTTTATTCAGGGTGAGGGTTACTGTGTAACTGTACAGATTCACTGTTTATTCAGGGTGAGGGTCTCTGTGTAACTGTAGAGTCACTGTTTATTCATGGTGAGGGTTACTGAGTAACTGTACAGAGTCACTGTTTCTTCAGGGTGAGTGTCAGTGTGTAACTGTAGAGTCACTGTTTATTCAGGGAGAGGGTCAGTGTGTAACTGTAGAGTCTCTGTTTATTCAGGGTGATGGTCAATGTGTAACAGGACAGAGTCACTGTTTATTCATGGTGAGGGTCAGTGTGTAACAGGACAGAGTCACTGTTTATTCAGGGTGAGGGTTACTGTGTAACAGTACAGATTCACTGTTTATTCAGGGTGAGGGTTACTGTGTAACTGTACAGAGTCACTGTTTATTCAGGGTGAGCGTCACTCACTCTGTAACTGTACAGAGTCACTGTTTATTCAGGGTGAGGGTCACTCACTGTGTAACTGTACAGAGTCCCTGTTTATTCAGGGTGAGGGTCAGTGTGTAACTGTACTGAGTCACTGTTTATTCAGTGTGAGGGTCAGTGTGTAACAGGACAGAGTCACTGTTTATTCATGGTGAGGGTCAGTGTGTAACAGGACAGAGTCACTGTTTATTCAGGGTGAGGGTTACTGTGTAACTGTACAGATTCACTGTTTATTCAGGCTGAGGGTCTCTGTGTAACTGTAGAGTCACTGTTTATTCATGGTGAGGGTTACTGTGTAACTGTACAGAGTCACTGTTTATTCAGGGAGAGGGTCAGTGTGTAACTGTAGAGTCTCTGTTTATTCAGGGTGATGGTCAGTGTGTAACAGGACAGCTCACTGTTTATTCAGGGTGAGGGTTATTGTGTAACTGTACAGATTCACTGTTTATTCAGGGTGAGGGTTACTGTGTAACTGTACAGTGTCACTGTTTATTCAGGGTGAGCGTCACTCACTCTGTAACTGTGCAGAGTCACTGTTTATTCAGGGTGAGGGTCACTCACTGTGTAACTGTACAGAGTCCCTGTTTATTCAGGGTGAGGGTCAGTGTGTAACTGTACAGAGTCACTGTTTATTCAGTGTGAGGGTCAGTGTGTAACAGGACAGAGTCACTGTTTATTCATGGTGAGGGTCAATGTGTAACAGGACAGAGTCACTGTTTATTTAGGGTGAGGGTTACTGTGTAACAGTACAGATTCACTGTTTATTCTGGGTGAGGGTTACAGTGTAACAGTACAGATTCACTGTTTATTCATGGTGAGGGTTACTGTGTAACTGTACAGAGTCACTGTTTATTCAGGGTGAGGGTTACTGTGTAACTGTACAGAGTCACTGTTTATTCAGGGTGAGTGTCAGTGTGTAACTGTAGAGTCACTGTTTATTCAGGGAGAGGGTCAGTGTGTAACTGTAGAGTCTCTGTTTATTCAGGGTGATGGTCAGTGTGTAACAGGACAGAGTCACTGTTTATTCAGGGTGAGGGTTACTGTGTAACAGTACAGATTCACTGTTTATTCAGGGTGAAGGTCACTGTGTAACTGTAGAGTCACTGTTTATTCAGGGTGAGGGTCACTCACTGTGTAACTGTACAGAGTCCCTGTTTATTCAGTGTGAGGGTCAGTGTGTAACAGGACAGAGTCACTGTTTATTCATGGTGAGGGTCAGTGTGTAACAGGACAGAGTCACTGTTTATTCAGTGTGAGGGTTACTGTGTAACTGTACAGATTCACTGTTTATTCAGGGTGAGGGTCTCTGTGTAACTGTAGAGTCACTGTTTATTCATGGTGAGGGTTACTGTTTAACTGTACAGAGTCACTGTTTATTCAGGGTGAGTGTCAGTGTGTAACTGTATAGTCACTGTTTATTCAGGGAGATGGTCACTGTGTAACTGTAGAGTCTCTGTTTATTCAGGGTGATGGTCAGTGTGTAACAGGACAGAGTCACTGTTTATTCAGGGTGAGGGTTACTGTGTAACTGTACAGATTCACTGTTTATTCAGGGTGAGGGTCTCTGTGTAACTGTAGAGTCACTGTTTATTCATGGTGAGGGTTACTGTGTCACTGTAGAGAGTCACTGTTTATTCAGGGTGAGTGTCAGTGTGTAACTGTAGAGTCACTGTTTATTCAGGGAGAGGGTCAGTGTGTAACTGTAGAGTCTCTGTTTATTCAGGGTGATGGTCAGTGTGTAACAGGACAGAGCCACTGTTTATTCATGGTGAGGGTCAGTGTGTAACAGGACAGAGTCACTGTTTATTCAGGGTGAGGGTTACTGTGTAACAGTACAGATTCACTGTTTATTCAGGGTGAGTGTCAGTGTGTAACTGTAGAGTCACTGTTTATTCAGGGTGAGGGTTACTGTGTAACTGTACAGATTCACTGTTTATTCAGGGTGAGGGTCAGTGTGTAACTGTACAGAGTCACTGTTTATTCAGTGTGAGGGTCAGTGTGTAACAGGACAGAGTCACTGTTTATTCATGGTGAGGGTCAGTGTGTAACAGGACAGAGTCACTGTTTATTCAGGGTGAGGGTTACTGTGTAACTGTACAGATTCACTGTTTATTCAGGGTGAGGGTCTCTGTGTAACTGTAGAGTCACTGTTTATTCATGGTGAGGGTTACTGTGTCACTGTAGAGAGTCACTGTTTATTCAGGGTGAGTGTCAGTGTGTAACTGTAGAGTCACTGTTTATTCAGGGAGATGGTCAGTGTGTAACTGTAGAGTCTCTGTTTATTCAGGGTGATGGTCAGTGTGTAACAGGACAGAGTCACTGTTTATTCAGGGTGAGGGTTACTGTGTAACTGTACAGATTCACTGTTTATTCAGGGTGAGGGTCTCTGTGTAACTGTAGAGTCACATTTTATTCATGGTGAGGGTTACTGTGTCACTGTAGAGAGTCACTGTTTATTCAGGGTGAGTGTCAGTGTGTAACTGTAGAGTCACTGTTTATTCAGGGAGAGGGTCAGTGTGTAACTGTAGAGTCTCTGTTTATTCACGGTGATGGTCAGTGTGTAACAGGACAGAGTCACTGTTTATTCAGGGTGAGGGTTACTGTGTAACTGTACAGATTCACTGTTTATTCAGGGTGAGGGTCTCTGTGTAACTGTAGAGTCACTGTTTATTCATGGTGAGGGTTACTGTGTCACTGTAGAGAGTCACTGTTTATTCAGGGTGAGTGTCAGTGTGTAACTGTAGAGTCACTGTTTATTCAGGGAGAGGGTCAGTGTGTAACTGTAGAGTCTCTGTTTATTCAGGGTGATGGTCAGTGTGTAACAGGACAGAGCCACTGTTTATTCATGGTGAGGGTCAGTGTGTAACAGGACAGAGTCACTGTTTATTCAGGGTGAGGGTTACTGTGTAACAGTACAGATTCACTGTTTATTCAGGGTGAGTGTCAGTGTGTAACTGTAGAGTCACTGTTTATTCAGGGTGAGGGTTACTGTGTAACTGTACAGATTCACTGTTTATTCAGGGTGAGGGTCAGTGTGTAACTGTACAGAGTCACTGTTTATTCAGTGTGAGGTTCAGTGTGTAACAGGACAGAGTCATTGTTTATTCATGGTGAGGGTCAGTGTGTAACAGGACAGAGTCACTGTTTATTCAGGGTGAGGGTTACTGTGTAACTGTACAGATTCACTGTTTATTCAGGGTGAGGGTCTCTGTGTAACTGTAGAGT
The DNA here is from genome assembly GCF_048418815.1 of Hemitrygon akajei. Taxonomy (NCBI): domain Eukaryota; kingdom Metazoa; phylum Chordata; class Chondrichthyes; order Myliobatiformes; family Dasyatidae; genus Hemitrygon; species Hemitrygon akajei. Next base: position 76,623,958 of record NC_133134.1, read on the forward strand.
CACTGTTTATTCATGGTGAGGGTTACTGAGTAACTGTACAGAGTCACTGTTTCTTCAGGGTGAGTGTCAGTGTGTAACTGTAGAGTCACTGTTTATTCAGGGAGAGGGTCAGTGTGTAACTGTAGAGTCTCTGTTTATTCAGGGTGATGGTCAGTATGTAACAGGACAGAGTCACTGTTTATTCATGGTGAGGGTCAGTGTGTAACAGGACAGAGTCACTGTTTATTCAGGGTGAGGGTTACTGTGTAACAGTACAGATTCACTGTTTATTCAGGGTGAGGGTTACTGTGTAACTGTACAGAGTCACTGTTTATTCAGGGTGAGCGTCACTCACTCTGTAACTGTACAGAGTCACTGTTTATTCAGGGTGAGGGTCACTCACTGTGTAACTGTACAGAGTCCCTGTTTATTCAGGGTGAGGGTCAGTGTGTAACTGTACTGAGTCACTGTTTATTCAGTGTGAGGGTCAGTGTGTAACAGGACAGAGTCACTGTTTATTCATGGTGAGGGTCAGTGTGTAACAGGACAGAGTCACTGTTTATTCAGGGTGAGGGTTACTGTGTAACTGTACAGATTCACTGTTTATTCAGGGTGAGGGTCTCTGTGTAACTGTAGAGTCACTGTTTATTCATGGTGAGGGTTACTGTGTAACTGTACAGAGTCACTGTTTATTCAGGGTGAGTGTCAGTGTGTAACTGTAGAGTCACTGTTTATTCAGGGAGAGGGTCAGTGTGTAACTGTAGAGTCTCTGTTTATTCAGGGTGATGGTCAGTGTGTAACAGGACAGAGTCACTGTTTATTCATGGTGAGGGTCAGTGTGTAACAGGACAGAGTCACTGTTTATTCAGGGTGAGGGTTACTGTGTAACAGTACAGATTCACTGTTTATTCAGGGTGAGGTTTACTGTGTAACTGTACAGATTCACTGTTTATTCAGGGTGAGGGTCTCTGTGTAACTGTAGAGTCACTGTTTATTCATGGTGAGGGTTACTGTGTGACTGTACAGAGTCACTGTTTATTCAGGGTGAGTGTCAGTGTGTAACTGTAGAGTCACTGTTTATTCAGGGAGAGGGTCAGTGTGTAACTGTAGAGTCTTTGTTTATTCAGGGTGATGGTCAGTGTGTAACAGGACAGAGTCACTGTTTATTCATGGTGAGGGTCAGTGTGTAACAGGACAGAGTCACTGTTTATTCAGGGTGAGGGTTACTGTGTAACAGTACAGATTCACTGTTTATTCAGGGTGAGGGTTACTGTGTATCTGTACAGAGTCACTGTTTATTCAGGGTGAGTGTCAGTGTGTAACTGTAGAGTCACTGTTTATTCAGGGAGAGGGTCAGTGTGTAACTGTAGAGTCTCTGTTTATTCAGGGTGATGGTCAGTGTGTAACAGGACAGAGTCTCTGTTTATTCAGGGTGATGGTCAGTGTGTAACAGGACAGAGTCACTGTTTATTCAGGGTGAGGGTTACTGTGTAACTGTACAGATTCACTGTTTATTCAGGGTGAGGGTCTCTGTGTAACTGTAGAGTCACTGTTTATTCATGGTGAGGGTTACTGTGTCACTGTAGAGAGTCACTGTTTATTCAGGGTGAGTGTCAGTGTGTAACTGTAGAGTCACTGTTTATTCAGGGAGAGGGTCAGTGTGTAACTGTAGAGTCTCTGTTTATTCAGGGTGATGGTCAGTGTGTAACAGGACAGAGCCACTGTTTATTCATGGTGAGGGTCAGTGTGTAACAGGACAGAGTCACTGTTTATTCAGGGTGAGGGTTACTGTGTAACAGTACAGATTCACTGTTTATTCAGGGTGAGTGTCAGTGTGTAACTGTAGAGTCACTGTTTATTCAGGGTGAGGGTTACTGTGTAACTGTACAGATTCACTGTTTATTCAGGGTGAGGGTCAGTGTGTAACTGTACAGAGTCACTGTTTATTCAGTGTGAGGGTCAGTGTGTAACAGGACAGAGTCACTGTTTATTCATGGTGAGGGTCAGTGTGTAACAGGACAGAGTCACTGTTTATTCAGGGTGAGGGTTACTGTGTAACTGTACAGATTCACTGTTTATTCAGGGTGAGGGTCTCTGTGTAACTGTAGAGTCACTGTTTATTCATGGTGAGGGTTACTGTGTCACTGTAGAGAGTCACTGTTTATTCAGGGTGAGTGTCAGTGTGTAACTGTAGAGTCACTGTTTATTCAGGGAGATGGTCAGTGTGTAACTGTAGAGTCTCTGTTTATTCAGGGTGATGGTCAGTGTGTAACAGGACAGAGTCACTGTTTATTCAGGGTGAGGGTTACTGTGTAACTGTACAGATTCACTGTTTATTCAGGGTGAGGGTCTCTGTGTAACTGTAGAGTCACTGTTTATTCATGGTGAGGGTTACTGTGTCACTGTAGAGAGTCACTGTTTATTCAGGGTGAGTGTCAGTGTGTAACTGTAGAGTCACTGTTTATTCAGGGAGAGGGTCAGTGTGTAACTGTAGAGTCTCTGTTTATTCAGGGTGATGGTCAGTGTGTAACAGGACAGAGCCACTGTTTATTCATGGTGAGGGTCAGTGTGTAACAGGACAGAGTCACTGTTTATTCAGGGTGAGGGTTACTGTGTAACAGTACAGATTCACTGTTTATTCAGGGTGAGTGTCAGTGTGTAACTGTAGAGTCACTGTTTATTCAGGGTGAGGGTTACTGTGTAACTGTACAGATTCACTGTTTATTCAGGGTGAGGGTCAGTGTGTAACTGTACAGAGTCACTGTTTATTCAGTGTGAGGTTCAGTGTGTAACAGGACAGAGTCACTGTTTATTCATGGTGAGGGTCAGTGTGTAACAGGACAGAGTCACTGTTTATTCAGGGTGAGGGTTACTGTGTAACTGTACAGATTCACTGTTTATTCAGGGTGAGGGTCTCTGTGTAACTGTAGAGTCACTGTTTATTCATGGTGAGGGTTACTGAGTAACTGTACAGAGTCACTGTTTCTTCAGGGTGAGTGTCAGTGTGTAACTGTAGAGTCACTGTTTATTCAGGGAGAGGGTCAGTGTGTAACTGTAGAGTCTCTGTTTATTCAGGGTGATGGTCAGTATGTAACAGGACAGAGTCACTGTTTATTCATGGTGAGGGTCAGTGTGTAACAGGACAGAGTCACTGTTTATTCAGGGTGAGGGTTACTGTGTAACAGTACAGATTCACTGTTTATTCAGGGTGAGGGTTACTGTGTAACTGTACAGAGTCACTGTTTATTCAGGGTGAGCGTCACTCACTCTGTAACTGTACAGAGTCACTGTTTATTCAGGGTGAGGGTCACTCACTGTGTAACTGTACAGAGTCCCTGTTTATTCAGGGTGAGGGTCAGTGTGTAACTGTACTGAGTCACTGTTTATTCAGTGTGAGGGTCAGTGTGTAACAGGACAGAGTCACTGTTTATTCATGGTGAGGGTCAGTGTGTAACAGGACAGAGTCACTGTTTATTCAGGGTGAGGGTTACTGTGTAACTGTACAGATTCACTGTTTATTCAGGGTGAGGGTCTCTGTGTAACTGTAGAGTCACTGTTTATTCATGGTGAGGGTTACTGTGTGACTGTACAGAGTCACTGTTTATTCAGGGTGAGTGTCAGTGTGTAACTGTAGAGTCACTGTTTATTCAGGGAGAGGGTCAGTGTGTAACTGTAGAGTCTCTGTTTATTCAGGGTGATGGTCAGTGTGTAACAGGACAGAGTCACTGTTTATTCATGGTGAGGGTCAGTGTGTAACAGGACAGAGTCACTGTTTATTCAGGGTGAGGGTTACTGTGTAACAGTACAGATTCACTGTTTATTCAGGGTGAGGTTTACTGTGTAACTGTACAGATTCACTGTTTATTCAGGGTGAGGGTCTCTGTGTAACTGTAGAGTCACTGTTTATTCATGGTGAGGGTTACTGTGTGACTGTACAGAGTCACTGTTTATTCAGGGTGAGTGTCAGTGTGTAACTGTAGAGTCACTGTTTATTCAGGGAGAGGGTCATTGTGTAACTGTAGAGTCTTTGTTTATTCAGGGTGATGGTCAGTGTGTAACAGGACAGAGTCACTGTTTATTCATGGTGAGGGTCAGTGTGTAACAGGACAGAGTCACTGTTTATTCAGGGTGAGGGTTACTGTGTAACAGTACAGATTCACTGTTTATTCAGGGTGAGGGTTACTGTGTATCTGTACAGAGTCACTGTTTATTCAGGGTGAGTGTCAGTGTGTAACTGTAGAGTCACTGTTTATTCAGGGAGAGGGTCAGTGTGTAACTGTAGAGTCTCTGTTTATTCAGGGTGATGGTCAGTGTGTAACAGGACAGAGTCTCTGTTTATTCAGGGTGATGGTCAGTGTGTAACAGGACAGAGTCACTGTTTATTCAGGGTGAGGGTTACTGTGTAACTGTACAGATTCACTGTTTATTCAGGGTGAGGGTCTCTGTGTAACTGTAGAGTCACTGTTTATTCATGGTGAGGGTTACTGTGTCACTGTAGAGAGTCACTGTTTATTCAGGGTGAGTGTCAGTGTGTAACTGTAGAGTCACTGTTTATTCAGGGAGAGGGTCAGTGTGTAACTGTAGAGTCTCTGTTTATTCAGGGTGATGGTCAGTGTGTAACAGGACAGAGCCACTGTTTATTCATGGTGAGGGTCAGTGTGTAACAGGACAGAGTCACTGTTTATTCAGGGTGAGGGTTACTGTGTAACAGTACAGATTCACTGTTTATTCAGGGTGAGTGTCAGTGTGTAACTGTAGAGTCACTGTTTATTCAGGGTGAGGGTTACTGTGTAACTGTACAGATTCACTGTTTATTCAGGGTGAGGGTCAGTGTGTAACTGTACAGAGTCACTGTTTATTCAGTGTGAGGGTCAGTGTGTAACAGGACAGAGTCACTGTTTATTCATGGTGAGGGTCAGTGTGTAACAGGACAGAGTCACTGTTTATTCAGGGTGAGGGTTACTGTGTAACTGTACAGATTCACTGTTTATTCAGGGTGAGGGTCTCTGTGTAACTGTAGAGTCACTGTTTATTCATGGTGAGGGTTACTGTGTCACTGTAGAGAGTCACTGTTTATTCAGGGTGAGTGTCAGTGTGTAACTGTAGAGTCACTGTTTATTCAGGGAGATGGTCAGTGTGTAACTGTAGAGTCTCTGTTTATTCAGGGTGATGGTCAGTGTGTAACAGGACAGAGTCACTGTTTATTCAGGGTGAGGGTTACTGTGTAACTGTACAGATTCACTGTTTATTCAGGGTGAGGGTCTCTGTGTAACTGTAGAGTCACATTTTATTCATGGTGAGGGTTACTGTGTCACTGTAGAGAGTCACTGTTTATTCAGGGTGAGTGTCAGTGTGTAACTGTAGAGTCACTGTTTATTCAGGGAGAGGGTCAGTGTGTAACTGTAGAGTCTCTGTTTATTCACGGTGATGGTCAGTGTGTAACAGGACAGAGTCACTGTTTATTCAGGGTGAGGGTTACTGTGTAACTGTACAGATTCACTGTTTATTCAGGGTGAGGGTCTCTGTGTAACTGTAGAGTCACTGTTTATTCATGGTGAGGGTTACTGTGTCACTGTAGAGAGTCACTGTTTATTCAGGGTGAGTGTCAGTGTGTAACTGTAGAGTCACTGTTTATTCAGGGAGAGGGTCAGTGTGTAACTGTAGAGTCTCTGTTTATTCAGGGTGATGGTCAGTGTGTAACAGGACAGAGCCACTGTTTATTCATGGTGAGGGTCAGTGTGTAACAGGACAGAGTCACTGTTTATTCAGGGTGAGGGTTACTGTGTAACAGTACAGATTCACTGTTTATTCAGGGTGAGTGTCAGTGTGTAACTGTAGAGTCACTGTTTATTCAGGGTGAGGGTTACTGTGTAACTGTACAGATTCACTGTTTATTCAGGGTGAGGGTCAGTGTGTAACTGTACAGAGTCACTGTTTATTCAGTGTGAGGTTCAGTGTGTAACAGGACAGAGTCACTGTTTATTCATGGTGAGGGTCAGTGTGTAACAGGACAGAGTCACTGTTTATTCAGGGTGAGGGTTACTGTGTAACTGTACAGATTCACTGTTTATTCAGGGTGAGGGTCTCTGTGTAACTGTAGAGTCACTGTTTATTCATGGTGAGGGTTACTGAGTAACTGTACAGAGTCACTGTTTCTTCAGGGTGAGTGTCAGTGTGTAACTGTAGAGTCACTGTTTATTCAGGGAGAGGGTCAGTGTGTAACTGTAGAGTCTCTGTTTATTCAGGGTGATGGTCAGTATGTAACAGGACAGAGTCACTGTTTATTCATGGTGAGGGTCAGTGTGTAACAGGACAGAGTCACTGTTTATTCAGGGTGAGGGTTACTGTGTAACAGTACAGATTCACTGTTTATTCAGGGTGAGGGTTACTGTGTAACTGTACAGAGTCACTGTTTATTCAGGGTGAGCGTCACTCACTCTGTAACTGTACAGAGTCACTGTTTATTCAGGGTGAGGGTCACTCACTGTGTAACTGTACAGAGTCCCTGTTTATTCAGGGTGAGGGTCAGTGTGTAACTGTACTGAGTCACTGTTTATTCAGTGTGAGGGTCAGTGTGTAACAGGACAGAGTCACTGTTTATTCATGGTGAGGGTCAGTGTGTAACAGGACAGAGTCACTGTTTATTCAGGGTGAGGGTTACTGTGTAACTGTACAGATTCACTGTTTATTCAGGGTGAGGGTCTCTGTGTAACTGTAGAGTCACTGTTTATTCATGGTGAGGGTTACTGTGTAACTGTACAGAGTCACTGTTTATTCAGGGTGAGTGTCAGTGTGTAACTGTAGAGTCACTGTTTATTCAGGGAGAGGGTCAGTGTGTAACTGTAGAGTCTCTGTTTATTCAGGGTGATGGTCAGTGTGTAACAGGACAGAGTCACTGTTTATTCATGGTGAGGGTCAGTGTGTAACAGGACAGAGTCACTGTTTATTCAGGGTGAGGGTTACTGTGTAACAGTACAGATTCACTGTTTATTCAGGGTGAGGTTTACTGTGTAACTGTACAGATTCACTGTTTATTCAGGGTGAGGGTCTCTGTGTAACTGTAGAGTCACTGTTTATTCATGGTGAGGGTTACTGTGTGACTGTACAGAGTCACTGTTTATTCAGGGTGAGTGTCAGTGTGTAACTGTAGAGTCACTGTTTATTCAGGGAGAGGGTCAGTGTGTAACTGTAGAGTCTTTGTTTATTCAGGGTGATGGTCAGTGTGTAACAGGACAGAGTCACTGTTTATTCATGGTGAGGGTCAGTGTGTAACAGGACAGAGTCACTGTTTATTCAGGGTGAGGGTTACTGTGTAACAGTACAGATTCACTGTTTATTCAGGGTGAGGGTTACTGTGTATCTGTACAGAGTCACTGTTTATTCAGGGTGAGTGTCAGTGTGTAACTGTAGAGTCACTGTTTATTCAGGGAGAGGGTCAGTGTGTAACTGTAGAGTCTCTGTTTATTCAGGGTGATGGTCAGTGTGTAACAGGACAGAGTCTCTGTTTATTCAGGGTGATGGTCAGTGTGTAACAGGACAGAGTCACTGTTTATTCAGGGTGAGGGTTACTGTGTAACTGTACAGATTCACTGTTTATTCAGGGTGAGGGTCTCTGTGTAACTGTAGAGTCACTGTTTATTCATGGTGAGGGTTACTGTGTCACTGTAGAGAGTCACTGTTTATTCAGGGTGAGTGTCAGTGTGTAACTGTAGAGTCACTGTTTATTCAGGGAGAGGGTCAGTGTGTAACTGTAGAGTCTCTGTTTATTCAGGGTGATGGTCAGTGTGTAACAGGACAGAGCCACTGTTTATTCATGGTGAGGGTCAGTGTGTAACAGGACAGAGTCACTGTTTATTCAGGGTGAGGGTTACTGTGTAACAGTACAGATTCACTGTTTATTCAGGGTGAGTGTCAGTGTGTAACTGTAGAGTCACTGTTTATTCAGGGTGAGGGTTACTGTGTAACTGTACAGATTCACTGTTTATTCAGGGTGAGGGTCAGTGTGTAACTGTACAGAGTCACTGTTTATTCAGTGTGAGGGTCAGTGTGTAACAGGACAGAGTCACTGTTTATTCATGGTGAGGGTCAGTGTGTAACAGGACAGAGTCACTGTTTATTCAGGGTGAGGGTTACTGTGTAACTGTACAGATTCACTGTTTATTCAGGGTGAGGGTCTCTGTGTAACTGTAGAGTCACTGTTTATTCATGGTGAGGGTTACTGTGTCACTGTAGAGAGTCACTGTTTATTCAGGGTGAGTGTCAGTGTGTAACTGTAGAGTCACTGTTTATTCAGGGAGATGGTCAGTGTGTAACTGTAGAGTCTCTGTTTATTCAGGGTGATGGTCAGTGTGTAACAGGACAGAGTCACTGTTTATTCAGGGTGAGGGTTACTGTGTAACTGTACAGATTCACTGTTTATTCAGGGTGAGGGTCTCTGTGTAACTGTAGAGTCACATTTTATTCATGGTGAGGGTTACTGTGTCACTGTAGAGAGTCACTGTTTATTCAGGGTGAGTGTCAGTGTGTAACTGTAGAGTCACTGTTTATTCAGGGAGAGGGTCAGTGTGTAACTGTAGAGTCTCTGTTTATTCACGGTGATGGTCAGTGTGTAACAGGACAGAGTCACTGTTTATTCAGGGTGAGGGTTACTGTGTAACTGTACAGATTCACTGTTTATTCAGGGTGAGGGTCTCTGTGTAACTGTAGAGTCACTGTTTATTCATGGTGAGGGTTACTGTGTCACTGTAGAGAGTCACTGTTTATTCAGGGTGAGTGTCAGTGTGTAACTGTAGAGTCACTGTTTATTCAGGGAGAGGGTCAGTGTGTAACTGTAGAGTCTCTGTTTATTCAGGGTGATGGTCAGTGTGTAACAGGACAGAGCCACTGTTTATTCATGGTGAGGGTCAGTGTGTAACAGGACAGAGTCACTGTTTATTCAGGGTGAGGGTTACTGTGTAACAGTACAGATTCACTGTTTATTCAGGGTGAGTGTCAGTGTGTAACTGTAGAGTCACTGTTTATTCAGGGTGAGGGTTACTGTGTAACTGTACAGATTCACTGTTTATTCAGGGTGAGGGTCAGTGTGTAACTGTACAGAGTCACTGTTTATTCAGTGTGAGGTTCAGTGTGTAACAGGACAGAGTCACTGTTTATTCATGGTGAGGGTCAGTGTGTAACAGGACAGAGTCACTGTTTATTCAGGGTGAGGGTTACTGTGTAACTGTACAGATTCACTGTTTATTCAGGGTGAGGGTCTCTGTGTAACTGTAGAGTCACTGTTTATTCATGGTGAGGGTTACTGAGTAACTGTACAGAGTCACTGTTTCTTCAGGGTGAGTGTCAGTGTGTAACTGTAGAGTCACTGTTTATTCAGGGAGAGGGTCAGTGTGTAACTGTAGAGTCTCTGTTTATTCAGGGTGATGGTCAGTATGTAACAGGACAGAGTCACTGTTTATTCATGGTGAGGGTCAGTGTGTAACAGGACAGAGTCACTGTTTATTCAGGGTGAGGGTTACTGTGTAACAGTACAGATTCACTGTTTATTCAGGGTGAGGGTTACTGTGTAACTGTACAGAGTCACTGTTTATTCAGGGTGAGCGTCACTCACTCTGTAACTGTACAGAGTCACTGTTTATTCAGGGTGAGGGTCACTCACTGTGTAACTGTACAGAGTCCCTGTTTATTCAGGGTGAGGGTCAGTGTGTAACTGTACTGAGTCACTGTTTATTCAGTGTGAGGGTCAGTGTGTAACAGGACAGAGTCACTGTTTATTCATGGTGAGGGTCAGTGTGTAACAGGACAGAGTCACTGTTTATTCAGGGTGAGGGTTACTGTGTAACTGTACAGATTCACTGTTTATTCAGGGTGAGGGTCTCTGTGTAACTGTAGAGTCACTGTTTATTCATGGTGAGGGTTACTGTGTAACTGTACAGAGTCACTGTTTATTCAGGGTGAGTGTCAGTGTGTAACTGTAGAGTCACTGTTTATTCAGGGAGAGGGTCAGTGTGTAACTGTAGAGTCTCTGTTTATTCAGGGTGATGGTCAGTGTGTAACAGGACAGAGTCACTGTTTATTCATGGTGAGGGTCAGTGTGTAACAGGACAGAGTCACTGTTTATTCAGGGTGAGGGTTACTGTGTAACAGTACAGATTCACTGTTTATTCAGGGTGAGGTTTACTGTGTAACTGTACAGATTCACTGTTTATTCAGGGTGAGGGTCTCTGTGTAACTGTAGAGTCACTGTTTATTCATGGTGAGGGTTACTGTGTGACTGTACAGAGTCACTGTTTATTCAGGGTGAGTGTCAGTGTGTAACTGTAGAGTCACTGTTTATTCAGGGAGAGGGTCAGTGTGTAACTGTAGAGTCTTTGTTTATTCAGGGTGATGGTCAGTGTGTAACAGGACAGAGTCACTGTTTATTCATGGTGAGGGTCAGTGTGTAACAGGACAGAGTCACTGTTTATTCAGGGTGAGGGTTACTGTGTAACAGTACAGATTCACTGTTTATTCAGGGTGAGGGTTACTGTGTATCTGTACAGAGTCACTGTTTATTCAGGGTGAGTGTCAGTGTGTAACTGTAGAGTCACTGTTTATTCAGGGAGAGGGTCAGTGTGTAACTGTAGAGTCTCTGTTTATTCAGGGTGATGGTCAGTGTGTAACAGGACAGAGTCACTGTTTATTCATGGTGAGGGTCAGTGTGTAACAGGACAGAGTCACTGTTTATTCAGGGTGAGGGTTACTGTGTAACTGTACAGATTCACTGTTTATTCAGGGTGAGGGTCTCTGTGTAACTGTAGAGTCACTGTTTATTCATGGTGAGGGTTACTGTGTAACTGTACAGAGTCACTGTTTATTCAGGGTGAGGGTTACTGTGTAACTGTACAGAGTCACTGTTTATTCAGGGTGAGTGTCAGTGTGTAACTGTAGAGTCACTGTTTATTCAGGGAGAGGGTCAGTGTGTAACCGTAGAGTCTCTGTTTATTCAGGGTGATGGTCAGTGTGTAACAGGACAGAGTCACTGTTTATTCAGGGTGAGGGTCAGTGTATAACAGGACAGAGTCACTGTTTATTCAGTGTGAGGGTTACTGTGTAACAGGACAGAGTCACTGTTTATTCAGGGTGAGTGTCAGTGTGTAACTGTAGAGTCACTGTTTATTCAGGGAGAGGGTCAGTGTGTAACCGTAGAGTCTCTGTTTATTCAGGGTGATGGTCAGTGTGTAACAGGACAGAGTCACTGTTTATTCAGGGTGAGGGTCAGTGTGTAACTGTACAGATTCACTGTTTATTCAGGGTGAGGGTTACTGTGTAACTGTAGAGTCACTGTTTATTCAGGGTGAGGTTCAGTGTGTAACAGGACAGAGTCACTGTTTATTCAGGGTGAGGGTTACTGTGTAACTGTACAGATTCACTGTTTATTCAGGGTGAGGGTCAGTGTGTAACTGTACAGAGTCACTGTTTATTCAGTGTGAGGGTCAGTGTGTAACAGGTCAGAGTCACTGTTTATTCATGGTGAGGGTCAGTGTGTAACAGGACAGAGTCACTGTTTATTCAGGGTGAGGGTTACTGTGTAACTGTACAGATTCACTGTTTATTCAGGGTGAGGGTCTCTGTGTAACTGTAGAGTCACTGTTTATTCATGGTGAGGGTTACTGAGTAACTGTACAGAGTCACTGTTTCTTCAGGGTGAGTGTCAGTGTGTAACTGTAGAGTCACTGTTTATTCAGGGAGAGGGTCAGTGTGTAACTGTAGAGTCTCTGTTTATTCAGGGTGATGGTCAGTATGTAACAGGACAGAGTCACTGTTTATTCATGGTGAGGGTCAGTGTGTAACAGGACAGAGTCACTGTTTATTCAGGGTGAGGGTTACTGTGTAACAGTACAGATTCACTGTTTATTCAGGGTGAGGGTTACTGTGTAACTGTACAGAGTCACTGTTTATTCAGGGTGAGCGTCACTCACTCTGTAACTGTACAGAGTCACTGTTTATTCAGGGTGAGGGTCACTCACTGTGTAACTGTACAGAGTCCCTGTTTATTCAGGGTGAGGGTCAGTGTGTAACTGTACTGAGTCACTGTTTATTCAGTGTGAGGGTCAGTGTGTAACAGGACAGAGTCACTGTTTATTCATGGTGAGGGTCAGTGTGTAACAGGACAGAGTCACTGTTTATTCAGGGTGAGGGTTACTGTGTAACTGTACAGATTCACTGTTTATTCAGGGTGAGGGTCTCTGTGTAACTGTAGAGTCACTGTTTATTCATGGTGAGGGTTACTGTGTAACTGTACAGAGTCACTGTTTATTCAGGGTGAGTGTCAGTGTGTAACTGTAGAGTCACTGTTTATTCAGGGAGAGGGTCAGTGTGTAACTGTAGAGTCTCTGTTTATTCAGGGTGATGGTCAGTGTGTAACAGGACAGAGTCACTGTTTATTCATGGTGAGGGTCAGTGTGTAACAGGACAGAGTCACTGTTTATTCAGGGTGAGGGTTACTGTGTAACAGTACAGATTCACTGTTTATTCAGGGTGAGGTTTACTGTGTAACTGTACAGATTCACTGTTTATTCAGGGTGAGGGTCTCTGTGTAACTGTAGAGTCACTGTTTATTCATGGTGAGGGTTACTGTGTGACTGTACAGAGTCACTGTTTATTCAGGGTGAGTGTCAGTGTGTAACTGTAGAGTCACTGTTTATTCAGGGAGAGGGTCAGTGTGTAACTGTAGAGTCTCTGTTTATTCAGGGTGATGGTCAGTGTGTAACAGGACAGAGTCACTGTTTATTCATGGTGAGGGTCAGTGTGTAACAGGACAGAGTCACTGTTTATTCAGGGTGAGGGTTACTGTGTAACAGTACAGATTCACTGTTTATTCAGGGTGAGGGTTACTGTGTATCTGTACAGAGTCACTGTTTATTCAGGGTGAGTGTCAGTGTGTAACTGTAGAGTCACTGTTTATTCAGGGAGAGGGTCAGTGTGTAACTGTAGAGTCTCTGTTTATTCAGGGTGATGGTCAGTGTGTAACAGGACAGAGTCACTGTTTATTCATGGTGTGGGTCAGTGTGTAACAGGACAGAGTCACTGATTATTCAGGGTGAGGGTTACTGTGTAACTGTACAGATTCACTGTTTATTCAGGGTGAGGGTCTCTGTGTAACTGTAGAGTCACTGTTTATTCATGGTGAGGGTTACTGTGTAACTGTACAGAGTCACTGTTTATTCAGGGTGAGGGTTACTGTGTAACTGTACAGAGTCACTGTTTATTCAGGGTGAGTGTCAGTGTGTAACTGTAGAGTCACTGTTTATTCAGGGAGAGGGTCAGTGTGTAACTGTAGAGTCTCTGTTTATTCAGGGTGATGGTCAGTGTGTAACAGGACAGAGTCACTGTTTATTCATGGTGAGGGTCAGTGTGTAACAGGACAGAGTCACTGTTTATTCAGGGTGAGGGTTACTGTGTAACTGTACAGATTCACTGTTTATTCAGGGTGAGGGTCTCTGTGTAACTGTAGAGTCACTGTTTATTCATGGTGAGGGTTACTGTGTAACTGTACAGAGTCACTGTTTATTCAGGGTGAGGGTTACTGTGTAACTGTACAGAGTCACTGTTTATTCAGGGTGAGTGTCAGTGTGTAACTGTAGAGTCACTGTTTATTCAGGGAGAGGGTCAGTGTGTAACCGTAGAGTCTCTGTTTATTCAGGGTGATGGTCAGTGTGTAACAGGACAGAGTCACTGTTTATTCAGGGTGAGGGTCAGTGTATAACAGGACAGAGTCACTGTTTATTCAGTGTGAGGGTTACTGTGTAACAGGACAGAGTCACTGTTTATTCAGGGTGAGTGTCAGTGTGTAACTGTAGAGTCACTGTTTATTCAGGGAGAGGGTCAGTGTGTAACCGTAGAGTCTCTGTTTATTCAGGGTGATGGTCAGTGTGTAACAGGACAGAGTCACTGTTTATTCAGGGTGAGGGTCAGTGTGTAACTGTACAGATTCACTGTTTATTCAGGGTGAGGGTTACTGTGTAACTGTAGAGTCACTGTTTATTCAGGGTGAGGTTCAGTGTGTAACAGGACAGAGTCACTGTTTATTCAGGGTGAGGGTTACTGTGTAACTGTACAGATTCACTGTTTATTCAGGGTGAGGGTCAGTGTGTAACTGTACAGAGTCACTGTTTATTCAGTGTGAGGGTCAGTGTGTAACAGGTCAGAGTCACTGTTTATTCATGGTGAGGGTCAGTGTGTAACAGGACAGAGTCACTGTTTATTCAGGGTGAGGGTTACTGTGTAACTGTACAGATTCACTGTTTATTCAGGGTGAGGGTCTCTGTGTAACTGTAGAGTCACTGTTTATTCATGGTGAGGGTTACTGAGTAACTGTACAGAGTCACTGTTTCTTCAGGGTGAGTGTCAGTGTGTAACTGTAGAGTCACTGTTTATTCAGGGAGAGGGTCAGTGTGTAACTGTAGAGTCTCTGTTTATTCAGGGTGATGGTCAGTATGTAACAGGACAGAGTCACTGTTTATTCATGGTGAGGGTCAGTGTGTAACAGGACAGAGTCACTGTTTATTCAGGGTGAGGGTTACTGTGTAACAGTACAGATTCACTGTTTATTCAGGGTGAGGGTTACTGTGTAACTGTACAGAGTCACTGTTTATTCAGGGTGAGCGTCACTCACTCTGTAACTGTACAGAGTCACTGTTTATTCAGGGTGAGGGTCACTCACTGTGTAACTGTACAGAGTCCCTGTTTATTCAGGGTGAGGGTCAGTGTGTAACTGTACTGAGTCACTGTTTATTCAGTGTGAGGGTCAGTGTGTAACAGGACAGAGTCACTGTTTATTCATGGTGAGGGTCAGTGTGTAACAGGACAGAGTCACTGTTTATTCAGGGTGAGGGTTACTGTGTAACTGTACAGATTCACTGTTTATTCAGGGTGAGGGTCTCTGTGTAACTGTAGAGTCACTGTTTATTCATGGTGAGGGTTACTGTGTAACTGTACAGAGTCACTGTTTATTCAGGGTGAGTGTCAGTGTGTAACTGTAGAGTCACTGTTTATTCAGGGAGAGGGTCAGTGTGTAACTGTAGAGTCTCTGTTTATTCAGGGTGATGGTCAGTGTGTAACAGGACAGAGTCACTGTTTATTCATGGTGAGGGTCAGTGTGTAACAGGACAGAGTCACTGTTTATTCAGGGTGAGGGTTACTGTGTAACAGTACAGATTCACTGTTTATTCAGGGTGAGGTTTACTGTGTAACTGTACAGATTCACTGTTTATTCAGGGTGAGGGTCTCTGTGTAACTGTAGAGTCACTGTTTATTCATGGTGAGGGTTACTGTGTGACTGTACAGAGTCACTGTTTATTCAGGGTGAGTGTCAGTGTGTAACTGTAGAGTCACTGTTTATTCAGGGAGAGGGTCAGTGTGTAACTGTAGAGTCTCTGTTTATTCAGGGTGATGGTCAGTGTGTAACAGGACAGAGTCACTGTTTATTCATGGTGAGGGTCAGTGTGTAACAGGACAGAGTCACTGTTTATTCAGGGTGAGGGTTACTGTGTAACAGTACAGATTCACTGTTTATTCAGGGTGAGGGTTACTGTGTATCTGTACAGAGTCACTGTTTATTCAGGGTGAGTGTCAGTGTGTAACTGTAGAGTCACTGTTTATTCAGGGAGAGGGTCAGTGTGTAACTGTAGAGTCTCTGTTTATTCAGGGTGATGGTCAGTGTGTAACAGGACAGAGTCACTGTTTATTCATGGTGTGGGTCAGTGTGTAACAGGACAGAGTCACTGATTATTCAGGGTGAGGGTTACTGTGTAACTGTACAGATTCACTGTTTATTCAGGGTGAAGGTCTCTGTGTAACTGTAGAGTCACTGTTTATTCATGGTGAGGGTTACTGTGTAACTGTACAGAGTCACTGTTTATTCAGGGTGAGGGTTACTGTGTAACTGTACAGAGTCACTGTTTATTCAGGGTGAGTGTCAGTGTGTAACTGTAGAGTCACTGTTTATTCAGGGAGAGGGTCAGTGTGTAACCGTAGAGTCTCTGTTTATTCAGGGTGATGGTCAGTGTGTAACAGGACAGAGTCACTGTTTATTCAGGGTGAGGGTCAGTGTATAACAGGACAGAGTCACTGTTTATTCAGGGTGAGGTTCAGTGTGTAACAGGACAGAGTCACTGTTTATTCAGGGTGAGGGTTACTGTGTAACTGTACAGATTCACTGTTTATTCAGGGTGAGGGTCAGTGTGTAACTGTACAGAGTCACTGTTTATTCAGTGTGAGGGTCAGTGTGTAACAGGTCAGAGTCACTGTTTATTCATGGTGAGGGTCAGTGTGTAACAGGACAGAGTCACTGTTTATTCAGGGTGAGGGTTACTGTGTAACTGTACAGATTCACTGTTTATTCAGGGTGAGGGTCTCTGTGTAACTGTAGAGTCACTGTTTATTCATGGTGAGGGTTACTGAGTAACTGTACAGAGTCACTGTTTCTTCAGGGTGAGTGTCAGTGTGTAACTGTAGAGTCACTGTTTATTCAGGGAGAGGGTCAGTGTGTAACTGTAGAGTCTCTGTTTATTCAGGGTGATGGTCAGTATGTAACAGGACAGAGTCACTGTTTATTCATGGTGAGGGTCAGTGTGTAACAGGACAGAGTCACTGTTTATTCAGGGTGAGGGTTACTGTGTAACAGTACAGATTCACTGTTTATTCAGGGTGAGGGTTACTGTGTAACTGTACAGAGTCACTGTTTATTCAGGGTGAGCGTCACTCACTCTGTAACTGTACAGAGTCACTGTTTATTCAGGGTGAGGGTCACTCACTGTGTAACTGTACAGAGTCCCTGTTTATTCAGGGTGAGGGTCAGTGTGTAACTGTACTGAGTCACTGTTTATTCAGTGTGAGGGTCAGTGTGTAACAGGACAGAGTCACTGTTTATTCATGGTGAGGGTCAGTGTGTAACAGGACAGAGTCACTGTTTATTCAGGGTGAGGGTTACTGTGTAACTGTACAGATTCACTGTTTATTCAGGGTGAGGGTCTCTGTGTAACTGTAGAGTCACTGTTTATTCATGGTGAGGGTTACTGTGTAACTGTACAGAGTCACTGTTTATTCAGGGTGAGTGTCAGTGTGTAACTGTAGAGTCACTGTTTATTCAGGGAGAGGGTCAGTGTGTAACTGTAGAGTCTCTGTTTATTCAGGGTGATGGTCAGTGTGTAACAGGACAGAGTCACTGTTTATTCATGGTGAGGGTCAGTGTGTAACAGGACAGAGTCACTGTTTATTCAGGGTGAGGGTTACTGTGTAACAGTACAGATTCACTGTTTATTCAGGGTGAGGTTTACTGTGTAACTGTACAGATTCACTGTTTATTCAGGGTGAGGGTCTCTGTGTAACTGTAGAGTCACTGTTTATTCATGGTGAGGGTTACTGTGTGACTGTACAGAGTCACTGTTTATTCAGGGTGAGTGTCAGTGTGTAACTGTAGAGTCACTGTTTATTCAGGGAGAGGGTCAGTGTGTAACTGTAGAGTCTCTGTTTATTCAGGGTGATGGTCAGTGTGTAACAGGACAGAGTCACTGTTTATTCATGGTGAGGGTCAGTGTGTAACAGGACAGAGTCACTGTTTATTCAGGGTGAGGGTTACTGTGTAACAGTACAGATTCACTGTTTATTCAGGGTGAGGGTTACTGTGTATCTGTACAGAGTCACTGTTTATTCAGGGTGAGTGTCAGTGTGTAACTGTAGAGTCACTGTTTATTCAGGGAGAGGGTCAGTGTGTAACTGTAGAGTCTCTGTTTATTCAGGGTGATGGTCAGTGTGTAACAGGACAGAGTCACTGTTTATTCATGGTGTGGGTCAGTGTGTAACAGGACAGAGTCACTGATTATTCAGGGTGAGGGTTACTGTGTAACTGTACAGATTCACTGTTTATTCAGGGTGAGGGTCTCTGTGTAACTGTAGAGTCACTGTTTATTCATGGTGAGGGTTACTGTGTAACTGTACAGAGTCACTGTTTATTCAGGGTGAGGGTTACTGTGTAACTGTACAGAGTCACTGTTTATTCAGGGTGAGTGTCAGTGTGTAACTGTAGAGTCACTGTTTATTCAGGGAGAGGGTCAGTGTGTAACCGTAGAGTCTCTGTTTATTCAGGGTGATGGTCAGTGTGTAACAGGACAGAGTCACTGTTTATTCAGGGTGAGGGTCAGTGTATAACAGGACAGAGTCACTGTTTATTCAGTGTGAGGGTTACTGTGTAACAGTACAGATTCACTGTTTATTCAGGGTGAGGGTTACTGTGTAACTGTACTGTGTCACTGTTTATTCAGTGTGAGGGTTACTGTGTAACTGTACAGAGTCACTGTTTATTCAGGGTGAGGGTTACTGTGTAACTGTACAGATTCACTGTTTATTCAGGGTGAAGGTCACTGTGTAACTGTAGAGTCACTGTTTATTCAGGGTGAGGGTTACTGTGTAACTGTACAGTCACTGTTTATTCAGGGTGAGTGTCAGTGTGTAACTGTAGAGTCACTGTTTATTCAGGGAGAGGGTCAGTGTGTAACTGTAGAGTCTCTGTTTGTTCAGGGTGATGGTCAGTGTGTAACAGGACAGAGTCACTGTTTATTCATGGTGAGGGTCAGTGTGTAACAGGACAGAGTCACTGTTTATTCAGGGTGAGGGTTACTGTGTAACAGTACAGATTCACTGTTTATTCAGGGTGAGGGTTACTGTGTAACTGTACAGAGTCACTGTTTATTCAGGGTGAGCGTCACTCACTCTGTAACTGTACAGGGTCACTGTTTATTCAGGGTGAGGGTCACTCACTGTGTAACTGTACAGAGTCCCTGCTTATTCAGGGTGAGGGTCAGTGTGTAACTGTACAGAGTAACTGTTTATTCAGTGTGAGGGTCAGTGTGTAACAGGACAGAGTCACTGTTTATTCATGGTGAGGGTCAGTGTGTAACAGGACAGAGTCACTGTTTATTCAGGGTGAGTGTTACTGTGTAACTGTACAGATTCACTGTTTATTCAGGGTGAGGGTCTCTGTGTAACTGTAGAGTCACTGTTTATTCATGGTGAGGGTTACTGTGTAACTGTACAGAGTCACTGTTTATTCAGGGAGAGGGTCAGTGTGTAACTGTAGAGTCTCTGTTTATTCAGGGTGATGGTCAGTGTGTAACAGGACAGAGTCACTGTTTATTCATGGTGAGGGTCAGTGTGTAACAGGACAGAGTCACTGTTTATTCAGGGTGAGGGTTACTGTGTAACTGTAGAGTCACTGTTTATTCAGGGAGAGGGTCAGTGTGTAACTGTACAGATTCACTGTTTATTCAGGGTGAGTGTCAGTGTGTAACTGTAGAGTCACTGTTTATTCAGGGTGAGCGTCACTCACTCTGTAACTGTACAGAGTCCCTGTTTATTCAGGGTGAGGGTCACTCACTGTGTAACTGTACAGAGTCCCTGTTTATTCAGGGTGAGGTTCAGTGTGTAACAGGACAGAGTCACTGTTTATTCATGGTGAGGGTCAGTGTGTAACAGGACAGAGTCACTGTTTATTCAGGGTGAGGGTTACTGTGTAACTGTAGAGTCACTGTTTATTCAGGGAGAGGGTCAGTGTGTAACAGGACAGAGTCTCTGTTTATTCAGGGTGATGGTCAGTGTGTAACAGGACAGAGTCACTGTTTATTCATGGTGAGGGTCAGTGTGTAACAGGACAGAGTCACTGTTTATTCAGGGTGAGGGTCTCTGTGTAACTGTAGAGTCACTGTTTATTCAGGGTGAGAGTCAGTGTGTAACAGGACAGAATCACTGTCTATTCAGGCTAAGGGTCTCTGTGTAACTGTAGACTCACTGTTTATTCAGGGTGAGGGTCTCTGTGTAACTGTAGAGTCACTGTTTATTCAGGGTGATGGTCAGTGTGTAACAGGACAGAGTCACTGTTTATTCAGGGTGAGGGTTACTGTGTAACTGTACAGATTCACTGTTTATTCAGGGTGAGGGTTACTGTGTAACTGTACAGATTCACTGTTTATTCAGGGTGAGGGTCAGTGGGTAACAATACAGAGCCACTGTTTAATCAGGGTGAGGGTCATTGTATAACAGGACAGAGTCACTGTTTATTCAGGGTGAGGGTCTATGTGTAACTGTACAGATTCACTGTTTATTCAGGGTGAGTGTCAGTGTGTAACTGTAGAGTCACTGTTTATTCAGGGTGAGCGTCACTCACTCTGTAACTGTACAGAGTCCCTGTTTATTCAGGGTGAGGGTCACTCACTGTGTAACTGTACAGAGTCCCTGTTTATTCAGGGTGAGGTTCAGTGTGTAACAGGACAGAGTCACTGTTTATTCAGGGTGAGGGTTACTGTGTAACTGTACAGATTCACTGTTTATTCAGGGTGAGGGTCAGTGTGTAACTGTACAGAGTCACTGTTTATTCAGTGTGAGGGTCAGTGTGTAACAGGACAGAGTCACTGTTTATTCATGGTGAGGGTCAGTGTGTAACAGGACAGAGTCACTGTTTATTCAGGGTGAGGGTTACTGTGTAACTGTAGAGTCACTGTTTATTCAGGGTGAGGGTCTATGTGTAACTGTACAGATTCACTGTTTATTCAGGGTGAGTGTCAGTGTGTAACTGTAGAGTCACTGTTTATTCAGGGTGAGCGTCACTCACTCTGTAACTGTACAGAGTCACTGTTTATTCAGGGTGAGGGTTACTGTGTAACAGTACAGATTCACTGTTTATTCAGGGTGAGGTTTACTGTGTAACTGTACAGATTCACTGTTTATTCAGGGTGAGGGTCTCTGTGTAACTGTAGAGTCACTGTTTATTCATGGTGAGGGTTACTGTGTGACTGTACAGAGTCACTGTTTATTCAGGGTGAGTGTCAGTGTGTAACTGTAGAGTCACTGTTTATTCAGGGAGAGGGTCAGTGTGTAACTGTAGAGTCTCTGTTTATTCAGGGTGATGGTCAGTGTGTAACAGGACAGAGTCACTGTTTATTCATGGTGAGGGTCAGTGTGTAACAGGACAGAGTCACTGTTTATTCAGGGTGAGGGTTACTGTGTAACAGTACAGATTCACTGTTTATTCAGGGTGAGGGTTACTGTGTATCTGTACAGAGTCACTGTTTATTCAGGGTGAGTGTCAGTGTGTAACTGTAGAGTCACTGTTTATTCAGGGAGAGGGTCAGTGTGTAACTGTAGAGTCTCTGTTTATTGAGGGTGATGGTCAGTGTGTAACAGGACAGAGTCACTGTTTATTCATGGTGAGGGTCAGTGTGTAACAGGACAGAGTCACTGTTTATTCAGGGTGAGGGTTACTGTGTAACTGTACAGATTCACTGTTTATTCAGGGTGAGGGTCTCTGTGTAACTGTAGAGTCACTGTTTATTCATGGTGAGGGTTACTGTGTAACTGTACAGAGTCACTGTTTATTCAGGGTGAGGGTTACTGTGTAACTGTACAGAGTCACTGTTTATTCAGGGTGAGTGTCAGTGTGTAACTGTAGAGTCACTGTTTATTCAGGGAGAGGGTCAGTGTGTAACTGTAGAGTCTCTGTTTATTCAGGGTGATGGTCAGTGTGTAACAGGACAGAGTCACTGTTTATTCAGGGTGAGGGTCAGTGTATAACAGGACAGAGTCACTGTTTATTCAGTGTGAGGGTTACTGTGTAACAGTACAGATTCACTGTTTATTCAGGGTGAGGGTTACTGTGTAACTGTACTGTGTCACTGTTTATTCAGTGTGAGGGTTACTGTGTAACTGTACAGAGTCACTGTTTATTCAGGGTGAGGGTTACTGTGTAACTGTACAGATTCACTGTTTATTCAGGGTGAAGGTCACTGTGTAACTGTAGAGTCACTGTTTATTCAGGGTGAGGGTTACTGTGTAACTGTACAGTCACTGTTTATTCAGGGTGAGTGTCAGTGTGTAACTGTAGAGTCACTGTTTATTCAGGGAGAGGGTCAGTGTGTAACTGTAGAGTCTCTGTTTATTCAGGGTGATGGTCAGTGTGTAAGGACAGAGTCACTGTTTATTCATGGTGAGGGTCAGTGTGTAACAGGACAGAGTCACTGTTTATTCAGGGTGAGGGTTACTGTGTAATAGTACAGATTCACTGTTTATTCAGGGTGAGGGTTACTGTGTAACTGTACAGAGTCACTGTTTATTCAGGGTGAGCGTCACTCACTCTGTAACTGTACAGAGTCACTGTTTATTCAGGGTGAGGGTCACTCACTGTGTAACTGTACAGAGTCCCTGCTTATTCAGGGTGAGGGTCAGTGTGTAACTGTACAGAGTAACTGTTTATTCAGTGTGAGGGTCAGTGTGTAACAGGACAGAGTCACTGTTTATTTATGGTGAGGGTCAGTGTGTAACAGGACAGAGTCACTGTTTATTCAGGGTGAGGGTTACTGTGTAACTGTACAGATTCACTGTTTATTCAGGGTGAGGGTCTCTGTGTAACTGTAGAGTCACTGTTTATTCATGGTGAGGGTTACTGTGTAACTGTACAGAGTCACTGTTTATTCAGGGAGAGGGTCAGTGTGTAACAGGACAGAGTCACTGTTTATTCAGGGTGAGGGTCAGTGTGTAACTGTAGAGTCACTGTTTATTCAGGGAGAGGGTCAGTGTGTAACAGGACAGAGTCACTGTTTATTCAGGGTGAGGGTCTCTGTGTAACTGTAGAGTCACTGTTTATTCATGGTGAGGGTTACTGTGTAACTGTACAGAGTCACTGTTTATTCAGGGAGAGGGTCAGTGTGTAACAGGACAGAGTCACTGTTTATTCAGGGAGAGGGTCAGTGTGTAACAGGACAGAGTCACTGTTTATTCAGGGAGAGGGTCAGTGTGTAACAGGACAGAGTCACTGTTTATTCAGGGAGAGGGTCAGTGTGTAACTGTAGAGTCTCTGTTTATTCAGGGTGATGGTCAGTGTGTAACAGGACAGAGTCACTGTTTATTCATGGTGAGGGTCAGTGTGTAACAGGACAGAGTCACTGTTTATTCAGGGTGAGGGTTACTGTGTAACTGTATAGTCACTGTTTATTCAGGGAGAGGGTCAGTGTGTAACAGGACAGCGTCTCTGTTTATTCAGGGTGATGGTCAGTGTGTAACAGGACAGAGTCACTGTTTATTCATGGTGAGGGTCAGTGTGTAACAGGACAGAGTCACTGTTTATTCAGGGTGAGGGTCTCTGTGTAACTGTAGAGTCACTGTTTATTCAGGGTGAGAGTCAGTGTGTAACAGGACAGAATCACTGTCTATTCAGGCTAAGGGTCTCTGTGTAACTGTAGACTCACTGTTTATTCAGGGTGAGGGTCTCTGTGTAACTGTAGAGTCACTGTTTATTCAGGGTGATGGTCAGTGTGTAACAGGACAGAGTCACTGTTTATTCAGGGTGAGGGTTACTGTGTAACTGTACAGATTCACTGTTTATTCAGGGTGAGGGTTACTGTGTAACTGTACAGATTCACTGTTTATTCAGGGTGAGGGTCAGTGGGTAACAAGACAGAGCCACTGTTTATTCAGGGTGAGGGTTACTGTGTAATTGTACAGATTCACTGTTTATTCAGGGTGAGGGTCTCTGTGTAACTGTAGAGTCACTGTTTATTCATGGTGAGGGTTACTGTGTAACTGTACAGAGTCACTGTTTATTCAGGGTGAGGGTTACTGTGTAACTGTACAGAGTCACTGTTTATTCAGGGTGAGTGTCAGTGTGTAACTGTAGAGTCACTGTTTATTCAGGGAGAGGGTCAGTGTGTAACCGTAGAGTCTCTGTTTATTCAGGGTGATGGTCAGTGTGTAACAGGACAGAGTCACTGTTTATTCAGGGTGAGGGTCAGTGTATAACAGGACAGAGTCACTGTTTATTCAGTGTGAGGGTTACTGTGTAACAGTACAGATTCACTGTTTATTCAGGGTGAGGGTTACTGTGTAACTGTACTGTGTCACTGTTTATTCAGTGTGAGGGTTACTGTGTAACTGTACAGAGTCACTGTTTATTCAGGGTGAGGGTTACTGTGTAACTGTACAGATTCACTGTTTATTCAGGGTGAAGGTCACTGTGTAACTGTAGAGTCACTGTTTATTCAGGGTGAGGGTTACTGTGTAACTGTACAGTCACTGTTTATTCAGGGTGAGTGTCAGTGTGTAACTGTAGAGTCACTGTTTATTCAGGGAGAGGGTCAGTGTGTAACTGTAGAGTCTCTGTTTGTTCAGGGTGATGGTCAGTGTGTAACAGGACAGAGTCACTGTTTATTCATGGTGAGGGTCAGTGTGTAACAGGACAGAGTCACTGTTTATTCAGGGTGAGGGTTACTGTGTAACAGTACAGATTCACTGTTTATTCAGGGTGAGGGTTACTGTGTAACTGTACAGAGTCACTGTTTATTCAGGGTGAGCGTCACTCACTCTGTAACTGTACAGAGTCACTGTTTATTCAGGGTGAGGGTCACTCACTGTGTAACTGTACAGAGTCCCTGCTTATTCAGGGTGAGGGTCAGTGTGTAACTGTACAGAGTAACTGTTTATTCAGTGTGAGGGTCAGTGTGTAACAGGACAGAGTCACTGTTTATTCATGGTGAGGGTCAGTGTGTAACAGGACAGAGTCACTGTTTATTCAGGGTGAGTGTTACTGTGTAACTGTACAGATTCACTGTTTATTCAGGGTGAGGGTCTCTGTGTAACTGTAGAGTCACTGTTTATTCATGGTGAGGGTTACTGTGTAACTGTACAGAGTCACTGTTTATTCAGGGAGAGGGTCAGTGTGTAACTGTAGAGTCTCTGTTTATTCAGGGTGATGGTCAGTGTGTAACAGGACAGAGTCACTGTTTATTCATGGTGAGGGTCAGTGTGTAACAGGACAGAGTCACTGTTTATTCAGGGTGAGGGTTACTGTGTAACTGTAGAGTCACTGTTTATTCAGGGAGAGGGTCAGTGTGTAACTGTACAGATTCACTGTTTATTCAGGGTGAGTGTCAGTGTGTAACTGTAGAGTCACTGTTTATTCAGGGTGAGCGTCACTCACTCTGTAACTGTACAGAGTCCCTGTTTATTCAGGGTGAGGGTCACTCACTGTGTAACTGTACAGAGTCCCTGTTTATTCAGGGTGAGGTTCAGTGTGTAACAGGACAGAGTCACTGTTTATTCATGGTGAGGGTCAGTGTGTAACAGGACAGAGTCACTGTTTATTCAGGGTGAGGGTTACTGTGTAACTGTAGAGTCACTGTTTATTCAGGGAGAGGGTCAGTGTGTAACTGTAGAGTCTCTGTTTATTCAGGGTGATGGTCAGTGTGTAACAGGACAGAGTCACTGTTTATTCATGGTGAGGGTCAGTGTGTAACAGGACAGAGTCACTGTTTATTCAGGGTGAGGGTCTCTGTGTAACTGTAGAGTCACTGTTTATTCAGGGTGAGAGTCAGTGTGTAACAGGACAGAATCACTGTCTATTCAGGCTAAGGGTCTCTGTGTAACTGTAGACTCACTGTTTATTCAGGGTGAGGGTCTCTGTGTAACTGTAGAGTCACTGTTTATTCAGGGTGATGGTCAGTGTGTAACAGGACAGAGTCACTGTTTATTCAGGGTGAGGGTTACTGTGTAACTGTACAGATTCACTGTTTATTCAGGGTGAGGGTTACTGTGTAACTGTACAGATTCACTGTTTATTCAGGGTGAGGGTCAGTGGGTAACAATACAGAGCCACTGTTTAATCAGGGTGAGGGTCATTGTATAACAGGACAGAGTCACTGTTTATTCAGGGTGAGGGTCTATGTGTAACTGTACAGATTCACTGTTTATTCAGGGTGAGTGTCAGTGTGTAACTGTAGAGTCACTGTTTATTCAGGGTGAGCGTCACTCACTCTGTAACTGTACAGAGTCCCTGTTTATTCAGGGTGAGGGTCACTCACTGTGTAACTGTACAGAGTCCCTGTTTATTCAGGGTGAGGTTCAGTGTGTAACAGGACAGAGTCACTGTTTATTCAGGGTGAGGGTTACTGTGTAACTGTACAGATTCACTGTTTATTCAGGGTGAGGGTCAGTGTGTAACTGTACAGAGTCACTGTTTATTCAGTGTGAGGGTCAGTGTGTAACAGGACAGAGTCACTGTTTATTCATGGTGAGGGTCAGTGTGTAACAGGACAGAGTCACTGTTTATTCAGGGTGAGGGTTACTGTGTAACTGTAGAGTCACTGTTTATTCAGGGTGAGGGTCTATGTGTAACTGTACAGATTCACTGTTTATTCAGGGTGAGTGTCAGTGTGTAACTGTAGAGTCACTGTTTATTCAGGGTGAGCGTCACTCACTCTGTAACTGTACAGAGTCACTGTTTATTCAGTGTGAGGGTCAGTGTGTAACAGGACAGAGTCACTGTTTATTCATGGTGAGGGTCAGTGTGTAACAGGACAGAGTCACTGTTTATTCAGGGTGAGGGTTACTGTGTAACAGTACAGATTCACTGTTTATTCAGGGTGAGGTTTACTGTGTAACTGTACAGATTCACTGTTTATTCAGGGTGAGGGTCTCTGTGTAACTGTAGAGTCACTGTTTATTCATGGTGAGGGTTACTGTGTGACTGTACAGAGTCACTGTTTATTCAGGGTGAGTGTCAGTGTGTAACTGTAGAGTCACTGTTTATTCAGGGAGAGGGTCAGTGTGTAACTGTAGAGTCTCTGTTTATTCAGGGTGATGGTCAGTGTGTAACAGGACAGAGTCACTGTTTATTCATGGTGAGGGTCAGTGTGTAACAGGACAGAGTCACTGTTTATTCAGGGTGAGGGTTACTGTGTAACAGTACAGATTCACTGTTTATTCAGGGTGAGGGTTACTGTGTATCTGTACAGAGTCACTGTTTATTCAGGGTGAGTGTCAGTGTGTAACTGTAGAGTCACTGTTTATTCAGGGAGAGGGTCAGTGTGTAACTGTAGAGTCTCTGTTTATTCAGGGTGATGGTCAGTGTGTAACAGGACAGAGTCACTGTTTATTCATGGTGAGGGTCAGTGTGTAACAGGACAGAGTCACTGTTTATTCAGGGTGAGGGTTACTGTGTAACTGTACAGATTCACTGTTTATTCAGGGTGAGGGTCTCTGTGTAACTGTAGAGTCACTGTTTATTCATGGTGAGGGTTACTGTGTAACTGTACAGAGTCACTGTTTATTCAGGGTGAGGGTTACTGTGTAACTGTACAGAGTCACTGTTTATTCAGGGTGAGTGTCAGTGTGTAACTGTAGAGTCACTGTTTATTCAGGGAGAGGGTCAGTGTGTAACTGTAGAGTCTCTGTTTATTCAGGGTGATGGTCAGTGTGTAACAGGACAGAGTCACTGTTTATTCAGGGTGAGGGTCAGTGTATAACAGGACAGAGTCACTGTTTATTCAGTGTGAGGGTTACTGTGTAACAGTACAGATTCACTGTTTATTCAGGGTGAGGGTTACTGTGTAACTGTACTGTGTCACTGTTTATTCAGTGTGAGGGTTACTGTGTAACTGTACAGAGTCACTGTTTATTCAGGTGAGGGTTACTGTGTAACTGTACAGATTCACTGTTTATTCAGGGTGAAGGTCACTGTGTAACTGTAGAGTCACTGTTTATTCAGGGTGAGGGTTACTGTGTAACTGTACAGTCACTGTTTATTCAGGGTGAGTGTCAGTGTGTAACTGTAGAGTCACTGTTTATTCAGGGAGAGGGTCAGTGTGTAACTGTAGAGTCTCTGTTTATTCAGGGTGATGGTCAGTGTGTAAGGACAGAGTCACTGTTTATTCATGGTGAGGGTCAGTGTGTAACAGGACAGAGTCACTGTTTATTCAGGGTGAGGGTTACTGTGTAATAGTACAGATTCACTGTTTATTCAGGGTGAGGGTTACTGTGTAACTGTACAGAGTCACTGTTTATTCAGGGTGAGCGTCACTCACTCTGTAACTGTACAGAGTCACTGTTTATTCAGGGTGAGGGTCACTCACTGTGTAACTGTACAGAGTCCCTGCTTATTCAGGGTGAGGGTCAGTGTGTAACTGTACAGAGTAACTGTTTATTCAGTGTGAGGGTCAGTGTGTAACAGGACAGAGTCACTGTTTATTTATGGTGAGGGTCAGTGTGTAACAGGACAGAGTCACTGTTTATTCAGGGTGAGGGTTACTGTGTAACTGTACAGATTCACTGTTTATTCAGGGTGAGGGTCTCTGTGTAACTGTAGAGTCACTGTTTATTCATGGTGAGGGTTACTGTGTAACTGTACAGAGTCACTGTTTATTCAGGGAGAGGGTCAGTGTGTAACTGTAGAGTCTCTGTTTATTCAGGGTGATGGTCAGTGTGTAACAGGACAGAGTCACTGTTTATTCATGGTGAGGGTCAGTGTGTAACAGGACAGAGTCACTGTTTATTCAGGGTGAGGGTTACTGTGTAACTGTATAGTCACTGTTTATTCAGGGAGAGGGTCAGTGTGTAACAGGACAGCGTCTCTGTTTATTCAGGGTGATGGTCAGTGTGTAACAGGACAGAGTCACTGTTTATTCATGGTGAGGGTCAGTGTGTAACAGGACAGAGTCACTGTTTATTCAGGGTGAGGGTCTCTGTGTAACTGTAGAGTCACTGTTTATTCAGGGTGAGAGTCAGTGTGTAACAGGACAGAATCACTGTCTATTCAGGCTAAGGGTCTCTGTGTAACTGTAGACTCACTGTTTATTCAGGGTGAGGGTCTCTGTGTAACTGTAGAGTCACTGTTTATTCAGGGTGATGGTCAGTGTGTAACAGGACAGAGTCACTGTTTATTCAGGGTGAGGGTTACTGTGTAACTGTACAGATTCACTGTTTATTCAGGGTGAGGGTTACTGTGTAACTGTACAGATTCACTGTTTATTCAGGGTGAGGGTCAGTGGGTAACAAGACAGAGCCACTGTTTATTCAGGGTGAGGGTCATTGTATAACAGGACAGAGTCACTGTTTATTCAGGGTGAGGGTCTATGTGTAACTGTACAGATTCACTGTTTATTCAGGGTGAGTGTCAGTGTGTAACTGTAGAGTCACTGTTTATTCAGGGTGAGCGTCACTCACTCTGTAACTGTACAGAGTCCCTGTTTATTCAGGGTGAGGGTCACTCACTGTGTAACTGTACAGAGTCCCTGTTTATTCAGGGTGAGCTTCAGTGTGTAACAGGACAGAGTCACTGTTTATTCAGGGTGAGGGTTACTGTGTAACTGTACAGATTCACTGTTTATTCAGGGTGAGGGTCAGTGTGTAACTGTACAGAGTCACTGTTTATTCAGTGTGAGGGTCAGTGTGTAACAGGACAGAGTCACTGTTTATTCATGGTGAGGGTCAGTGTGTAACAGGACAGAGTCACTGTTTATTCAGGGTGAGGGTTACTGTGTAACTGTACAGATTCACTGTTTATTCAGGGTGAGGGTCTCTGTGTAACTGTAGAGTCACTGTTTATTCATGGTGAGGGTTACTGAGTAACTGTACAGAGTCACTGTTTCTTCAGGGTGAGTGTCAGTGTGTAACTGTAGAGTCACTGTTTATTCAGGGAGAGAGTCAGTGTGTAACTGTAGAGTCTCTGTTTATTCAGGGTGATGGTCAGTGTGTAACAGGACAGAGTCACTGTTTATTCATGGTGAGGGTCAGTGTGTAACAGGACAGAGTCACTGTTTATTCAGTGTGAGGGTCAGTGTGTAACAGGACAGAGTCACTGTTTATTCATGGTGAGGGTCAGTGTGTAACAGGACAGAGTCACTGTTTATTCAGGGTGAGGGTTACTGTGTAACTGTACAGATTCACTGTTTATTCAGGGTGAGGGTCTCTGTGTAACTGTAGATTCACTGTTTATTCATGGTGATGGTCAGTGTGTAACAGGACAGAGTCACTGTTTATTCATGGTGAGGGTCAGTGTGTAACAGGACAGAGTCACTGTTTATTCAGGGTGAGGGTTACTGTGTAACTGTAGAGTCACTGTTTATTCAGGGAGAGGGTCAGTTTGTAACAGGACAGAGTCTCTGTTTATTCAGGGTGATGGTCAGTGTGTAACAGGACAGAGTCACTGTTTATTCATGGTGAGGGTCAGTGTGTAACAGGACAGAGTCACTGTTTATTCAGGGTGAGGGTCTCTGTGTAACTGTAGAGTCACTGTTTATTCAGGGTGAGAGTCAGTGTGTAACAGGACAGAATCACTGTCTATTCAGGCTAAGGGTCTCTGTGTAACTGTAGACTCACTGTTTATTCAGGGTGAGGGTCTCTGTGTAACTGTAGAGTCACTGTTTATTCAGGGTGATGGTCAGTGTGTAACAGGACAGAGTCACTGTTTATTCAGGGTGAGGGTTACTGTGTAACTGTACAGATTCACTGTTTATTCAGGGAGAGGGTCAGTGTGTAACTGTAGAGTCTCTGTTTATTCAGGGTGATGGTCAGTTTGTAACAGGACAGAGTCACTGTTTATTCATGGTGAGGGTCAGTGTGTAGCAGGACAGAGTCACTGTTTATTCAGGGTGAGGGTTACTGTGTAACAGTACAGATTCACTGTTTATTCAGGGTGAGGGTTACTGTGTATCTGTACAGAGTCACTGTTTATTCAGGGTGAGGGTCAGTGTGTAACAGGACAGAGTCACTGTTTATTCATGGTGAGGGTCAGTGTGTAACAGGACAGAGTCACTGTTTATTCAGATTGAGGGTTACTGTGTAACAGTACAGATTCACTGTTTATTCAGGGTGAGGTTTACTGTGTAACTGTACAGATTCACTGTTTATTCTGGGTGAGGGTCTCTGTGTAACTGTAGAGTCACTGTTTATTCATGGTGAGGGTTACTGTGTGACTGTACAGAGTCACTGTTTATTCAGGGTGAGTGTCAGTGTGTAACTGTAGAGTCACTGTTTATTCAGGGAGAGGGTCAGTGTGTAACTGTAGAGTCTCTGTTTATTCAGGGTGATGGTCAGTGTGTAACAGGACAGAGTCACTGTTTATTCAGTGTGAGGGTCAGTGTGTAACAGGAGAGAGTCACTGTTTATTCAGGGTGAGGGTTACTGTGTAATAGTACAGATTCACTGTTTATTCAGGGTGAGGGTTACTGTGTAACTGTACAGAGTCACTGTTTATTCAGGGTGAGCGTCACTCACTCTGTAACTGTACAGAGTCACTGTTTATTCAGGGTGAGGGTCACTCACTGTGTAACTGTACAGAGTCCCTGCTTATTCAGGGTGAGGGTCAGTGTGTAACTGTACAGAGTAACTGTTTATTCAGTGTGAGGGTCAGTGTGTAACAGGACAGAGTCACTGTTTATTTATGGTGAGGGTCAGTGTGTAACAGGACAGAGTCACTGTTTATTCAGGGTGAGGGTTACTGTGTAACTGTACAGATTCACTGTTTATTCAGGGTGAGGGTCTCTGTGTAACTGTAGAGTCACTGTTTATTCATGGTGAGGGTTACTGTGTAACTGTACAGAGTCACTGTTTATTCAGGGAGAGGGTCAGTGTGTAACTGTAGAGTCTCTGTTTATTCAGGGTGATGGTCAGTGTGTAACAGGACAGAGTCACTGTTTATTCATGGTGAGGGTCAGTGTGTAACAGGACAGAGTCACTGTTTATTCAGGGTGAGGGTTACTGTGTAACTGTATAGTCACTGTTTATTCAGGGAGAGGGTCAGTGTGTAACAGGACAGCGTCTCTGTTTATTCAGGGTGATGGTCAGTGTGTAACAGGACAGAGTCACTGTTTATTCATGGTGAGGGTCAGTGTGTAACAGGACAGAGTCACTGTTTATTCAGGGTGAGGGTCTCTGTGTAACTGTAGAGTCACTGTTTATTCAGGGTGAGAGTCAGTGTGTAACAGGACAGAATCACTGTCTATTCAGGCTAAGGGTCTCTGTGTAACTGTAGACTCACTGTTTATTCAGGGTGAGGGTCTCTGTGTAACTGTAGAGTCACTGTTTATTCAGGGTGATGGTCAGTGTGTAACAGGACAGAGTCACTGTTTATTCAGGGTGAGGGTTACTGTGTAACTGTACAGATTCACTGTTTATTCAGGGTGAGGGTTACTGTGTAACTGTACAGATTCACTGTTTATTCAGGGTGAGGGTCAGTGGGTAACAAGACAGAGCCACTGTTTATTCAGGGTGAGGGTTACTGTGTAATTGTACAGATTCACTGTTTATTCAGGGTGAGGGTCTCTGTGTAACTGTAGAGTCACTGTTTATTCATGGTGAGGGTTACTGTGTAACTGTACAGAGTCACTGTTTATTCAGGGTGAGGGTTACTGTGTAACTGTACAGAGTCACTGTTTATTCAGGGTGAGTGTCAGTGTGTAACTGTAGAGTCACTGTTTATTCAGGGAGAGGGTCAGTGTGTAACCGTAGAGTCTCTGT